>NW_017731482.1:1937440-1968978 GCF_001890085.2 Hipposideros armiger | reverse complement strand
ATGTATTATATAAAGTTATTGAACTCAAGTTTTATTCATCATAAAATTCATACAACTCCTCATCACTGTCAAAACTCCCAACCATTAGCTTGTCCTCACCTGTGTCTGATGACGAATCACTGTCTTCATATATTGCCTCGTCCTCAGTTCCATCTATCACATTTGAAATGCCACACTTCTTAAGTGACTTGACAACGATCTACAACCACTGTATAAGATGCACCCAGTTTTTAGAACCCAAATTTTTCAAAAAAGGGTGCATGTTATACATGGGGAAAGACAGTACCTATTGAGCACCCACTGTGTGGCAGGACAATATAAGTGCTGAGAATTCAGCAGTGAATAAGGTGGACAAGGTATGGATGCTGAGCCCGTTTTAGTGGGCCCAGCTTTTGGTACAATATTTGGCACATTCCAGATGCTGTGGAATGAATGAATGTTATCCCCTTAGTTATGCTTTTAATGTTTAGCAAGGTTCAAAGTACAGCGCATTGTCAGAAAAGACAAAATTCTGTTTAACAAACACATTGGTAGAGAAAAATCGTTCTTTAATTTCTTTAAATTTACCCTCTAGATACCTATAAGACCACCTGGAATCTCTCTGTACCTCCCTCCCATCGTCTTGGTCTTTCTCTCTCTCTTCCCTACCCTCAGAGTCCTTATCTTTCTTCCTCTAGGCTCTGGCCCAATATTACAATCAACCAGTTCCTTCTTTGATTTAGTTCTTTTTATTTCAGGGAATAGAAGTGGCTTTAAGAAGTCATTTAAGTTCTCAAGGATCATACGTATAAAAGAAAAAAAAGAGAAGGCCTTTAAGTTGAACATATAGAGAATAAGGAAATAAATGGGTAAGTGGCCCTCCCTAACCCCACTTCAGAGTGAAAACACCTAAAAGACAAGCCTTTCTCTGCTAGTATTGATCAACTTTTACACTATAAAGAACATGTATTATTCTAGCAGAGTGTGTCCATCTCTTTTTCCCATCTCACCAAAGAAATCCTTCTATTACCTTTACTTTGTCTGGATCAAGTGCCCCAGAGGAGGGGCTCATGGCCCTACTTCAACCCCCATTTTGTCATAAATGAATGGATAGTTATACTGGCCAGAATTGAGAATTTGCCTCAAATGAGAGCACTGTGATGGAAACAGAAGAAAAAGTCAGGGGGCTACAAAACAGTACCCCCAAAGGTTGACTTCCTCTAGTTTGGAAAGAAACAGATATAAGTTGGGTTTTGCTGGAGGCTAAGAACAGAGAGCACGGTCTCCCAAGTTCCTTTGTCCTTCAGGAGGATAGGATTCTATACTAATTGACCAGTGACCAGTGAAAAACCTGATTAGTTTTCTTCTAGAATGGTCACTGTCCCGCTCTGAGCTCTGCTATCTGTGTTCCTGGGAAAAAGCAGTCTCCCAGGACTGTGATGTCGCTGAGTGGCCACCAGGGGGCAAACGGAGACTGCTGAGCTTTCCCGATGGTCTCTTCCACCCAGTTTCCCTGGAGTCAAACTCTGAATGTCAAGAGCTGTAACGGGCCTTAGTAATCATGTAAGGCTTCTGATCAAACCTCTTCATTTACAGAGAAGTAAACCAAGATCTAAAGGAAGGAAACAATTAGTCAAAACCACGTAGGGAGTTGATAGCAAAGTAGGAACCAGAAACCAAGTCTGGCTGCTCTAGTCCTACACTGTTCTACCACCCCAAGCTTCTCCTGTCTCATAATTAACTCCAGAATACACTGGTTTTTAGTGATATCTTTCCATGAAAAGGACTTGTCTCTACAATTAGATTATAAGTCCTCCGGACCAGGGACCATGTTTGGACTAGTATACCTTTTCCTCCAGCACCTAGCACGTGGCTGGCCCTGCAGGTGGTCCATGCCTGATACCAGATGGAGCATTTCAACAAACACTGTGAAACTGCTATGTGGCAGGCCCAGCAATGGTTCCTGAGAATACAGACATGGAAAGGTATTGTCCCTGCCCTCAAGGAGTTCGCGAAGGGAGAGGGCACATTTGTCAATGAATAACTATAATAAATAAGACTGGGAAGGAAGTTTGAGGTCAGCAGTAAAGTTGAGGTCCATTCATTCATTCATTCATTCAACAGACAGTACCCCCAAGTGCCATATAGTCCTTTTTGATAATGGTGGTTGTGAGATGAATAAAAGTGAGGGTAGTAATAGTAATGATGAAGACACTACTGTGGTTGAATTCCACGGATTCGGAGTCTTGAGCTTAAGGTTCATTCATTCCTCACATGAACCAGATAATAAAGATAAATATTCTACCCTCCAATTATTTAAAAAAAAACATTCAGTAAGCCTCTACTATGTGCAAGGCACTGTTCTAGGAACTAAGGATATAGCGGTGATCAAGAATTAAGGTCCAGGCTATCATGGAGCTTTCATGCTCATGGAGGAGGCAGATAATATACAAGAAACATATTCCAGATAATGTTAAGTGACACAAAGGAAATAAGACAATATGATAGAAAATGACTGGAGGGGAACATCATGAGATAAGTTGGAACAGGGAAACCTCACTGAGGAAGTGGCGTTTGAGCTGAACAAAGTGTCAGCTGGGGGAAAAGCTGTGGGAAGAGCCATCCAAGCAGGAGAAACCTCAAGGGCAGAGACCCTGGGGAGGGTGCAGACAGCTTGGAGTACCCAGGGACAGAAAGAAGGCCAGTGGCCTAGAGCAGAGACGGCACAAGGAGAACAGCTGAAGGTCAGAGGGTAGGCAGAGACCAGGTCATGGAGGGATTTACAAAATAGGGTACAGGATTTGGATTTTACTCCAAGCACAGTACAGAGGTTTTAAGCAAGGAAGCAACGTGACCTGGTTTACATATATTTTTTTCTTTTTTTTAAAGATTTTATTGGGGAATTGGGGGAGGGAACAGCATTGGGGGAGGTAGGGGAACAGACAAGTTGCTGTCCTTTTGTTCTTCAGTCTAGTTGTGGAGGACGTTGCTTCACTGGCCCATGTTGGTATTGTGATCATTGCACTCCTCCCGGCTGAGGCA
Source organism: Hipposideros armiger (assembly GCF_001890085.2). Taxonomy (NCBI): domain Eukaryota; kingdom Metazoa; phylum Chordata; class Mammalia; order Chiroptera; family Hipposideridae; genus Hipposideros; species Hipposideros armiger. The sequence continues at coordinate 1,965,957 of NW_017731482.1, read as the reverse complement.
GATCAGTCACCGGCCATTGGACGTCCGCTCATGCTGGCTACCGGCCACTCACGGTAGCTTACAGCAGCCCACTGCAGCCCTGCTGCAGTCTACACCATTGCCGGCGACTCATGGCAGCCCAGCTCCAGGTCAAGCTGTTGTTCACCATCTTAGCTGTAGAGGGCAGTGTCATGGCCCATATGGGATCCGAACCGGCAGCCCTGCTGCTCAGAGCTTGCACTCCCAAGCCAGCTCTTAACTAACGAGCCACTCAGCCGACCCCTGATTTACATTTTTTAAAGCTAACTCTGGTGGCTTCTCATTCCCACCTTTGAGTGGATACAATGAATGCCTGCTGCCGTATGGCTGTGGGATCTACGTTATTTGGCACTGTTCTCTGGCACTCTTGGTACAGCTTCATAGACCTGTGGAAAGAAGTCTCTGAGGACAAACTGCTTTCCAGAAGTCTTCCTAAGCGTGGAGGAGGCAGGAGCAGAAATTCCATTCTTGGTGCTTTGTTAGTGGTGACACCTGCACTAGCAGAGACCTCCAGTCGGTGGCAGAACTTAGTTAGGACCTGGATGAAGGATGATCCACTGAAGACACTTTGTCCCCACTCAGTCTCCCTTAGGAGTGCTCTGTGAAATGAAGGGCTATGTGTTCCCCTATCCTGGTTTCCTTTTACCTTCTTCATCAGAATTTTTGTGTACAGGCTGTCCTGGGAAGAGAGGACCCTCTGAGGGAGAAAAAAGACTTGGGAATATTCACATAGCCACATAAGCAACCATACTGATCAACATTCACTCATACTATTCACTCATTCACACAGATATTTATTGAGCACCCGCAATTTACCAGGCATTATTTGGGGGCATTGAGGATTCACGCATCCATTCTACAAACAATTTTTAGGTCAACTATATGCACCATATCTGGAAATCTAAAGGAAGGTGTCCAAAAATAATAGTAGGTTATAAATAAATATTTGTTACATGGCTAAGTAACTCTGAAGGGTAAACGTAGAATGGAGATTGTTCACTTTACAAATAAATTAACTCTGATGGCTCCTTTAAATAAGACTTTCCTCTTAATGTATCTAAATTGGATCCAACCTGAAAGAATTAGTTTGTTCACCCCTCTCAGGACATGTATCAAGTAAAGGCAGTGTATGGCAACTATAGTTAATAATACTGTATTACATATTTGAAAGAGATTAGGTCTTAAAAGTTCTCATTATAAGAAAAATAAATTCTGTAACTGTGGTGACAAATGTTAACTAGACTTATGGTAGTGATCATTTCACAATATATACAAATATGGAATCATTTTGTTGGACATGTGAACTGATACAGTGTTACATGTCAGTTATACCTCAATTAAAAAAAAAAAGTAAAGGCAGTGTACTAGAACTGGTTTGTAAGGGCTCATGATAGCAGAGTGTTAAATTTTCAGGAATTTCGCAAGCTGGCTGTTAAACACAGTTATGACTAAACATGAATTTATATGCACTTACAGTTAAATGAGTTATATTTAAAACAGCCAAACTCATCACCTCCTAATTCTTTTACTACATTTTACTATCAATGTTCTTGAAATTTTTTACATCTATTGTATCTGTATAATGGCAATACTATATAATAGTGTCCTACTGTGCAGCTCTCCTCAAATCCACATTCAATGACATCACCTTGGTAGCTTGAAATTGGCCATGGTAGGAGTATTTACACCAGGGAAATTGGCAACTGCTATAAAACAGGGATTTTATTCCCCTGGAGAGCAGGTTGTTAAACATACCAGCAAGCCACTGAAATAGCATATCTATTATGTAGACCTCTCATATTAACTTTCTTATGGTGAATCTGCTTTTAGAATATTACAGAATTAAGTGGACTGGGCTAAGAAGGCTTTCCTTGACACTGAGCTCTATGATCCTTATCGCTATACTAATTTTACATAATAAAGCAACCTGCAGCCCAGGAGGAGGCCTTTTAGCCACAAATAATGTCACTCGAGGAGTATTTGAAGAAACAAGGAAATTATTCAACAAACCTTTATTTTGCAGCTACTGGATGCAAAGCTGTGTGCTGAAGGCTAGGGAGGTATTAGATAAATAGTAGTCTGGGATCTTCAGAAACTCACTTTAGAGGAGGCAACCTCTGATAATACAATGTGATAAGTGCTATAATGGAGATAACAGAAGCATGGAGGAGAACCACGCTAACTCAGAGGCCACGAAAGAGGCTTTAGCAAGAACCTGGTCCATAAGCATCAGTGGCTGTCTTGTCCCTAGCACCTAGCATAGCGCCTGGCACAGGGTTGGCATTCAGTAACCAACCCTGGATGAGTGAAGGAGGTAGCAGTTGCCTTGAAGTTGGAAAAATAAGCTTGCTAGACAAATAAGAGTGGGTAGAGGGAGGGCATTAGAAGAAACAGAACGTGCAGAGGTGTGGGGCAAAACAGCTCAGCACATTTGAAGAAAGGGAAAGTTCAGTGTAGCATGAGGGGTCCAGGGGCCAAAACTGGTAAGGATGAGAGTACAGAAGAGCAATTCTCTGCCTCAAACCTCTATAGAGCTCTCAAAAGACAAAAGGAGTTGGCTTGCTCTGTGCAGCCCTGGGGACAGAGTGATGCAGGGAGTCACAGAGAATCAGATTGCAGTTAGAGAACTTTCTAACAGAGCTGTCCAACAGTGGGTGCCCAACAGGGCTGCCTTGGAAGGCCGTGAGCAAGTTCCCTAAGAGGGAAGCAAGCAGGTGCCAGACAAACTTTGTGCAACAAATGACTCTGGGTAGATACATTTTTATTTCCTGACAAGATTTTGGAAGAATTTATCAAATCTCCTTAAAGTATATGAGATCCTATACAGATGACCGTCTTCAAAAGCAATTGTACAGAGGACACAGGGTCTCCTCAAGTGCTTATTTCGTATGTCAATCATTGATTAAAGCTGAGGGCAGTAGGTGTGCTGAAAGTTCTCCCATGAAAGAATAATATCTTTCAAATCACTGAGGTCTACACTCATTCAAGAAGCAATTATTTATTCAGCATCTTTGTGTGTCAGGGACTTTTCTATGTGCTGGAAATATAAGTGAAAAAAGACCCCTGCCCTCACAGTGCAGGGTAGAAATGCAAATACATATTTACACTCCAAAATGCAAATAAATATTTACGCTTCAATAGTTTACAATACAAAGTGCTACCAAAAATTTGCTTTGCTAAGAGGAATTAGGGAAAGCCTCAGAGAGGAAGTGACTCAGATCCAACTTTTTTTATTATTATTAAATTTATTGGGATAACATTGGTTAATAACATTATATAAATTTCAGGTGTACAACTTTATAATACGACATCTGTACACTATTGTGTGCTCACCACCCAAAGTCTAGTATCTCTTTTTTTTTTAAGTTAACATTTTAGTGGTAACTACAGAATTTTTTTTTTTAATTTTTATTGGGTAACAGTGTGTTTTTTCCAGGACCCATCAGCTTCAAGTCCAGTCACCATTTTCAATCTAGTTGTGGCGGGGGGGGGCACAGCCCACCATCCTATGTGGGGATCAAACCGGCAAACTTGTTCAGAGCACGCGCTCTAACCATCTGAGCCACCTGACTGCATATTTGACCCACTTTGCCAGAAGGAAAGGGAATGGGAGTAGGCAGAGGATGAAGAGAGCTGACTTTTGAAAAGTAAAAGGGAATTTCCTAAATGAAGGAGGAGAAAGATAGTCCAAGCAGAAGAAGAACATACAAAGATAAAGCAGCGTGAAAATGCATGGCCAGTTTGGGGAGGTGAGTGGTAGGTGAAAGCTTAAGGTAGGTGGTAATGGTAAATAGGAGCCAAAATGTGCGTGCTAACAGTTTGGGATTTTAACCTGTAAATGATAGAAAGCCAAGATTTTTTTTTTCTGTTATTTAATAAACTTTTATTTTGGAAGAATTTTAGATTGATAGAAAAGTTGCAAAGATAGTACAGAGTTCTTATCTAAGAACCATATATGTTGCACTCTGCTTCCCCCAATGGTAACATCTTACCTAGCCACATCACGTTTGTCAAGACTAAGAAACCAATATTGGTCCATTACTATTAGCTAAAGTACGGACTTTATTCATCAGTTCTTCCACTAATGTCCTTTATACTGCCCCCAGAATCCAACCTAGGGTGCCACATTGCATTAAATGTTACTCATTTTTTATTTCCAATAATGGGTTTTCAGTGGAAAAATGATGTGATCAGATTTGTCCGTAGAAATGATCAACATAATTCCTAAGGCAGATGTGAGGAAAATAGATTGGAGGGGCCCCAATTGGAGGTGGAAGATTTGTTAAGAGGCCATTAGGAAAGTCTGATAAGGGATGATGATGGCCTGAACTCCAGGACATTAAAAATGAAGAGGAGGGTTGAGACCTTTTTTGATCTTATGATAGAGACCTTTCCTGAAACAGAATAGGCAGGATGTAGGGGAGGCCAATCTTAATCCACCTCTTTCACCTAAGACGTGAAGTTATATGTATAGCAGACTTTAAACAAAGATGGAGAAAGGAAAAGAGCTTTGTCCCAGATCCTTGGGATGAGGTTTTTTTTTTCCTGCAATAAACCCTGAATTTAACACTGAGCTCCCTGAAAGCCAAGGCAAAAAGGGAAGCATGATGGCATAACGAGCTTTCATTATCTGTTAAAGTATCCTCAGGGAGACAAGAGACTGGCCAGACTGGAATGGGAGAAGATAAGCCTGAAGGGCACTCACGGGGCAGGTCATGTTTGTCCCTAACTCTGAGAGCCTGGGGGAAGCTGTTTCTGGGATCACTGGTTGCTCCCAACGCTTTCTGTCCTGGAGGGGATGGAATGGCAGCACAGCCTTAGACCAGGAAGATACCTTTACAGCCAGCTAGTCAGAAGTGTTTCAACCTGGAAATGTGATTCTCTACCCGAGTGGGATGTGGTTCAACATCCCATCTCATTTCTTAGTCCTTCCAGTGACCTCCCCTCTAACGTTCATTGAAATTTCCAGCAGCTCTGCGAGAGAAGCTCACAGGAAGTTGAGGTCGAAAGCAGGGATGGGTATCCTTACCCAAAATGTCCCAGCAAGGGAGAGAGCCTGACAAGGGCCCTGCCCTTTTGATTTCAGAGTCTGGTGTTTCTTGTCTGGGACAGCTGGTGGTCCTCTTCTTAGGAGCCTGTTTATCCACACACGTTCAACACAAGGTAGGAAGCACCAACCGCAGGCTGAGGGCTGGAGCTTCAGGGCCATGCCTTCAGGGACCCCACCTTCTGTTGGGAAAGACAACACTTTGACAACCAGCGCTTACTGACGACTGAACATAGCCAACACTCTCAGAGAGGTGCAGGCCTTACCTGAGAGGCAAAGGAGAGGCTGTGTCCTGATTTGGGGAGTAGAATGGGGGAACCAGGAAGACTTCAGAGGAAGGACAAAGGATCCAGCTGGGCCGGATTTCAGCCTGGTCATGGCTTGTGTGAGTACAGAGGGGGAACTGGCACAGGCATTCTAGGTCCCTGGGATGGTGACCCCCTACTTTTCCAGATTTGAGTACTTCAACTTCCATTATCTCATTTCGTTTCATTGGTTTAGGGTAGGTGGCAATGGTAAGTAGGAGCCAAACAACTGTGGGAAGATATTAAAAATATTAAAGGTATGGACGATATTAATATTCCCATTTTAGAGATGGGGAAACAGGCTCCGAGATGCAGTGGCCAAGACCACAAACAGAATTAAGACTAGCAAGTGTCCTGACTCCATCCAGACCCTGAATACTGTGCCCGCACCGCCCAGCTCCCCAACCTGAGCGCCTCTCCTTTCACCGCCGGCTCTCCCCCTCCGACCCCCGACGCCTCATCCTTCCTCACCAGAAAGTTCCACCTGAAGCCTAACTGAGTTTTGTCCTCCTGCACTCTGGGCGTCGCGGGGAGTCAGGGGTTAAAACCCGTGGCCCGGGTGGCCCCTTCCCCCTCCCTAGCCCCCTCGCCTCCTCTCGGCGCCGCGCCTGGAGCGTCGGTCCCAGAGACCGGCACGAGAGAGGAGGAGAAAAAGTGGGCCTGTTTCTCGGGTGGCCAATCCACCGAGCCCGCGGTGCCCCAGAGGAGGCGCCAGTGCTAGGCCAGCGCCAGGCTGGGGCTGCCTGCTTCCCGCGGCAAAGTACAAATGCGCCCGAGCGCGGCGCCTGGCGCCCTTGGCGTGCACAGCTGGTCCCCGTGCAGCCTCCCCCCGTGGCCGCCGCGTCGTCGCTGCCGCCGGGACCGCCGCCCCGCCGGGCCCAAGGACCCCGCGGCCCGACCCCGAGCCCACCGAGCAGGGGGCGCCTGCCGCTTCTAGCCAGCGTGCCCGGAGCAGCCTGCCGGCCCCGCGCGCCTCGCCCATCGCTGCGCTCTCTGCAGACCCCTGTTCGCCCCCGTCTGTCTTCTGCCCTTCTCACCTTCTCCTTTGCTTTTATTGCTTTCCCCCCTTGCCGTACCTTCCTCATCTCTACATCTCTCCCTCCCTCCTTTCCCCTTGTTTTCTTTCCACCTTCCTCTTATTCCCACCGTAGACCTCCCTTTCTGTCCTCAGCACCTTCTCGACCCTTTGACTCTCCACTGTAGCAGCAGCCCTCCCTGGGGCTGTGGATTGCTTTGTGCCCCCTGTGCCTCAGTGTCCCCCTCATCTCACTCGCTCCCGACTCCCCTCCTGGCTCAGCGCCTGGTGGCCTGGCCCTGGGGGAAGGAAGGATGGTTCCCGAGGGAAGGGTCTTCTCCTCCTTGCTGGGACTCGCGCTGCTCTGGTTTCCCCTGGATTCCCATGCTCGAGCCCGTAAGTAGGTGGTGAGGGGTGGCGCTGGGTGGGCAGAAGGAGGGATGCGAGCCCCTGGGATGTGCAGGAAGGTACCAGGACTCGGGGCCCCAACGTGTACTGACTGCCGTCCAGGCAGCACCTGTGCGGGAAGGGTGGCGCTCCTCGGCGGACCAGTATGGGCGGATGACTGGGAGACTGGAGGGAACTTGGCAAGACTCAGAGCCAAGGGGGCTGCGTCCTTGGACCTGAGGATGGAGGACTGAGGGCAGTGGGAGAGAGGGCAGGTCACTGTGCTCTGGGGGTGGGGGTGGGAGGGCGCTTATTCTAGTAGAGAGTCCCATGTGTTTGGCCGCAAGGCTGTGATGAAGAGGAAAAGGCTACTGAGTTTAAAGAGAGCTCATTGAAAGAAAGAAGGGCTAACTAGGATAACACTCTGGATCGCTTTTGATCCTCACAACACTCCCAAGAGGTGGGTATCATTGGCATTTTACAGACGAGAAGACTTAGAAGAAACTTGCTCCGGTTTACAGAGCTAGTAAGCCATCCAGAGCTACAACTCCTCCAATTCCAAATCCTGTGCTTCCCCCTGCCCCACAGGGTCTGGGAGGGGCCCTTATTTGGAGTTGTGAGACCCTGGGAGGCGGCAGAGCACAGAGAGCGCGCCAAGTATTCATTATCCCAGATCTCTTGAATACCAGCTGGTGGGAGGTGGGCATGGAGGGCACCTCTCTGAGCCTCAGTTTCCTAATCTGTAAAATGGGAGTAAAACTCCCAGGACTGTTGTGAGGATTGAATTAGAGAAAACAGGTAAAGCAACTAGCACCAGCAACTCGCTGGTACATGGTAGGTTCTTTAAAAATATCAGTTCCCCAATGCATGCTTTTCCACTTGGATGCAGTGTAACCTCACACGATTTATAACATCTCTCTGGACCCCAGTTTTCTCTCTGCCCCCATTATAGGCTGGTAGACACCCTCCCCACTCCCTGCCAATCTCTTAGAAAGCTGTGAGGATGGAAAACAAAGCCAAAGTTTCACTTAATTAGAAGGAAGGAGCTTGATTCAAACCATGAAATACCTGGTAAACTGAGGCTCAGGAGGGGCAGGGATTTGCTCCCAGTTACACTGGGCAGAGCCTGGGATGAAAACTCCAGGTTCTCAACTCCCACCCTTTCCTCTCCACAGCTCAGTTCTCCCATAGCTGTCTTTCCTTTGCATGTGACTTTCTGGAGCCCGTGGGGCTGGGTTTTGTTTCATTCTTGTCTCTGCTGAAGAAGGGAGGCTGCGTGTCTAGTCGTCTGTGGGCTTCTGGCGGCAGCATGAGACTCACAGAAGTCCTTAATAACAAATAATGGAAAGAGTTCAGTGTTGGGTTCAAGTCCTGGCTCTGCCCTTTAGTCGCTGTGTGACTTTCCATAAGTCACAACTTCTCTGAGCCTCAATGTCTTCATCTGCCTAGGACATATTCTTACGTGGAACCCAAAGGGTTCTTGGAAGGATGAAAGGAGGCGACTGTGTTAAAGTGCCCAGCACAATGCCTAGTACTCAGTAAATGTCTCCTCCCCCTCCTTGAGCCCTAGAGGTTTCCTCCTAACACTTACCTGTTGTTTCTTAAAAGGGATTTAGCACAGGATGCCCGCCATGGCTGCCTTCCTTCCACTTGGCACATTGTTCTTAGCCCCCAAGGTTTTCCTCCTTCTATCGTTGCCCTTGATACATCTTGGAAAGTTGCCCTAGAGAATCAGATCATTATGCAGGATTGCTCACGTCCTACCCACTCCCCCCTTCTTTGCCTCCTGTATCTTGTCGGCCCTTCACCGTGCTTAGACACACCTCTTTCAGCAGACCTTCCCTGGCCACCCGATCCACTCTCATCTCCTTCCTCTATGCCTCCACTGGCCTTCAGGTAGCACCTCTCACTGGGTCCTGCCATTATTCAGTCTCCCCTACAGTTTGCAGCTTAGCTCCACACACACAAGAAAATAATTTGCTGAATTAAACCGAGATGGACTGGCATTCAAAGGGGTGTGTTAAGATTCCAGGATGTCAGAGCTGGAAGAGCCTTTGAAAATCATCTGCTTCTACCCCCTCAATGTTCCTATCCTTATAGTTAAAGTAAGCACAGAAAGGGTGAGTGACTTGCCCAAGTTCACATAGAAAATTTATTAAAGGAAAGAATAGAGACCTGGCTTGTAGCTCCTGATTTGTCACTTGCTGGTTGCATGAATTGGGACGAATATCTTCCTTTCTTTGACACTTATTTTGTCTACTGATGGCAACCTATAAATACTTGTAGTCATTTCTCAGGGTCCTATTTGAAAGTCTCTTATGAAGGTGCTTGACTTCATTTAAATAAGACCTCATGTCTGTTGTGGGTAAGACATCTCCTGGTGACATCTTAGGTGCTTTCAGAAGTGGTGCCAACAGATGGAAAGTCTGTGTGGTGTCAGACTCTCGAGATGGCCCAGCCCTGCAAATGCCAAGGGTCTGTGAGCACGCGTGGCAGCTTGCTCCACAGTTTAATTACAAGGCTATTCAAATAAAGGTTATTCTATCCTTGGCTCTATCTTCATACACAGATTGAGTCGTGATCCCAACCCAGACTGGATCTCCAGTGACAGGTTGAGCCCTGGTCCTCACACCCTGACCACAAATTGAACCCCAATTCTAGGTCCCTGACTCGGTCACTTAGCAGGACTGAGTCCAGCCCCAGGTGGAGTCACATGCATGCAGGACTTGGTCAGTTGGACCACTCACCCCTCTATGGAACAAGAACCTGCCTGGTATCCTGACTCCCTCTCCAGTGCTCTGTCCCTGTATCAGCTCCTCCCCGTTGTGCCCGCCCCTTACTAATTGTCTCCCCCTTTAAGGTACCCAGCACGCTTCTGCATTCTCTCCCCTCCCTCCATCCAATCCTGCTTTTAGAAGAGTCTGTTATCAAGTAAAAAAAACTTCGATCTCTCTATTCTTTCTCCACGAGACTCGAAGCTTGTACTATAGGACTCGAAGCTTCTGTTCCCAGGCGACAGAACCTCAGACCCCAGAAGCATAGATGGGCAAGAAGGGAGCTCCCGTGGTACCATGCGGTGCGAAGGACAAACGTGGAATCACAAGGTCAGGTCTCCAGCCCTGGCTCTGCCACCAATTCCAACTGTGACTGGGGGCAAGTTGCCTTTCTCTGCCCTTCAGTTTTCCCAGCCATAAAGCAAGATGGTTGGTCACAAATAGGTAATTAGGGAGGATCATTCTAGCTTTAACGTCCCATGAGTCTAAGACTCTAAGATTCAAAGATGCTGTTGCCTTGATTCTGAGGCTGCTCAGACCTTTGGGAAAGGTAGTTGGGGGGCTGTGGATATGCACCCTGGTACTCCTCCGCCCGCCCCGCCCCCCACCTCGAGAAGAGTAGATAGACCCTCAGACACCAGGAGAAAGTACCTGGGACAGTGGAGGTAGAGGGACACCCACCAGTGGGGACCTGACACTGCTGTCCAGCTTAGTCGCATCCCCATCCACCTGTCCAGATAGAAGTACATGAGGGAATGGCGGGCACCTGAGTAAAGGCGGGACATCTGGCTCCAGGCAGGCCCCTCTCTGGGTCCGGCTGGGCGGTTCTGCACTTCGTCTCTCCCACCAGTAGAGGTCTCTGTCTCACTCACTCGCTTGCAAACTGAACGGGAGCTGGGCAACAGCTGCGCAGTTGCTCCAGCTGTTGCACCTGTTCCAGGGTTGGCCTCTCAAGTTCCCCCGCCACTGGCCATGGCGCCGGGCTCTGGGAGAGGGACGTTGAATCCCTTGGACTCCCAAATAAAAGGACTGGCATGACAGCAGTGTCCCTGGGAGGTGCAGTACAGAGATCATTTCTGGCATGCCCCTGCCTTTGGGCAGAACCCCATCCCATGAAAGTCTGTTCCAGAGTATGCTTCTGTTACCCATTCTTACAGTCCAGATTCTTCCTTATGTCTCACCTGAATCCTTTTGTTTGCCATTTAAAGCCATTTCTTTGGGTCCTGTCCCTTAGAGGATGGGTGTCTCTATAAGCACCCTCTTCAGATCTGAAGACTGGCATTGGAGTTTGTGCTGGCAAGTCTCGATGATCTTAGGCAAGTCTAGACCCCTTTCTGGGACTCGGTTTTCACATCTGTAAAGTAGAGGATTGGATGTCATCTCTCAGTCCCTAGCTTTCTAAAATTCTGTGAATCTGAAGTGTGTATGTTCAAGGCAGAATAGAATGTAAACAGTCTCGTCTCTGCCCCCTGACCCCTGTCAGGTAACAGCTGTCTTTCCTGATTTGATGGATCTCTCCTTTGAGGTCATTCCATGCTCCTGAACATCTGTCAAATGCTAAATAAGAGGCGGCAGTTTCCAGGAAAGGAGGACCCTTCCCCTAGGTTGCACAGCTCAGCTACTGAGGAGCTGAGGTTTTCACTTCTGATTCCCTTAGGAGGCCTCCCACATCGGGTACCAGTGCCCAGAGCAGAGCTTATGTCTTAGAGGAGAGCAAGTTTGTTTGGGTAAAAAGGAGACTATAAATAAAGTATGGCTGTGTGGGCGCAAGGGGAAAGATGTAAACATTCCTGCATAGCCTGGCAGCCTGGCTCACTCAGGTCTCCCGAGTTCTTGCAGGCTGGGGACAGGGCAGCCACCGTTTCAGGCCTCTCTTCTCACACCCCAGCCCCTCCTGGTCCCCTCCAGCCTCCCCTACAAGGATCATCTTTCTGGTTATCTTTTCTGTTTTCTATTGAAAGAACTCCCAACCACACTACTCACTCCTAACTACCCCCTACGAGACTTTTATCACAGCATGAGAGTTTCAAGGCAGAGTGTGGGATGACCTTGGATGGGACAGTTTGGAAATTTTGACGTTCATGTGAAGGTCATGGAATCGCTCATCCCCTTACCTGCCCAGGCTCCTGACCTTTGGTACATAGCGTTTGGTTTGGCAGCTGGTTTGGGAGTTCCAATGGAAAGAGCTGGAAAGGGGAGGTCAAAGGCTAATTCCTATTAGGTGGCCAGATCCAAGTGCTGAGAGGGATTTGGCTCTCCTATCACATAATGAAGTTCTCTTATTGTTAAAGAAAGTGGTTTTCAGGAATAAGGGCTATCAATCGCCTCCCCTTCTAGAACCTCCCTTCCCATTTGACTCCACTCTTTCATTGTACATTCATTTATCAAGCATCGCCTCTCTGTAGGCTCTGCGTGGAGCCCTGAAAATATAAAAATTAATGAGATCTGGCTCCTGCTCTCCAGAAACTCACAGTTGGGTAAGGAAGAAGAACCCACTTAATAAGCACTTCTAATCCGGTGTGATAACAGAAGGCTGATATGATCGAGAGTCATAATAGAAGGCTGAACTTAGTTCTGTAGGAGCCCTGAGGAAGAATTGGCCAGTGGCCCGGAAGGTTGGATTGGCCTCACAGAAAGGATGGCACCTAAACAGGCTTCTGAAGAATGAGAAGGAGTAGGTCCAACACTGGAGATGGGGAATCCCATCCCAAGCGGAGGAAACAGCATGTGCGAAGACACAGATGTGTGAAGGAGCCTGGTGGGGGTGGGTGGAAGAGTGAGAAATTCAGCAAGAGGAGATGAGGCTGAGAACAGGGCTATCACAGACAGTTTTTCTGGAAAAGCAGGCGGGAGCCAGCTTATGTCAGGCTGAGGTGACCTGATAACATTTGGGGTCTGTCTGATAAATATTGCTGCCCTGAATTCAGATTAGGCCAATCACTTCGAGTCAGTGTCAAGCTAGATAAAGCACTCTGGCTGTGGCCTACCCAAGTGGACGCTTCCTGCGGGAAGAGGACTTGGTACCCAGTACACCCCAGCCGCTTACAGTGGCCTGCATGAACCATGGTCACCCTACACCTGCTTTTGCATGAAGCACCTGATGCCCATTGGCACCTTGTTAGCTCTTCCAAGATCCAGCGTGGGCATCTTCTCAGGGGAGCCTTCCCTGAATAGCCTATGCTTCCTCTATCATAGCGTTTATCAGACTGTATGGATTATGTCTATCTGTCTTCTTCCTTAGGCTGTGAGCTCCTTGAGGGTGGGGACTGTGTCTTATTTAGTCATGTACCGGGCCCTTGGACATGTATAAGGCTTGATATACTAAAAACTCAATAAATGAATATCGCTCTTACTAATGATGATAACATCATCACTAATGATAATTACATTTGCTGCTTGTTGTGTCAAGTACCCCATGCTTATCTATATTTGTTCCAGCTGGAAAGCTCAATCCCATCCTAATTGCTCTTTCACCTTGTCCATCCAGGTCCAGTCTGTCCCAACACCTGCCCACCGTAGCTACTAAGTCTTCCTCAGACCTGCACTTTTGCCCATGGGCACTGCTTCTATCTTGGTCCAGGCAACATTATCTCAAAAAATTGACTGCAGCAGCCTCCCACTGGTCTCTCTGCCTCTAGTCTTGCCTTCCAATCCGTTTTCTATTCCTGTGGCCATAGTGACCAGTTCTAAAATGCAAATCTGATAACTGACATGCCCCAGGGTAAAGCTTTTCCATGGCTTACCTTTGCCCTTGGGCTCTCAAGGCCCTTCTCGAGCCTCTGCCTCTCTCTCTAACCTGATCTGTGGCCTCTCACTCCCACCCTCCCGCTCTCTCCTCCAACCTTTCTGGCCCACTTTCATCTCTGTGTCCCAGCCCAAGGACTGTCTGGGTAGGCACCAGGCGGGGCTGAGGGAGTCTGGCTGGTGGGTGGGGCTAGGAGAGTGCAGGGAGCCATAGGAAACAGCGTTGCTGAGGTTATAAACAGGACCTGAGAGATTTGGCCTCAGTGGCAGGTACCATGACGTTCAAGCCCTGATAGGTGCCTGGGGGCTGTTCATAGAATTCTGGAGTAAAAGAAATATCATGAGAAACAGACTGTTAGGGAAGCTTGGGGGTCAGTGCCCAGATCTGCTTTTTGTCTGTTTTACCTACCATTTAATTGAGCATCTAATATGTGTCAGGCACTAGGCGTATTCCATACATTATCTAATTTAATTCTATAATAACCCCAAGATATAGAGATTGTTATTAATCCCATTTAACAGATCTGGAAACAGAGGCCTGAAATGGCTGAGTAACTTGTCTAAACTCAGGCTGCAGATCCCATTTAAACCCTGGTCTATCTGACTCCAAAGCCAGGGTCTTTAGACTATATACACGTGTCCACTGAGTGAAGGGTTTGGAGGTGTATATGAGACCTGTCCAACTTTAATTCTTCTCTGTCTCTATATAAAGCCTAAAACAGGGTCAACTGTCTTCCTCAAACAAAAACTTCCCTTACTAGCAGTATTTCGCAGGCTAAACATGACAGCAAGGCCGTTAAGTCCAAAAGACCTCTGACAGAGGGCCCACTTGGCCCCCTGAGTTGAGAGAGAGATGTGGGCACAGGTAGGTGTGATGAAAGGTGGTGGTGGGGTGGGGAGAGGAAGCAGGGCAGGCCCAACGCAAGGGCAGGTATGGGAAGGCAACAGAGGACCAATGGGGGTAGAAGGGACGGGAGGGGATGTGAGGAACAAACGTTGCCTCCTTCTCCATGTCACTCAGGATAGGCTCCACTGGTTCCCTGAACCTTATCCACCCGCCTTGGAGCCCCTGAAAGTCTGGGTGCATGGGACCATTGACACATACTAGATGGTGGAATCTTAAAATGATGAAATCTTAGAACCACAAAATTGTACAAGTCTAGAAAGCTTCATGTTCTCATGAAATGTAGGCTCTTAGAAACACGGAATTTTGAAATCTTGAATCTTAGAAACTTAGAACCTTAGAGTCTTAGAATTTTGAAATCATGGGTTCATAAACTGCAGAAAATCTTTGAAGATCAAAGGGGGAACCCTCTCCCACACACACTTATTTTGCAGATGAGAAACTGAGGCTCAGAGAAGGGAAGAGCCTTCCTCAAAGCCACACAGTGAATTTGTGGCATAAGGAGCTAGAGTTCCTTCCACCAGCCATGTGCAAGGATTGGGGCCCGTGCCAGAACTGCAGGGACAGAGGCAGAGGCCATCCGCCCCCTGCCTGGCAGTTCTTCCTCTGGCCTGATTTTGGCATGGCCTCGGGCACTCACCTCCTTAGGGGAAGAGGGCGCTCCAGGCAATGCCACCCTTCCTTGTGCCTCTCACCTAGGAGGGCGTGGTGAGGGAGACTGTGGTTTCAGGAGGCCTCCTGGGGTGGAGGGATGGCCTGCCAGGCCCCCCACACTCTCAACTGCTGGCAGGTCTGTTGGTGGGGGGAAGGGGCCTCTTGGCCTGGCCATGGGCTGAGGCATTCTCTCTGTCTTCATGCTCTGAGCAGGCGGGGAGGGGGAGGGGGTGCCAGTTGGCCCAGGGGCCAGGCTACACAGGGCTGTCCCAAGGAAGGTGGGACAGGGTTTCTTCAGCAACAGGGCTGAGACCTAAGGCCATGGGAGTGTTGCAATAGCACCACCACCCCACCACCCCACCCCCGCCCTGTGGGGGGAGGAGACTGAGGAAGAAAGACATTATTCAATCCTTGGAGAGTTGGGCTGGCTCTGACAAGCACCCCAGCTGGGACTGTGTGCTGCCCTCTCTGCCAGCCGAGGCTGAGATAAACACAGCTCATTTGATACGGGCCAGCCGGGGCCTTGCTGGGAACGGGATCTGCTATCTGGTCCCCACCTCTACTTTGGGGGCATCAGAGGGGGTGGGGAGGGAACTAAGCGTGTGTTCCTTGGTCCCCAGTGGTCAACGAAACACAGATTCTGAGGGCATCATAACCATGGCCTCAAACCTTTGTTCCGGGAGGCCAAGAGGCAAACAGGAGCCAGAAGGAGGCCAATTTCAGCTTCTGACAAAGGAAACTTTCTCAAAGCGGGGAATGGCCCTTGAGCTCCTCAGCTCTGGAGCTGTGTGCCTAGGGCTGTGCTCCAGCCCACCCCCCCAGCTCTGAGAGACAATTCCTGCGTTGTGTGTGTGCTCCCCCTAGAAGTGTACTGCTTTCAGTGCTCTGGGATTCCGTGAGTTTAAATGTCTATTCAAGACGATAATGTGCATCTCGCAGGGTCATTGTTATCATGGCTATCATCATAATAGCACTCAACACTAAGTTTCAGGAACTGGGCTAAGTAAGCACTTTACAAGCATCATCCAATTTAATTCTCAAAACAATGTTAACAAGATAATTAAGTAATGTATTTACAGAGCACATAGTCAATAAATGTTGGTGCCTTTCTCCATATTTCAATCTCATTTAATTCAACAAACCTTTGTGGACACTTCACTTATGCAGTGTCTCCCAGTTTCTTCCTAAAAGAGCTCAGATTTTTCTTTAGATAATGGAGAGTTTTCCTATAGGAATGACAGCACCATCCCTTCTGGGTGGTAAAGATCACCAGGTACCTGAGTGGAGAAGGGTCAGCAGGGATAGGGTGAGAGGAAGAGGGGTGGGGCCAGGGACTGCACGCTGGATCTGGAGTCTTGACCTACAGCTAGGCAGTGAGTGGATAAGAGGTGAGAACAGGTGTGTCCCAGAGAGCACCCAAAAGGCTGGGCGATTGGTTGGCTGTGGGAGGTGAGAAAGGTGGAGGTTTCAAGAAAGCAGGATTGCAGGAGTGATATCTAACCCACAAAACAAAACAAACAATTTCAATCATTCTTAGAAGTATTCATCTACATATTGACAACAGATATGCAGATTACAAAAACAATCAATTGATGTGTAATCACACATACAATAATCAATTGACTGTGTCATCACTATTGACTATTTTTAAGGATATTTAAAAGTCAGTTTTCTAACCTTTTGCTAGGCAGCACTTTGTTTTCCCAATTCAGGCACTTTCCATCATGGCTGAATGAGATATAGGGACATAATATAGTGTGAAAGCAGGAAAGCTGTTGTGAGTGGCTTGTTTCAAAAGGTAGGTTAAGGGCCGGCCGAGTGGCTCCGTTGGTAAGAACTTGCTCAAGAGTGTGAGCTCTGAGCAACAGCGGTTCGAGTCCCAGCCCGAGCTGAGCTGCCGCTGAGCTGCCAACAGGTGGCAGGATGGGTCAGCTAAAAAAAAAAAAAAAGAAGGTTAAAGAGAGAGAGAGAGAGAGAGAGAGAGAGAGAATGGAAAGGAACCGAGAGACCAAGGGAAGGGAGGGTACAGAGATGTAGTAAATAAATAAGCAAAATGTGACTAAGAAGAAGAATCAAGTGTGATTATGAAGGGCAGAAGAGCACTGGACTGTGAGTCAGGACACGGCTGTCACCCCTACTTGCTGTTTGACCTTAGAGGTATAATTTATCCTCTCTGGGCCTCAGATTATTCATCTAATCCTAATAACTAACATTTATCCCACAGTTTATATCTGTAAAGCCCTCTCAGTGCTTAAGGTTCAGCGCAGGGCAGTGACATGCCCAAAGTCACACAGCAAGTGAGTGGTCAAGCTGAGATTCACTCATTAGACATTTTGGCCCCCTAACTGGGAGAGCACATCCAGCGGAATCACTTCCGCCTGAGTGGTCCAGATGACATCCTTCCTAGAACCAGAAAGGAGGGATGAGACGTGGTGTTTGGGCTGGGGCATCCTGGGACTGACAAAGCACTGGTTGTTTTGCCAGGCCCAGATATGTTCTGCCTTTTCCACGGGAAGAGGTATTCCCCCGGCGAGAGCTGGCACCCCTACTTGGAGCCACAGGGCCTGATGTACTGCCTGCGCTGCACTTGCTCTGAGGTAGGTTCCTCTGACCATGTGGCCACCTGCATCAGGTATGCCAGGTATGTCTGGGAGAAGTCATCCGGAGGAGGGGAGGACAGCCTGACTCTAGAGGTCAGCAGCACTCTGGAACCAAGCCTCCTGGAATTATACTCTGTTAGCTAGAGTAGAGGGATTTGGGGCTGCGAGGATTCAATACCTACTACCACTACTGTGTACCTCTCAGAGGTAAGTCACACAACGGGTCAGTGGCCAGGCTGTGCTGGGGACGTAGGTCTCCCATCTCTCATCCCAGCCTTCTCGCCACCTGTGATGGTGCCAGCTCCTTGCCTCCCGTGCAGCAGAAGGCAGAGCCTTTCTGACCTGGCTTCCCAATCTTTCCTGTCCTCGTACTATTTCCTCCAGCCCTCTCTTGCCACCCTGCCTTAGGATGCAGTCCCCCAATTCCTCTGGCCCAAAGAGTTGTTCTTCAAGGTTTTGGCCAAATGCCACCTCCACCAGTAGCCTTACTCAGCCCCTCGCCTGCAAGTATTTTCTTCTTCTGGGATCCTACATACGTTTCTCCATCCCTTTCTCCTGATCACTGTTGGCCAACTATAATAGTTATCTGTGTCTGTCAGTTGCTGCACCTCCTAGATGGGTCTTCCTGGGTGCTCCCTCAGGCCCAGTTTGGTGTCTTGCCAAAGGCTGAACGAACTCGGGCAGAGACCATGCCTTTTTGTTCACCTCTGTCTCGTGCCACTCCACTCCCAGCCCGGCACCCTCCACAGGGCTTTGTACAATCACCTGGCTGGAATACATGAGAGCCCCATGTGGTCCCGAATTCTCAGGCCAGGGATGAGGTTGGGGAAGGGGGGTGGGGGAGGAGGGAGTGATTTAAGACGCTTGAAACACCCTGGGCTTTTTAGCTCAGCTGCCTGAGGCTGATCCTGGTTGGCATGACATCCTCAGCTCTCTCTATCTGGGTGCTGGTGCTTGGGGGGTGGGGGTACTTACCTCCCAACTGGAACCAGGGTCTTAAGCCCCCTCTTTGGACAAAGCCAAGAGAGGGATGCAGGCCAGTAAGAGCCTCCCTTGTTACAACAATCCTCAGCTCGAGGGGAGCAGAAAAGAGCTTCTGAGGGAACACTGGGAGGTGGAGGGGGCATGGGTCACCCCTCTCCTGACTCTGACCACTGGGTTCTCCCTCCTCCTGGGACCTTTCCCTCTGATTCCACACTGCTTCTACCATGTTGGCCCCAGGTAGAACTCTGATGCCAGGACACAACCCTCATGACCGCATTCCCTTGGTTTTCCTTAGCACATCTGAGGCCAATCCGCTTTTCAAAAAGAACGTTATGAAATATAGCCAGAGAACAGGAAGGAAACCATAACAGAAAAATTCCAGACATATCATGTGGTCCAGTTGACCAAGTCCAAGTTTTGCGATCCACTGGAGCTAATTCATTTCTCTCTCCCGAGTTCACACATACAGTTTCCTCAACCCAAAGTGGTAAAGCCGATACCCCAGCACCCCCAAAACATACCTTGAATATCCCACTTCTCTCACCATCACTGCTCCCCTAATCTAAGCCACCTTCATCTCTCACCTGGATGCTACTTGAGCCTCCCAACAAGCCTCCCTGTCCCCTCTCTAAATCCATCTTTCGCACCGCAGCTAGAGGGAACTTTTCTGAACGTAAAACTGATCGTGCCATTCTGGAAGCTCTTAGAACCCTCCAATAGTTTTTCATTGCACCTATAGTAAAATTCAGACTCCCTGCTGTGGCTCTGCGTGACCTGACTTCTGCCTTATCCTCCAACCTCATCTCCTACCTGCGCCAGTACATCAAAATCATTCAAACCTGTTGTTCCTCTACCTGGAAGGTTCTCCCCCTGGATCTTCTCACAAATGGTTCCTCTCATCTCGCAGCTCATAACAGAAATGTTACCTCCTTATGGGGCTTTCTCTGACCACTCTTCCTAAAATAGCCTAACCTTGTTAACTCAGTCACATTACCCTGTTTGACCATTAGCATACATTTCACATCTGAAATGGTCTTGTTCCTACATGTTTATTTTTTATGGTCTGTCCCCCCAGGCTAGGATGTAAGCTCCGTGAGAGCAGACACCTTGTCAGTCTCACTCACTGCCATGTCCCTGGCACCCACTAGTCATATAGTTAATACTGAGTGACTGCATGAGGCCCTGCCCAGCCCACCAGAGGCAGCTCAGCATCATGGAAAGTGCACAGCCCTGGAGGTAGTGCGTACCTGCTGTGTCATCATAGGCAACTTGACCTCTCACAGGCTCTTTTCTCATTTCGAAAGTGTGGATAATAGTATCTACCTCTAGGGTTGTTGAGGAGACAAAGTGAGATAATACACTTCTATTTCACATAAAAAGCCCCCAGCGAGTCGCCATGCAATGCATGGTGGTTATGACTTTCCCGAGAGGTCCCCAGTGGCTGCAAGGCCCCCTGCCCTTTCAACCCTTAGCCTGTCTCCATCTTATTTTCTACTGTGTGTCACTGGTTATCTTTATCCCTGGGTTCCTTCAAGGCCAAGAATCAAGAGATTCTAACTCTTCAGGCCAACAGTTCCTCTCACTTCACCCTACTTTCTTATCTGAGTGCTCAGTTCATCCTCTGGACATTTATTTAGTACCCATATGTGCCAGGCCTCTAGAAGGCCCCTTTCGGATCTCAGACCAATTTTGTGGACTCTGTGGTGCCCCGTAACACTTATTAATCCTTATGGCCACCTCTGGCCATCTTGGGAAGCAGTGACTCCAGAGGGAGTAGGACTTGGTTCATGGTTTTCCATGGGGCAAGAGTCTGCCACTGGAGAAGTGCTGTCAGGGCATTCAGGTGGACAAGGAGGCTGGAAACTCGCCAGCTTCAAAGTTTGAGCAAAGCTGCCTCCATTTGTCTAAGAGAGAGACCATCTCTCCCTCCTCTCCTGGTTCTCATTCATTCACTCGGTCATTCATTCAAACTGTAGTGGGCACTAGCTTGGAGCCAGGCCCTGTGCTGACGATTCAGAGATGAATAGAATGAGGCTTGGTGCTTGTTCTTGGAACGTGTGGTAGAATAGATGAGACAGCAGTAAATGGTTCATTTACAGCACCGGGCAACGACCCTTAGAACAAAGGGGAGAATGAGGTGTCGAAGTTTAGGACAGGTTGACAAACTGCCAAAACGGGTGGTGGCCTCTCTGGGTCGGCTCCTCATCTCTCTGTGTATGACTCCCTGCTCCCTTCTCTGTCATTTGCTCTACTTGAAAAAACACAAGAACTCTGGGCCTCTCCTTCTCTGGTGCCAACTCCAAGGGCCCAGAGATTTAGGGAGTGGATCACGAAACGCCGAGTCTTCTCCACATCCAGTTTCTAGTCTCGTTCCCATCCCTGTCACCTACCCTCATGTGTCACATACCTCTTTTAACCATGAAGCCCAGGCCCAGAGGTCAAAGGACAAAGCCCCGGAGTTAAAATAACACAATCAAGAGCAATGTTGAAATAAAAAACTCAAGGCTTTTGCTTATATGTCTCAAACACCATGAAGGGGACACACAAGAGCTGTGCCAACCCATGCACACTGTGCCCTCCTCCGTGGTAGGGGAGGGTCCAGGATGGGTGAGCCACACAAGTGAGCAGGGGAAGAGGAGAGACTGGACACCTGAATTTGTTGTTTTTAGCCCATCACAGGCTGAGAACGAGTGCAGTGTCCCCAGTTGGGATGGGGTTTTGGGGGAAGACGGGTTCAGGTGGGAGGCAATGGCTGTTTGGAACCAGGACTGACACCTGTGTCCCGTTCAGAGTGCCCATGTGAATTGTTACCGCCTGCACTGCCCGCCTGTCCACTGCCCGCAGCCTGTGACTGAGCCCCAGCAGTGCTGTCCTCGGTGTGTGGGTAAGTAGCCTCACTCCTCTCCTTGTCCCGCTGACCCTGATTCCATTCCTGAGGCAGGCCTGTGGGCGGGGGAGGAGCCCCTGGAGTGAGTGGGGGCAGTCTCTAGCCATCAGAGGTGTTGAGACACAAAAGTCCTCCAGGGAAGAGACATCCTGGATCCCCAAGGAGGGCTGGGGTAAAAACACATTTCTCATTCTTAAGTAGCTATGCTTGGCGGAAGGAGAGAGAAAACGTGGAGAGTAGCTGAAGGAAACAGGGGCATGCTTGGCCTGTTGACGGCACTCTTGGGCCCCCGGCTCTCTCTGGCTGCCCAGAGCCAGGGGGAGTGGACATGCCTGTGTAAGTGGAGATGAGTAGGCCAGGGCTGGGAGACCCTGCAGGAGATCCCAGGACTACTGCCCTGGGGCTAGGGGCTGAAGGAGTTGAAGTACTTGTACTGTGAGATTCCTCTCTGTGCAGAGACTCGGACTCTGTGTGTCCTGTTGCTAAATGTCTAGGATTCCATGATTTTAAGATTCTAAGAACCTCTAAGACTGGGATTCTAGGAAGTCAAGGTAAGAGACAGGGAGGAGAGGAGAGGTGGTCTGAGAAAAAACTGGCATAACCAAGTGGCCAATTAGAGGTAGCCAGTGGGGAGGTGGGCTTAGAAGGTGGGGGAGGGGTGTTGCGTGGAGAATCGATGTTTAGAAGCATCAAGAAGGTGATGAAGGGAGGCTCTAGATTGTGGCCTCAGCTTCCAGGCTGTGTAACCAGGGCTAGAGCTCCTCTGGCGAGCTGGGGACTTGTGTAGAGCAGGTATAGAGGGGCTCATTTTCCAAGTGGGCCCCCAGTAGGATCTGACCGTCACAGAGATTCCTGGCTCAGGATTCCCTCAGAGAGCAGGGGCTCTGAACTTCATCCTGCCCAAGGAGCGGGCACCACGCCTCCTCCCTGTCTGAGGCTGACTCCAGGAGTCCTGACCGCTCCTTGCTGACTGTGCTTTGGCCCAGGCCCCATCTTCCTCACATGCTTCTGTCTCCTTCTCTCTTTCCTGGCCCTGCCCCTTCGCCAGCCTGGCTCTGCATGACTCAGCTCAGCCATCAGCCCCTTCAGGAAGCCTTCCCTGACCACACCCCACACACACGTCCCAGCTGAGTTAGGGGCTCCTCCTTGGTGCCGTAGCCCTTACCATGTGACAATGTCACTGCTCAAGGCATGTCTCTCTACCAGTTAGACTGTGCGTTTCTTGATGGGAGGGGGGCTGAGTCTTGTTCGGCACTCCATCTCCAATGCCTAACGTGGAGCCTGGTACAGAGAAGGTGTTTAGTAAAGGTGTCTTGAAAGAATGAGTGGGTTCTCTCAGAACAAGAAGCTTAGAGGTTTACCCGTCTACTTGGCTGGACTAGGACTGGCTGATTGGCAGGTGATGGGGAGGAGGGCTCTGATGGCCAGTAAATGACAGGAGCTTACGCCAAGCACAGGGACAGTCTAGGTCATCTCAGCTGGTTCCACTAGGATGTCACTCCACGAGGGACTCTGTTCTGTTCACTACTGTGTCCACAGCACCTAGACGGTACCTGACACTAGGGGGTACTCCATGACGCCCACTGAACATTGAATGAACTAACGCAAGTCCCCACCGAGTGAGGCTCAGTGGAGCTGAAGCTTCTGGTCTTGCCTTCTTGCTCTGGTCAGGACCAGCTCAGACACCGAGATGCTGAAAGGCCATGGTGAGGTGTGACAAAATTAGATGTAGGTGTCCTCAGGACCTCTTCTTGGTTAGCTGATATGGGGACTGGATGGGAAGGCTGAGGCCAGAGCTCAGTGCAAATGCCAAGATGAGATGAAACGCAAAATCTTTAGAAAAGTGGCCCAGTTAATTCCGGCAAAGCTCTTAGATCCACATGAAACCTTATTTTTTTCTTCCCCCTGCTCCTCCTCACCTGCAGAACCTCACACCCCCTCCGGGCTCCGGGCCCCCCCAAAGTCCTGCCAGCACAACGGGACCATGTACCAACATGGAGAGATCTTCAGTGCCCATGACCTGTTCCCTTCCCGCCTGCCCAACCAGTGTGTCCTCTGCAGCTGTACCGTAAGACCCTCTGCCTTCCCTGTAGCCCAGGCCATGGTCTGGGCCTGCAAAGTATGGTGGTGGGGACTCGGGGGAAATTGTTCTCCCTGGTCAAAGCAGAGCGAGAGTGAATAGGCTCAGGAGTAGGGGAACATCTGGGATTTGGAACATCCGCCCTTCTCTGGGCTTCTGCACCCTCCTGAGCTACCTGTTAGAGCACCTGTCACCTCACACTGACATTTGCCCATTTCTGTTTCCCCCAGTAGACTCTGCACTCCTGGAGGGGAGGGGACATACCCAATTCATTTCTGTATCCTCTGCTGCTCCTGGCCCAGGGCCTGGCACACAGAGGATGTCTGTAATGATTGTTGAATGAATGAATGAGTAAATGATCAGTTATCAGCCCTAAGGCAAAGAGACAGAGCCATACTGTTTGTAGCAAATGGAATTTAATTTGAAACTGCTTAAACCCACACTGCTGTGGTCAGAGTTGGGCCTAGGGACAGTCAGGGCCGACTCTGCAGTGTTAGCAGGAGATAGAGACTGAAGCCAGACAAGGCCTGATCTAGAACGTCTTCACCCTCCTCCTCAGGGGGTCCTAGGTGTGGCCCCGCTGCAGGCTTGTAGGTGGCTTTCAGCATGTCATCCTTACCCTTGGGTTTAGCTCCTCATCTATGCATTGGCAGGAGTTTCTCCTGCCATCCTGAGATCCTTACTACTTGATCACCAAACTTCTCTGGGGCTCAGTTCCTCTGCGTGTGTAGGGAGTCTGACCAGGTGGTCTCCAATGTCTTCTCTGTTTAAAATAATCATCGGATTTAGCAGTGATGTGAGGGGAGGATGCCTAGACTAAGTGTCAGATGCCACATTTGAGCTCCGGCTATGCCATGGTTCCCTGTGTGACCTTGAGCGAGTCACTTCTTTCAGGCCTGCCTCTCAATCTGTTCAGTGAGAGGATCCCATCAGTCTGAGGCTCTGAACCTTAAAGAACCTGTGCTGCAGAGCAAACAACTTATAAATAACGAGGGTGACTTATAAGTCAATCCAGAGAGCGATTATTTTTGCGGGGCCTGAGCCTCTTGCAGTGGTCTAGTCCATTGTATCTATTAGGTTCATGGGAATGCCTTGTGTTTGTATACAGCATCCCAATGACCCTAGGAAAAGGATATCAGATGAGGAAAGTGAAGCCTAGAGCAGTTAAGCAACTTCCCTAAGGTCACACAGCTAGTTAGTGGCAGAGCCAGAATTCAAACCCAGGGTCCCATGACCCCAAACCCCATGGTCCTTTCCCTGCATTGTGCTGCTTCCTATAAAGGGACCAGGGCCTGATTAGGAAGGGGCTGTGGGGAGAGACAAAAAGGATGGTCGTGGGGTGGTGAGAGCATTGTTCCTTCTCCCTGGATACGTGGGTCTCCACTTCCTTCTTCTCATCCCTGTTTATATGAGTCTGGCTTGACTCCTGGCCTCATCTAAGGGATCAGAATCCTTATTTTTGAGACTCCTTGGAGGAGGAGTAGGGAAAGGACTCCAGGTAATATCACTTCCTCCCAGGTACAGTGTGCCTTACAGTTTAAAAATTGTTTTCACAACTGTCCCCTTACTGATCTTTACAGCCCAGACAGGAGTGCCCCCATTTTATAGAAGAGTAAACTGAGGCCCAGAGAAGCGAAGTGACTTACCAAAGGTCATCTGGTCCTCCTGATTCCCAGAAGGCCCTTTACCCTGCAGTCTAGCCTCTCTAGGCTGGGTTCTAAAGCTGGGGACCTAGGGTTTTCAGTAAGAGCAAGATGAGCCCCGGGTGTCCCCCTCCCATCCCTGTCCCCTATGCCGGGCCCCCTGTTCCAGGACAGGGGAGAAGGATGTTGATCTCAGTACAAAAAGTCTGAAGACTGGGCTCTAGTGCATTCGGCCTTGCTGTGCCTGACTCTAGGCAGTCCAGGCTCCTCTGCAGGCGCTCTCCATCTGTAAGATGGGAAGATCCCACTTCATCAGGTGGCTGTGAAAGCCTGTGAAAATGCTTTAGAAGCTAAAGGATGAATGTTACCTCAGGGCCTGGAGTAAGAGTGGGGAGGGTACAGAGACCCCTCCTCTGAGCTGGCTGCACCTTGTCCAGGATGCTCTGCTGCTCCCTCCTTCCCCCACCTCAGGGGAGACCTCAAGGCCACATGCCTCCAGGGCAGGGGACTCTCCTACCTCCAAGGCTTGTCCTTATCAGAGCTCATCTCCCAGCTCCCGTTTGCTCTATCAGGAGGGCCAGATCTACTGCGGCCTCATGACGTGCCCAGAACCAGGCTGCCCTGCACCCCTCCCACTGCCTGCCTCCTGCTGCCAGGCCTGCAAAGGTGAGTCTGTCCCTGGATCTGGCAGTGCCAACCTCCCCAACCCCAGGGACCAAGCCACGGACTGTTAGAGCTGGGGAGACTTTGGGGCACACCCAGCATATAGCAGACCATTCCTTCCTCAAGCGTTGTGGCTTAGCCTGCCCCTCCCCTCCTGAAAGCTGAGCCTGTAGCAGAGGCTGATGTGCACTTTTATTGCAATCCCAGGGAGCAAGAAGGAGAGAAAGGGAGAGTGAAGCAGGGAAGGAGAGAGAAGCAACTAAAGAATGTGTTGGGGAGTTGCTTCTGCTTGCTATCAAGTGTGACCTATTGCTCGAAGTCATCTTCTGTTTCCCAGAAAAGTCTGGGGGTGATAGAGAAAGAGAAAAAATTTGTCCACTAGACACCAACTCCCACTGGTTAAAGGTTCACCCCAATGGTGGGAATTCCCTCGTGGTCTCTCCTTGTATGTCCCCACGTGGGTGCTAGGCTGCCCTGAGAGCAGAAGCAGGAATGGGGTGGGGTAAGAAGTGGGGGGCAGGAGACATGGGCAGGAGGCAAGGGCGTGAGGACAGGTGCTGGCAGGCTGAGCCTGAGGGAAGCCGGCTAGAGCCCATACAGAGAGGGCGCTGCTGCAGTGCCTGTAACAAGTGGTCCAAGTGCCCGTGATCAGATGAGGCTGAGATCAGCAGAGGCACAGGAGAGGGGTCTGCACAGACAGGCACCCCATCTCCTCCTATCTTCCTCACAGCAGAGCTGGGCACAGGTCCGGGATCACTGGGCTCAGAGCACACATGGCAAGCAAAATCCAGGTAGAGTCTCTTCATAGGACAGAGATGGACCAACACATCAGCTAGTGAAGGCAAAAGGCTTAAGCAGAATGCAGTGCACAGATGGTTGAACTGTTGTTCTCTGTGGTCGAACTGTTGTTCTCTGTGGTCGAACTGTTGTTCTCTGTGGTCGAACTGTTGTTCTCTGTGGGCTGAGTTAGTCCAGGAAAGCTTCCTGGAGGAGCCAGGACTTGGGGAGGGGAGTACACTGCCGTAGAATGTTCCCTGGATGTTGGTGTTGTGGAAGGGCACTGGATCAGGAGCCAGGTGACTCCAGTTTAGTCCTGGTTCTTCCAGCTATTTCCTGCAGATTCCTTCCCCTCTCTGGGCCTCAGCTATGCCACATATGCACTGAGAGGTTGGCCTCAGTGATTTCTAAGGGACAGTCTAATTGTAGTGTTCTTGGTCTTTGAACCAAGAATGGTAGGAGGGAGCCAGACTGTATGTGAGGCAGCGGCTGGGGAGAGAGAAGCCCACTCTGGGCTTTTGGAAGTCCCAGGGCTCCAGTGGGCCTTGTGTCCCGGTGTCCCAGGAGGTGGGAGCTGGAGGAGTCCTAGGGTGTCCCAGCTGGAGGGGCAAAAACGGTAGAGCAGGGGGGCTCAGGAGTGCTATGTGTTGACCAAGGCCTGGTGACTTCAAGTGTGTTTGGGCAGAATGGCTGCCCAGTGGACTGCGCTCATCAGGCAGCAGGGATGGGATTCTGGGGCCATCCATGATGGGCGCTGAACAAGATGCTGTGCCCAAGCCAAGCAGTTCAGTCCCCGTGGTGACCAGGAGGTAGTTGTGTGGAAACTGAGGCAGCAACCCAAGGGTGAGGAGCGGCTGTGATGAGAAGTGGGCTAAAGGGACCTGCTGGTGTGTGGGGGCTGCAGAAGCGGCACTAAGCCTTGGAGGGGCAGAGCCTAGAGGCATAGGCCTCCATGGCTCCAGCCAGCAAGGCTGAGGAGGCAGAGGCTGACCCGACTCCCCTTTGGGTTTCCAGATGGGTCAAGTGAGAAATCAGCTGAAGAGGACACCACACAGTCACACCGTGGGGTGGTGAGTGCACAGCTTTACTGACAGGGTGGGGAGAGGAGGTGAGGCGGGCTGGTGTCCAGGGCCGAAGTCGCCACGACTCTGGAGCAGGCAATGCTAGTTATTGTCCTCATTTCTCATTTGTCCCCTGGGTCAGCTCCATTACCCCACCATGTCCAGCCCCTCTCCCTAGCCTCCTGTCATGGCTCCCATCATGACTGATGGGCCAGGAGGGACCTGGGGAAAAGCTCCACATAGGCCAGAGCAGTCTCCAGACTTACTGATTTCGTTCCCGGGAAACTCTTGGACACTGTTCCATCCAGAGCCCATGTCTGTCCTTATTCAGGCCATCTCTGGGCAGCACGTTCCCCTGAGGGATTGGCCTCTGACTGGGGTCAGCCTTCCCCACCCAGCTGCTGAGGTAGCAGTACTTTGTCTGGGGGCTACCTCTCTGTTCCTCCCTCTGTGTCAGCCGCCCTCGGTCTTGGTCTAGAGTTAAGATGGGCTAAACTGCCCAGCTCTCTGTGGTTGGAGAGGAAAGAGGTGGGAGAATGGGCTCACACACTGACACAAGTCCCCATCTTCCACCTGTGCCATGTCTAAATGTGAACAACTCCACCTGCTCTTTCAGCCTGGGTCACCTGGACCCTGGGGGATTGGAGGCTTCCCTTCCCAGAGATTCCCCAAGAGCTGAGCTAACGAACTCTCCCTTCTCCTCTGCCAGCTTCTCCTCCCTTCTCAGGCTGGGCCTTCTCAGGTGGGGGCCTCTGTGCCACAGGACCTGAGCCAGACCATCCCCTCTCCTTCCCATCCTCTCCCAGAAGGCAGCATGCTAAGCGAAGCCCACCCAGGCTTAGTTCCAGGCCCTGAGCAGCTGCTTCCTGGATGATGTGGGCAAGTTGCCACTTGGGGACTGGGTTCTTCAATTCCTTCTTGCCTCTAGTCCACTTGACAAGCATTCCTGGGAGCTTCCTATGTGCCTGGGCCTG
>NW_017731482.1:1925722-1932535 GCF_001890085.2 Hipposideros armiger | reverse complement strand
GGAGGGGGTAGGGGAAAGAGGGGACAATAAGAAGGGGACAGTAAGGGGATAATAAAAATGATGACAATGATAATAACAACCAATGTGTAAAGCACTTTAGAGTTTACAAAGTGCTTTCACGTTCATTATCTCATTTGATCCTCAACGATCCTGAGAGTTAGGCATTATTATCCCCATTTTACAGATGAGGAAACTGAGGCTCAGAGAGGTGAAGTCCCTGGCTCAAGGCCACACAGCCAGTAAGTGGAGGAGCTAGAGCCCATGTCTTGTGACGTCAATCGCGGTCTTCCCCTGCTCTACTCCTGTCGTAGGAGGAATGGACGAAGAAAGTGGAGCTGTTCAGCCTGGAGAAGAGAAGACTCAGGGGGACAGGACCGCTGGCTTCATGGCTCTGAAGGACTGCCCCAGGCAAAGGGAGCAGTTGTGTTCTGACTGACCTCAGGGGTCAGAACAACAAGCAGGGGCTTTGGAATCAGACCTGGGTTGGAATCCCGACTCTGCCATTTCTTAGCTGTGTGGCCTTGGGTAATCACTTGACTTCTGTGGGCCTCAGTTTTCTCTTCCGCTCATTGGGGAGGAGAATGTTTGGAGGATTAAATGAAATAACGTAGGTAGAGCCCCTGACCTATAGTAGGTGCTATGTCGCTGTCCTCATCCCACTTCATCAATCTGTTAGAATTGCAGAGAAACTGGTTTCAGCTAAGGAGAGAAAAACACTGTCTCCTACTTAGAGCCTTCCTGTAATGAAGGGAGGGCGCAAGCTGCATTCACGGGAGTGTGTCAGCAAGGGCTGGGTGGGGATTCTGCCAGCAGCTGGGGAGTTAGACTCAGTAACGTTTATCATTCTCTTGCACCTTGGGAGTCCATCAGTCCCTGGACAGGTGCTGGCTACATGCTTATTCTGGGCCTCCCCCACCCCCACCAGGTGCTAGGACCACAGAGCGTAATAGACTCCAGCCTCTATCCCTAGGTGGCCTGGGTGCAGCAGGCGCTCACTGGGAGCTGAACTGGTCAGGGACGGCTTCGTGGAAAATGGGCCTGGGGCTAGTAAGGCAAGATGGGCACGCGGTAGGCAGGCTGGCAGAGACAGCCTCAAACTCTGGCTCCAGAGCCCACACTTACATGTTCTGTGCTCTGTGATTGGTGCGCTGCAGGCACTACGTGTAATGTGCTTCATTTACTCCAAATAAGAAAACTGAGGGGTATGTATTAACGCCCCATTTTTCAAATAGGAAAACTGATTATGAGAGGTAAAATGACTCACTCAAAGTCACACAGTTTAAGAAGTAAAGCAAAGATTCAAACCCAGTTCTCACTGTCCCCAGTGCTGCCTTCACAGAGGTGACCTTATGCTTTTAGGGAGGTGCTTGAGGAAGTCCAAAGTGTGCCCAGGATGGTGCACAGGGGAGCATCATAGCTCAAGGCCAATCTCATTACCACCAGGCCCAGCAGAAAGGAAATAAGGTGTGTGTGTGTGGGGGGGACTTTTCAACTTCACAGTGCCAGGCCCTACTATCCTGTCACTAGCAAACCTCCCCCTCCCTATCTCCTGAACCCCGGGGTGGTCTAAATGCCCTATCCACCTCCTGTTACCTCTCTGTTCTTGATCGTGGGAGTCAAACACGTTCCCGCAGGCTGATTGTCAGTGGGAAACCTGCACTGTTTCCTCACGCAGAGGAGTGGAAACAGCAGGCCTGAGGGCTGAGAGAGGAAGGGGAGAATTGGCCTAGAGACAACGCAAGTAGCTGGACATTGAAACCTGGGCTAAGTGAGGCCACACCACAGGGAGTGGCCCCGGGGCCCAGAAGCTGAGCAGAGAGTTGGCTTAAGGTTAGGAGCCTTTTAGATTCTGGCGTTTCAGAGTAGAAAGGGCCTTAGGGAGTCTCAATTCCTATCCCAACTTAGGAAGGAAGTACGCCTGTGGCCTCCCTGAGGGTCTCTAGCCCCTGAGTGCCCATACTCCCAACCCACCGCCAGACAGGTGATTGACTTCCAACACTGGATGGCTCTGCCCAGAAAGGGTTCATCTTCACATTGAGCTGAGCCTGTCCTATCTCCTGGAACTCATCCACCAGCGCCACCTTTGCCCTGCAGGTCCACAAAATCCAGCTGCCCTCAGACCTGGTAAGCCCTTCAAAGGGCAAGAGGCACAACCATGACCCTCTGGCTCTTGATTCCAGGCCCAAGAGCCAGTCCTTTCAATCATGTTTTACGGGTTGCAGTGTGGGGACCTGCCCACTTCCCTGTCACTTCCTGTCCAATTTGTGTTCTGGGGTGTGTGCTGTGGCAGGCCTGGGGCGGAAGGACGCATCCCCATCTCCTGCTTGTGGCTTAGCCTGAGCCTATGGAGGGAGTCTCTCCTACTACCTGGTCTTTGGCANTCTGCCACCAGACCCCAGTCCGTTTTCCCTTAAAAATATTGGGTTGTCGGAAAAGTCATGAGGTATTTTTTCTGTGTTTTTCATTGCAAAAATGCGTCATGGCTTTTCCGACAACCCAATATTAAGACTGTAACAGCTCTTAAGGGCTTCATAACTAGTAAGAATCTAGAAGGGGGAGTATGTGTAGGGACTTGGTCCTTCAGTCCTTGAAAAATAGTCAGGGAATGTTGATGATACATCGAAAGTTCTGGAAATGTCCATGGAATTCCAGCATGTCAAGGCTTTAGGACTGGATGTAATTTGGCACCAAAAAAACATTACCACCATCCCAACCATCTCCACTATCACTCCCATCATCCCCTCCATCTCCACCATCACCCCCACCATCCCCACCACCGCCACTACCGTGGCCATCACTGTGATCACTGCTACCACCTTTTGCACCATCACAACCATCATTAACATTACTGTCATTATCACCTCAACCCCTCTCAAACCTTTCCTTCTGTGTATGTTCATTAAGAGCTTGGTATGAGGGACTCAAAAGACTTGGTGGACATGGCTCCTGCCCTTCACCTTGTGTGTCTCTTTTAAAGAGAAAACACTCAGGTGAAACATTTACAAGGCAATGCAAGGCAGTGTGGGATTAAGGGCATGAGTGGGAGTCATAAGCAAGTAGGGTTTTAAAAGCTGTGAGCGTGAGGAAACAAGGTGGGCTAAGCTGTTCCAAGTGGGCTGCCTGGAGGAGGTGGAAGGGTGAGAAGTTTTTCCGATACGCTAATCAATGGGAGGTGAAGGGGGAGATGCCCCTCTCCTCTTCCCTAGAGACTGCCTTCTCTTCCCAAGGGCACCAGAAGTTTCCCAAGGACTGTATAGACCCTGAGGGGGCTGTCAGACCAGTGGCCCCTCTTTTTGAGCCTACCAGGGGTGCTGAAACAGAGCATTCACAAGTTCCTTGTCTCCCCCAGATGACAAGGCAGACCCTGGCCACAGTGAGATCAGTGCCACCAGGTGTCCGAAGGCGCCAGGCCGGGTCCTCGTCCACACATCTGTATCTCCAAACCCAGACAACCTGCATCGCTTTGCCCTTGAGCGTGAGGCCTCTGAGCAGGTGGACATCTACCTCTGGAAGCTGGTAAAAGGTGAGCATTGGCCCATTCCCAGCTGGGCATATCTCGTTACCTGTCTCCCTTCTTGTGCTGCTGGCCCCCCAGGGGCCTTAGGGGAGTTTTGTTGATCAAGTGCCTCTAGCCCAGGAAGACCTGCCTCTGGCCACCCTTCCAGGTTTAAGAGTCTCCAATTCCAAGATAGAGAGAGACAGTGTTTCTGTCTGATTCCCTGACAGTTCTGATAAGCTCACCTACTCTAAGATGCCAGGCCTCGAAGTGCTCCCTCTCCTGGAGGGAAGGGGTTGTTGCACCTTGCAAAGAGCCAGGACAGGGTAATTAATGCCTATCCTGATGAAATAAAGAGATGTCTGTTGATGGACTTTCAGCATTCTGTGAGGAGAGACCTTTTCAGGCAGGAGGGCCCTCCTCACAGCATCCTCAGAGCAGAGGGGCCTGAGGCTAGTCTCATTCAGCCTCTNAAAGCTCTGCCCCTTGCCCCCAGCCCACTGGCTCCTTTCCTACAACCTGGAGTGCCAATCCCCAAAGTATGAGCTGCAGTGCTCTGCGACATTACACTGCCCTCACCGCACACCCTTTGGTATCACTGCCAGCCCTCCCAAGACCTGGTTTTGGGATCTTGGATTCCAGGGGCTCAGGAAAGAGGGCCTGAGCTCTGAAGACCCTCTGTCTCTGGATGGGGCCTGCCCCTCCTCCTCCTGCTCTGTGGGATTCTGGGGCCTGGTAGGATCCTAAAGGCCCACCATCTTGTTCCATCACCTAAATCTTCTCAGACAAAGAATTTCCTCTTATCCTGACTACACTCTCACCTTCTGTTACTTAAATATTAAGTTCTCCAGGTCCCTGATCACTTATGTCTCCCAAATCAAGACCTCAGCACCCTCTACCCACTCCAGCCCCAAGGTCCTGACTCTGAGAGGGGCTTAGTGGACGCTGGCTCTCCAAACCATCATCCTCAAAGAGTTTTCAAAGATCCCTTGTCTGAGAATGTCTTAGACCCCATCCAGATTATCTTTCTGTCCCTAGTCTGTGCCCTGTCTTCATTGGGAAGTCATGCTAGTGTCCACCCTCAGGCTGCTCACTGCAGCCTCTATCTTTCTGTTCCTCCACGGGCAGTAACCTATCAGTGATCTTCATCCTTCCTGCCATTTGCAGAGACATTCCCATGATCCGTGTTCAGGGAACGACGGGAGAAAGAGAAGCCTGAGCACCCCGGCCCCCAGTGGGCTCAGCTCCCCTCTGGGCTTCATCCCTCGCCACTTCCGACCAAAGGGAGCAGGCAGCACGACAGTCAAAATTGTCCTGAAGGAGAAACATAAGAAAGGTGGGGACTGGGACCTCCTCCAACCCCTGAGGTAGGAAAGGAGGGCTCCACCTGCTCCCACCTCTCATCCCTGTACCCCCAACTCAGTGATTCTCCAATCTCCACTTGGCCATGGTCTTGTAGACTCATAGAACATCAAAACTGAAGGTGCCCTGAAAGGGCATCAGGCCTAGACCTCCATTTGACAGGACACTGAGGTTCAGAATATTGAGTCAGAGACAGAACCAATCCTGGAACCAGGACTGTGGGTCAGTATAATATTTTTTGAAGCATCTGCCATGTCATTGCTGGGAATCGAGGGGTACAGAACAGAGAGATGAAAAATGGTCCCTGTCCTTGAGGGGCTCCAGACATGTAAAGAAATTACTATAATACAAGCAAGTGCTGAGAGCAAGTTTTTGACAAAGGAAGGACGGAGCAGAGCTGCGCTGCAGGACAGTCGGGATGGAGTGGGAAGGAGGTCACACGGGCAGCCATGGCAGCAGAGTGCGATGCAAGTGGCCTTGCTGCAGGGCACCCTGACTGGTACAGTGGAGGTGGCTACAGAGGCATCTGTCCCAGACCCTCTTTGTACAGATGGGACACCGAGGCTGAGAAAGGGGAAGGGACCCGCCAGACAGAGCTCACACAGCCAGGTAGCGATCGAACTTGATGTCAGTTCTCCTGCTGTCAGACCATCCCCCTCCTTGCTCCACCAGAGGGGCCGTGAGGGCAGGAGAAGGATTCTCCATCTTCAGCAAGTCCTTACTGGGCACATCTCCATCCTGAGTGCTGAGATGGGGATGTCAGGGCCATGGGGCCAGTTTTATACCCTGGCCTCCAATTTGCAGGCAGTGTGGCTGAGCCAGACTGGTGCAGCAGGGACTCCCCAAGGCCCCTGGACTCTGGCAGGGGTCCGAGGCACTGACCCTCCTCCTTTCTTGCCCTCCTTGGCCCAGCCTGCGTGCATGGCGGAAAGACGTACTCCCATGGGGAAGTGTGGCACCCAGCCTTCCGCTCCTTCGGACCCCTGCCCTGCATCCTGTGCACCTGTCAGGATGGCCACCAGGACTGCCAACGGGTGACCTGCCCCACTGAGTACCCCTGCCATCGCCCGGAGAAGGTGGCCGGGAAGTGCTGCAAGATTTGCCCAGGTACAAAGAGAAGCTGGGGACAGGGAGGATGCTAGCCAGAGAGCCCTGGGTCTCTCTCCCCAGGGCACAGACACTTGGAGCTTCTCCAACATGGATGGGGCAGGGGCTCAGAGCTACAGGACACAGGGTTTTTAGATACACAGAATGTTAGAAGCACAGCAGTGGAAAATGCCAGACTTGTAATTGATAACTGATGGAACCATCTATGTTACAGAGATGGATCCAGAGGCTCTCAGACATATCTACATAGAATCAAATAATATTCTGGATTCTATGCAGTTATAACATCTTAAAATATTAGGACTTTTAAGAGAAATAGCTATTGTGTATTGAGCACTTACCATGAGCCAGGTAGGTATTTTGCATGCATGAATTCATGTAATTCTCACCACAATGGACAAGGCAGGTATCTAGCCCCATTTATAGAATGAGAAGATAAGTACCTTGTCCCAGGTCACACAGCTAGCTGTAAGTGACAGAGCTGGGGTTTGCATTCTGGTCTGTCTTACTCCAAAGACCAAGCTCTTGACCTGTTGTCTTCCTTCAACTCTCGTCTATATGTGGGAAACTGAGACCCAAAGAAGAAAAGAAACACAGCAAAGTCATAGTGAAGCTGGAACTAGAACTCAGGCTTCCAGACTTGCGGGCTGAGTTCTTTCAACAATGTCATGTGACCCTAGGATTAATGAGTATGCCGAGGGGAAAGTCAGAGTATCCAATTGAGAAGCACAGCCTGTGAGCATCAACAGTAGCTGGTATGAGGGACAGGCCCATTCCCTGCAGCCTGGAAGGAAGGCAGGTGGGGTAGAAGGCGCAAGGGGAGGTTGTGCCCTGACCACATTGGGTTC
>NW_017731482.1:1914402-1917835 GCF_001890085.2 Hipposideros armiger | reverse complement strand
ACACACACACACACACACACCCCACACACACACCTACACACACATCCACCACACACATACCCCTACACACGCGCATACACACCCCTACACAACTACACACACAACTCTTCTGTTTTCTTCCATGCAGGTCACTGGAACGTCTTCCTAGCCCAGACCCCGGAGCTGAAGGTCATGGCCAGTCCAGACAAAGCAATCAAGACTTTATAACAAAGACCTAAACAGTTGCGGATATGAGCTTTATCATTTTTGTTGTTATATATGAATAAATAAGTTGCATTACCCCTCAACCCTGCCTGCTGAGTTCATATCCAGTCTCCCTGTGTTCTCACAGTGACCGTATCCCTAGCACAGTGACTGCATCCCTAGCACCACGGTCTGGGAAGAAGGCCTAACAGTTACAATTAAAGACAACACCCATAATTTATCTTGCCCACATGTACAATTCCCCATTTTACAAGGCTGGAAACTGAGAGGCAGAAGAGGTAGAGACTGTCCCCTGGCCTCATAGTGAGTCGTCACAGGAGCCAGGGCTAGTTCTCCCAGCCTCTCCACGGAGGCCCTTGTCTGCCCCCGTGGCTTCTCCCCTGCTCTGTACTGTTTCTGACCCCGGACTCCAGCTATGGCACCTCCAGCTTTTATGAGCCGCCCCCTCCCAGAGCACTTTGGCACTGAGCCTAAGAAGGGGGACTGACTCTAGTTAGCCAGGGGAGGGAGTGAATGGAGCCTCAGGGCACTTTCCCAGCAAATAATCCAGGGATGCCTACCATCGTCAGCCACGCTTTACAATGAAGAAGCTGAGTTTAGGGAGGAGCAATAATTTGCAGCCACAGAGCAGGGTAGTAGCAGATTTGGAAGTGGCTGCCAGGTCTCTTGCTCCAGACTAGCACTCCTCCCCCGTTCCACTGTGACCAATGTTATAAGCTCAAGTATTCTCACCTCAGAGGATTTCCAAGACTTGGCAGTCAGATTGTCATCCCTGGCACCACAATCTGGGAAGAAGGCCTAACTGTTACGATTAAAGACAACACCCATAAATTATCTTGCCCACATGTACAATTCCTTTCAAAGACATTTTACTGCCCATGATTCCACTTAAGGTGAACAATGTAGAAATGATCCCCATTTATTTTATTTTATTTTTTAAAGATTCATTTTTAAAGTCCCATCCCCTCACCCCCTTTGGAAACCATCAGGTTGTTCTTTATATCTGTGGGTCTGTTTTGCTCTGTTTATGCATTTGTTTTGTTNGCATGTGAAAGGCTTGGCCCCTCAGGAGTCTTCATGTAGTTGGTTAGGGCTGGAGCACAGGCAAGGCCACTCAGGGGGTCGGTGAACTGAGCCTTTCGCTGAAAGGGGGCTTACAAGTCTGATACTTAGTGTTTTGGTGTCTGAATAAGCACACCTATTGATTTTTATCATACATTCTCAGAAAAAAGCTTGACCAGTCCGTACATGCCCGGCAGCGTTCCTCCTTTCCTCCCTCCCTCTCTCCCTCCCCACTCCATTCTGCATTGTGGACAGGTGAGTGGTATGAGAGGAGGATGGCGATGGTGACAGGAGCTAGGCCAGCAGAGAGGTGACAGGAGGTCAGGGAAGGAGAACAACAAGGTAACATGTCTATTTTCAAATGACCACAGGTTAGAGAGGAATAAAAATGGTCAGAAGTCTAGTACAGTGACCCAAACAAGACATGATGGGGCCTGAATGGGGTGAGTGGCAGTGGGACAGGAGAACAGATTCAAAATATTTAAGATATTTAGTCCACAGGACTTGATGTCTGATCAGAATAGGGGAGGGGAGGGAGGTGACGGTCCATTCCGCGTCTACGTCACCCCATTTCCCTGACGCACGGCCCTGCCTTTCCTGCTCATGCCATTGTCTCTGCCCTCAGGAATCTTCCACTTGATTCAGATCAAGAAAGTCAGGAAGCAAGACTTCCAGAGAGAGGCACAGAACTTCCGGCTGCTCACCGGCACCCACGAAGGTGGGACCTCGGGCCGAGACTGGGCTTGGGAAGAGAGCCTGGCTAGAGGCCAGGGCCTCTCGGGGAGTTCCAGGCTACTGGTGCCTGGAGGGGGGGCTGTCAGCTACAGACGTCAGTTCCCGGCACAGGAATCCAGTGGGCGTCTGTGCCAGAGATTTCTCAACTCGGGAGCTTGAGAGCAGGAGGGTGAAGCCGAGCCTGCTGGATTTAGTCTTGGGCTGTAGAAGAGGGAGGCCTGAGCCCCAAACTCCGGTGCTGCCTCCTCCTTCCCTACTGGAACATTTCCCCTTGAAAGCTTCCTAACCACTTCCTTCTGATGCCCTTGATTTGCTCTATGCTACACTGAGGAAGATGGACCCCGGAAGGGGGGGGAGGGGGTAGGGGAAAGAGGGGACAATAAGAAGGGGACAGTAAGGGGATAATAAAAATGATGACAATGATAATAACAACCAATGTGTAAAGCACTTTAGAGTTTACAAAGTGCTTTCACGTTCATTATCTCATTTGATCCTCAACGATCCTGAGAGTTAGGCATTATTATCCCCATTTTACAGATGAGGAAACTGAGGCTCAGAGAGGTGAAGTCCCTGGCTCAAGGCCACACAGCCAGTAAGTGGAGGAGCTAGAGCCCATGTCTTGTGACGTCAATCGCGGTCTTCCCCTGCTCTACTCCTGTCGTAGGAGGAATGGACGAAGAAAGTGGAGCTGTTCAGCCTGGAGAAGAGAAGACTCAGGGGGACAGGACCGCTGGCTTCATGGCTCTGAAGGACTGCCCCAGGCAAAGGGAGCAGTTGTGTTCTGACTGACCTCAGGGGTCAGAACAACAAGCAGGGGCTTTGGAATCAGACCTGGGTTGGAATCCCGACTCTGCCATTTCTTAGCTGTGTGGCCTTGGGTAATCACTTGACTTCTGTGGGCCTCAGTTTTCTCTTCCGCTCATTGGGGAGGAGAATGTTTGGAGGATTAAATGAAATAACGTAGGTAGAGCCCCTGACCTATAGTAGGTGCTATGTCGCTGTCCTCATCCCACCTCATCAATCTGTTAGAATTGCAGAGAAACTGGTTTCAGCTAAGGAGAGAAAAACACTTTCTCCTACTTAGAGCCTTCCTGTAATGAAGGGAGGGAGCAAGCTGCATTCATGGGAGTGTGTCAGCAAGGGCTGGGTGGGGATTCTGCCAGCAGCTGGGGAGTTAGACTCAGTAACGTTTATCATTCTTTTGCACCTTGAGATCCCATCAGTCCCTGGACAGGTGCTGGCTACATGCTTATTCTGGGCCTCCCCACCCCCACCAGGTGCTAGGACCACAGAGCGTAATAGACTCCAGCCTCTATCCCTAGGTGGCCTGGGTGCAGCAGGCGCTCACTGGGAGCTGAACTGGTCAGGGACGGCTTCATGGAAAATGGGCCTGGGGCTAGTAAGGCAAGATGGGCACGCGGTAGGCAGGCTG
>NW_017731482.1:1863752-1913852 GCF_001890085.2 Hipposideros armiger | reverse complement strand
TCTTTCTCTATCTAAATTAACTCACTTAGCATAATACCCTCTAGGTCCATCCATGTTGTTGCAGATGGCAAGATTTCATTCTTTTCATTGCCGAATAATATTCCATTGTGTGTGTGTGTGTATATGTATATACATCTTTATTCATCTATTGTTGGATACTTATGATGCTTTCATATCTTGGTTATTGTAAATGATGCTGTAATGAACATAGGGGTGCAAATATCTTTTTGAATTAGTATTCTTGTTTTCTTTGGATATATACCCAGAAGTGGAATTGCTGTATCATATGGCAGTTCTATTTTAAAATTTTTGAGGAATCTCAAAAATTTAAATCTCACAGTGGCTTTACTAATTTATAATCCCACCAACAGTGCATGAAGGTTCCCTTTTCTCCACATCTTCACCAAAATGTTGATTTATTGATAATAGCCATTCTGACACCAGCGAGGTGGTATCTCATTGTGGTTTTGATTTGCATTTCCCTGTTGATTAATGATGTTGAGCATCTTTTCATATGTCTGTTTAGCCATTGGTATGTCCCCTTTGGAGAAATATCTGTTCAGGTCCTCTGCCCATTTTTAAATTGGATTTTTTTTTTGATGTTGAGCTGTATGAGTTCCTTATATACAGATGGCACAAAAACAATATATACACATTTTAAGAAAGGAAAAACTGTATTAAAATTATGCTGATGGTAACCACTTTGAGCACCTCTTGTAATTGCAGAAGTCAACGTGACTTGTATTCATCTTTTGTTATCAGTATATATTGAGTATTACAATTTTAATACAGTTTTTTCCTCTCTTAAAATGTGTATACATTTTTTTGGCACTCTCTGTATTTTGGATATTAACCCCTAATTGGATGTATAATATACAAAATCTTCTTTTATTCAGTGGGTTGTCTTTTCATCTTGTTGATGGTTTCCTTCACTGCAAAACTTTTTAGTTTGATGTAGTCCCATTTGTTTATTTTTTCTTTTGTTGTCCTTGCCCAAGGAGACATTTTCTAAAATGTATTGCTAAGAATAATGTCAAAGAGTTCACTGTCTATGTTTTCTTCTATGAGTTACATGGTTTCAGGTCTTACATTTAAATCCTTATTCCACTTTGAGTTTATTTTTGTATATGTTGTAAGAAAGTGGTCCAATTTCATTTTTTTTTGCATGTATCTATCCAGTTTTGCCAACACAATTTATTGAAGAGACTGTCTTTACTCCATTGTATATCCTTGCCACCTTTGTCGTAGATTAATTGACCACATAAGCAAGGATTTATTTCTAGGATCTCTATTCTATTCAATTGATCTATATACCTGTTTTTTGCCAGTACCATACTGTTTTGATTATTGTACCTTTGTAGTATAGTTTGAAATAAGGGAACATGGTACATCCCACTTTGTTATTTCTTAAGATTTCTTTGGCTATTTTAGGTCTTTGGTGTTTCCATATAAGTTTTAGGATTAGTTGTTCTAATTCTGAGAAGAATGCCACTGGTATTTTATAATATTAAGGATTGCACTGAATCTGTATATTGGTTTAGTTAGTAAAGACATTTTAACAATAGCAATCCTTTCAATCCTAGCAAGTTGTGTCCTTCCATTTATTTGTATCTTCAATTTCTTTCTTCAGTGTCTTATAATTTTCAGAGTACAGCTCTTTCATCTCTTTGGTTACATTTACTCCTAGGTATTTTATGCTTTTTGATGCAATTGTAAGTGAGATTGGTTTTTTATTTATTTTATTTTTTTAAACGATTTTTTAAAAATTGGGGAATTGGGGGAGGGGACCAGTGTTAGAGAATTGGGGAGGGGGACCAGCCAAGTTGTTGCTCTTCAATCTTAGTTGTAGAGGGCGCCAGTTGCTATCTGGCTGCCCGTTGGCAGCTCGTGGCCTCTAAGCTCAAGGTGCTATGTTACAATCTTAGTTGCGGGTGGGCATAGCCACCATCCCATGTGGTAGTCGAACCAGCAGCCTTGTTAAGAGCACAGGCTCTATCCACTGAGTCATCTGGGAGGCAGCTCAGCTCAAGGTGCCGAGTTCAGTCTTAGTTGTGGGTGGGCATAGCCCACCATCGAACAGGCAGTCTTGTTGTTAGGAGCACGTGCTCTCACCAGCTGAGCCATCCTGCCACCTGTTGGCAGCTCAGGTGCAGAGTCACTGGCCCATGTGGGAATCAAACCGGCAGCCCTGTTGTTCAGAGCTCACACTCTTAAGCTAACTCTTAACCAACTGAGCCACTCGGCCTGCCTGAGATTGTTTTTTTAAATTTCTTCTTCTGATTGTTCATTATTGATGTATAAAAACACAAAAGAGTTCTGTATATTGATTTTGTGTCCTGCAACTTTACTAAATTCGTTTATTAATTCTAATAGTTTTTTGATGGAATCTATAGGGTTTTCTATATATAGTATCATATCATCTACAAATAATAAGAGTTTTACTTCTTCCTTTCTAATTTTGATGCCTTCTATTTCTTTTTCCTGTCTGATTGCTGTGGCTAGGACTTCCAACACTGTGTTGAATAGAAATGGTAATAATGGGCATTCTTGTCTTGTTCCTGATCTTAGAGGAAAGGCTTTCAGCTTTTCACCATTGAATATTAGCTGTGGGTTTGTTGCATATACATTTTATTCTGTAAAGTTATGTTCCTTCTATACCTATTTTGTTCAGAGTTTTTATCATAAAAGTATGTTAAATTTTGTCAAATACTTTTTCTACATCTATTAAGATGATCATATGGATTCTATCCTTCATTTTGTTCATGTGGAGTATCACATTGATTGACCATCCTTGTCCCCCTGGGATGAACCCCACTTGGTCAAGGTATATAATGCCTTTAATGTGTTCTTGACTCTGGTTTGCTAATATTTCATTGACAATTTATGCATCTATGTTCATCAAGGATACTGGCCTGTAATTTTTCTTATTGGTAATGTCTTTGGTTTTGGTATCGTTGTAATGCTGGCTTCATAAAATGAATTTGGAAGCCTTCCTTTCTCTTCAGTTTTTTTGAAATAGTTTAAGGATAGCATTAATTCTTCTTTGAATGATTGGTAGAATTCACCTGTGAAGCTATCGGGTCCTGGGTTTTTGTTTTTTTGGGAGTGTTTTGATTACTGCTTCAATTTTATTGCAGTAATTTTTCTGTTTAGATTTGTATTTCTTCTTGGTTCAGTCTTGGAAGGTTATATACTTCTGGAAATGTATCCACTTCTTCTAGGTTGTCAAATTTGTTGGTATGTAATTGTTCATAGAATTCTTTAATGATTCTTCATTTTTCTGTGGTGTTAGTTGTAACTTCTCTTTCATTTATGCTTTTATTTATTTGGTCTCTCTCTCTCTCTCTCTCTTTCTGTTTTCTGATGAGTTTGGCTAAAGGTTTGTCAATTTCATTTATTGTTTCAAAGAACCAGTTCTTAGTTTTATCGATCTTTTTTATTGTTTTTAAATTTTCTATTTCATTTATATCTGCTCTGATCTTAACCATTTCCTTCTTTCCGTTTACTTTAGGTTTTGTTTGGTTTTGTTTTTCTACTTTCTTTAGGTGTAGAGTTAGATTGTTTATTTGGGATTTTTCTTGCTTCTTGAGGTAGGCCTGTATAACTATGAACTTCTCTTTAAAACTGCTTTTGCTATATCCCATAAATTTTAAAAAGTTGTTTTCATTTTCATTTGTTTTGGTCTCTGGGTTCATCTTGTTTGGAACGCTCTTTGCTTCGTGGACCTGGATGTCTGTTTCCTTTCCTACGTTAGGAAAGTTTTCAGCCATTATTTCTTCTTCTTTTTCTTTTTTTTTTAAGATTTTATTGGAGAATTGGGGAAGGGGAACAACAAACTTGTTGTCCTTCCATCTCAGTTGTGGAGAATGCAGCTAGCTCAGCTCGCTCAGCTCCAAGTCCAGTCGCCATCTGGCCGCCAGTCGGCAGCTCCCAGATACTCAGCTCAAGGTACAGTGTTCAATCTTAGTTGTGGGGGGGTGGAGGGGGGGTGGTGTTGTAGCCACCATGCCATGCGGGAGTCCAACAGGAAACCTTGTTGTTAAGAGCACATGCTCTAACCACTGCGCCATCTTGCTGCCTCAACCACTATTTCTTTAAATAAAGTTTCTGTTCCGTTCTCTCTTTTTTCCCCTTCTGCAATCCCTGTAATATGTTTGAGTGAGATGCCAGAGGTCCTTAAACTATCCTTTTTTTAAAAAAAAAATTGTTTTCACTTTTTGCTGTTCTGATTGGCTGATTTCCACTAGTCTGTCTTCTAAGTCACTGACCCATTCTTCTGTATTAGCTAATTGTTGTTAATTCTTTTTGGAATTTTGTTTCGGTTTTTTGTGTGTTTTTTTCATTTTAGTTGTTGTATTTTTCATTCCTGCTTAGTTCTTTATTATACTTTTTAGCTCTTTGTTGACATTCTCCCAAGTTCCTCTATAACACTCTCAAGTTTGGTGAGCATCCTTATGACCATTTCTTTGAATTCTTTATCATCAAATTACTTATCTCTGCTTCCTTAGTCCCTCCCCACCCTCCTCCCCCAGATTTTTCTTGTTCCTTCAAGAGATATTCTTCTGTCTTTTCATTTTGTTTGATTTTCTATGTTTGTTTATATGAATTTAGACAAAATAGTTCTCTCTTCCAGTCTTGAAAGAGTGGCCTTATATAGAAGTGGCCTCTGTGTAGGCTGTGTCCTGGATGGTTTTGGCAGGCCAGGTGTTTTTGACTAGCTAGTAGGAGCTGAGCAGTGCCTAAGGCATCTGGGGCACTGGCCTTCCTAGTCAGAGTATCTCCAGTTGGGGAGGCCAGGTGCATGTAGTAATGTCCTGTTGATTGTGCTTGCTGTCTTTGTATGGGGCTGAAATGTGTTTGCGTGATGTATCTGGAAATTTGCTGCAACAACCTTGCAGGCAGGCCAGAGCACCTGGATAGAGCCCCTGCCCACCCTGTGGATATGGAGGGGGATGTAAACAATGGCGCTCACCAGCACCTCTGACCCCTGAGAATTCCTGCAGTTCCTGGAGAGCTCCCATGGCTCCCTAGCCTTCTGTATACAATCTGTCTCTTGATTGTTATACCAAAAGTGGTCTTGTGTAGACGCGACTTCTGTGTAGGCTTTCTGTGCCAGGTAGTTTTGGGAAGTTACTTGGAGCCTAGCAGGTGCATATAACACTTGGGATACTGGCTTGTCAGACTGGAGTGGCTCCCAGCAAGGGGGTCAGAGGAATATGGTGCCACCCTGTTGTTCCTGCTTGCTCCCTTTGTTCCAAAGCAAAAGGCTCCAGGAAATGTAGCTGGGAAATGCTGCAGTGATCTTGCATGTAGCCCCAAGCACCTGAATAGACTCCAGCCTGCTCTATCAAAGTCAAGGGGAATGAAACTCACCAGCTCTTCTGGCTGGAGAGTTCCCATAGCTCCCTGAGGGGTCCTGCATCTTCCCAGCCTTCTCTATACTGTCTCTTTTTCTCGTTTGCTGTTCAGGAGCTGTTCATTCAGCCCTCAGTTGTCTGCCAGAAGTAATTGCTTTCTATATACGTGTGTATTTGAGTTTGCTCATGGGGGAGGGTGAGTTCAGTGTCTTTCTATGCTGCTGCCATGTTGGACCTCCCTTACTCCCATTTTAGAGAGGGGGAAACAGAGGCTCAGGATTGGCCAATGTCATACCCAAAGCCTCAGAGCGATGAGTAGTGCATCCAGGATTACAATTTAGGCCTACTGGCTACCAGACCCCTGTTCTCTCCCCAGTATAGCCATGGTCCTCCCACCCCCAAGCCTGATTGGAAGCCATGGAGAGATAGTGAAAGTGGCCTGTTGGCTGGAGTTCTGCCACCTGCAGCCATTTAAAGGGCCCTGGCTATTGTCTTTGGAGCCAGGTCTTATACCCAGGTGTCTGAGGTTGGGGAAGTATACTAAGCAGGCTACCAATGCTGCATTTACTGAGCAGGTACTGGTGTCACCCTCCCCAAGCTCCCTCTGCCAGCTCCCAGGGGCCTGGTTTGAGAGGCTGGAATTTGAGGAACATGTCTGGAATCTCCCCTTCATCCTCTGAGTCAGAAGACATCCTGTTCCTTACAGCTTCTG
Organism: Hipposideros armiger; assembly: GCF_001890085.2. NCBI lineage: Eukaryota > Metazoa > Chordata > Mammalia > Chiroptera > Hipposideridae > Hipposideros > Hipposideros armiger. The sequence goes on along the minus strand of NW_017731482.1, from coordinate 1,907,783 downwards.
CCTGTCCCTCCTAGAGAAGAATCGTCATTCTGGCCTTGCTTTCTCACCACGTGGGATTAACTTGGAACTCTGGGGATGTGTTATGAGCATCTAGCATTTAAAACATAGGAATTGAAAAGCTCAGTCATTCACTTGGTGAACTCTGGTCATCCTTCAACCTAACTCAGATGCCTTCTACTCAGTGAAGCTTTCCATGCCATCCCCACCTCACCCCTGCACCCTGCACAACAGCCCCTCCCCTCTGCTGAAGAATGAGTTTGGAGGCAGGGCTCTAATCAGAGACAGCTCCAAGGCCTCAGGACAGGAATGGACTTCCCTGTATGCTTTTCCTGGTGTTGCAGGCCATCTGCTGTCCTCGTGTCTGATGGGCTTAATCTGAAGCCTGTGACATTCTCCTCAAACCTCTTCCACCATGAGAGGTATGTTCAGCACATCAGCACTTTGGTCCAGACCTTTCTCAGTGTGTAAACACAAGGGTGGAACCTCTAAGCAGCTCTCCATGGTTTTACACCTCTCCAAGTTGTTGTCTTCCCTTTCCATGCATTCATTCATAAAACATTCTCCAAGCTACTCTGGGTTTGGCCTTATGCTAAACCACCAACACAGTGTAAGGAACCAATACGGCCCTGCCTCTCCTTAGGGAGCTAAAGTGTTGAGGAGGAGACGAGGCATCACAACACCATGAGTGCTGAAGGCTATGACATCAGGGCTGTGGGAAGCATGGACCTGCCCAGACTGAGAACACTGCAGCAGGCTGTGAAGGATAAGCAGGAGTTAGAAGACAAGGTGGAGGGAGGGAAGTTGGTGGGTGTGGCATAGGAAGAGACAGCTGCATGGAAGATGAAAACATCTCATGTTCTAGGGAGAATCAAACAACTTGCTATTGCTGGATAAGAACAAAGTAGGTGAAGCTGATACCCAGCCAAGAAGTTTGGGCTTCATTCTGGATGGACAGAATCTGGAAGGGGCAGATTTGCAGTTTAGAAAGCTGGCTCTGCCTACTGGGTGAAGAACGGTGTGGTGGAGTGAGGTGGAGACCAGATGGGAAGCTGTTGTGGAAATTCACATGAGGGCCGACAACAACCAGGAAAGGAGAGAAGCAATGGGGATGGAAGGGAAGGTGGAGCTGATGGCAGCCTGGATGTGGGGTTGAGAGAGAGGGATGGCTCTGGTGTGTATCTGGTGTCTCATGTGGTGACCAGGAAGAGCCCAGAAGTTCCAGCTGAGTAAAAGATGAGTCTCAGGAGGTACCCTTAGCCCTCTGGATCTGGAGAAGTTGGGCCAGAGATGGGAATTTGGGAACTGTTGTTCTGCTGGTGGTAACGAAAGCCAGGAGATGGGAGAGATTGGCCTAGGAGAGACAGTAGAGTGGAAAAGAGAAGGGGCACTAGGACAGAACCCTGGAGCACCAGCAAAGGAAACACCATGGAGGCGAGGAAGAAGCCAGGAGAGTGCAGTGGCTGAGAGTCCAATGAGAAGAGGCCTGGAAAGGATCCTCCACAGGGAAAAGGGGGCTTTTGGTGCCTGTGGAAATAGGCAATGTCAGGAGAACTAGGAGGCAGGAGCAGGTTTTGGGGGCTGAGGCAGTGTCTGGGAGGTGAGGAAACAGACAAGAGAGGCAGGGCAGTAGCTGGCAATGCATGGGATGGAAGAAGAGGGTTTGTCAGATGGAAGAGGTTTAAGCAAGTCTTGGGGATGAGGAGACCTCAAAGGAGAGGGAAAAGCAGGAGAAATAGGAGTGAGGATGGAGGAAGGGAAGGTTTAGGGACAAGTTAAAATCCATTCTTCCTCATTTACTAACTTGCTGTGAACCCTGGCTGATCTCCTCATGAGTGTGATGAGGGATAGGGAAGGGGCGGTCTCCCAGCGCTGCTGTGCTTCCTCTCATGGGGCTCCCCAAGACCTCAGCAGGGATTCCTGTGGGATCTACTGTCCTGCTTGGTGGCCAGGCTGGCCACAGCCGGGGCTCTGGATGAAGCAGTCACATCCCCTCCCACATGCCTGGCCATTAGTTAATGAAGCCCATTCAAGTCTGTTGTCTCTTCCATCCCTAGGACAACCTAGTGAGATGAGGAGTGTTGCATAAAGGGATGAGGAAACAGGCTCAGGGAGAGGAAGTGATCTAATCAAGACCACACACTAGTAAATGGAGGGGTTATATTCTAGCTAAGGCTTGTGATTTTGTGCCCTGATGGGTCCCAGAGCACTGGAGGGGCCAGGTCTTGGACTGGGGCAGGCTTAGCCCATCTGGGCTTAGAGCCTCTGTTCCACTTCACCTTCTTAGGTAGCTGCCTGGCCTCTGAACTTGATCATCCTATTATGATGCCTAGTTTGCCCTCTAGGTTTCCTGGGGAGGCTTCCTCCTCCTCTTCCTCTAGCTACTGTGAAGCCATCTCCCTCTTTCCCCCCACAAACCCTGGGTTCCTGGAAATGGCAGTATTTCTAAGAAACAGGACATGGCCTGTGGTTTGGGACTGGCCTAGGGCTAAGGGAATTCCTAGGTCCTCACCAGGCACAATGGCATCTGTGTCCGGGGCAGGCCCAGCCACCCTCTTTCCCCTCACCCTGGTCCCTGGAAGACAATCTTTGCCTGCCTTCCCCCCGCCCCTCAGGGTCAGTGCATGGAAGATGAACAAGAAATGCTGTGGGAGGTTGTTTGAGGTTGGAAGTGTGTGTGTGTGTTTGTGTGTGTGTGTGTGGGGGGGGGTAGAGGGGTTGGGGGTGGCGTGGGCATCTATGTACAGGGAGATAGTTATCTCAGACCTTCTAGAATGGGAATTAGGACCTAGATCTGGGGCCCCCAGTTCAAGGCTGTTTGAACGACCACATGAAATCTGATGTCTCTCCCCAGTCCCACCTTTATCGACCCCTGGCACAGAGCACACAACTTGCCCAACGTCAAGCAGCAACTGAGAGTTGGAGCTGTGACTAGGACCTACAGGTTCAAACTCTAAAGTCTGACCCCTCTCTTCACTCCATGATGTCTGGGCCAAGGGTAAGAAGATCAGCCTTCTCACCAGCTCCCCGGCTTGTAGCCTTTCCCTTCCACCCCTTCTCCTTCCCAAGAAGTTTTGCCTATCAACCCAGAATGACCTTTCAAAAACGCAAATCTTACCTTGTCTCTCCTTCATTAAGCCCCTCCTTCAACACCCTCCCTCTGCCCTCAGGATAACATCCAAACTCCCTCTGTTGGCCCTACAGGATCTGGCTCCTTCTGCCTCTTCGGCCCCAATTCCCTCACCATCTCTCCCAGCAGCACCCCAGGATCCAGTTTACTGCCCTTCCTGGCCAAGCTGGGATGGATCTGGGCTCCAGGAAGACCTGGATCACAGGCTCTGACACCATCAGAACACCCTCTCTCTGTTGCTCCCTTCATATCATCACTTTCTTTCCAGTCAACTCTTCCAAAAGGAAGACAAGACATCATGCACTGCTCAGCATCCTAACAGCTCTCAATCAGATAGGGTGCAAAGGATCTGCCCTTCCAATTCCAACAGAAAGATTCTGGGTAATGACTCCTCTGATCAGTCCATCTTGGGTGGCACATAATCAATCTTCAGTGGTCAGGGAAGAGGTACTAGAATCATATGACTGGAGGGGGACAGTGGTTCCCCCAAATAAGGGGGAGGGCAGCAAACACATAGTCGCTAAAGGGATCCCGATTCCCAGGCTGCCACAGCTACAACTTCAGACCATTTCTTAAACTAGCATCCTTTCTTCCACACCATAAACATGCTGTTCCTGCTTTCTGGAATGCTTTTCCGTATTCTCTGCCTGAAAGACTCCAGCTGATCCTTCAAGTCCTCTTCTGAAAAGTCCTCCCTGGTCCTCTCTGCTGCCCCAGCATTGTATGCTCTTCTGTCATTGAATTCATCCTTTTGTGCTGCAATGCTCTGTTCCTGAGCCTTTCTCCCACTGGACAGGAAGATTCTTGAGTCAGAGACCACATAATGGTCATCTTTGCATTCCCGGCTCCTAGCATGGCCCCTAGTTCATAGGAGGCATTCAATACATGTTTAGTGAAAAAGGAAATGAGGGATGGAAGAGTGATATTGATGGTGAAGACAATGGCGGTGAGATGTGGTTGATTGCTGACATATATATAGTAGGTGCTCAATAAGTGGTTGTTGAGCCCTTGAATGATCATCACTACGATCGTCACTGCCATTACCACTGCCACCACCCCCTTTATTGCCACCTCCACTACCAGGACCACCCCTCACATTTGTAGAGCCCAGGTAGGAAGACAAATGGAACCTATATATCATATCCTGAATATTTAAAAGTTATAAAACAAACTAACAAACTATTTTAATAAAATGCCCTATCTTTCTACATTGACAAATATACCTTCTTAGTGGCCTGGACGGCCAAATTCAAATGTAAAATTTTCACACTTCTCTCTAAATTCTTTGCCAGAACATGGAGGCACAGGGAGACCAACCCTTGGTCCCTGGCTTCCAGCTCTTGGCCCACCTCTTCTTATTCCAACTCTGTCCTATACTGTGAGGGATACCCCAGTCTGCATGTCTTTCATGGTTTTAAAACATGTCTACAAGTGCTTTTATCTCCTGTCATTGAGAGGTGTGGCTCATGTCCTCTCCCCTTAAATCTAGGTAAGCTGTGACTCATTCAGAAGGAAGCAGAAATTATGTTAAGCCAGAAAAGGCAATGCAGCTACTGCTCTGTTTACTGAGATACTACTCCTGGTGCCCTGAGCCACTATGTAAGAAGTCCAACTACTTTGAGGCCGCCATGCTGTGAGGAAGCCCAGACCACACAGACAGGCCACACATAGACGCTCCAGTCAACAGTCCCAGCTTAGCTCCCAGCCAACTATCAGCATCGCTCTTCAGCTATGTGGATAAAGACCCTCCACTGAGTCTTCCCAGCTGAGACCCCAAACTTTGTGAAGCAGAGACAAATCCTTACCATTGTGCCCTGTCCAAGTTCCTGACCCACAGAATTCATCAGCATTACAAAATAATTGTTTTAAGCTGCTAAGTCTTACAGGAACTTTTTAGGTAGCAGTAGTAATTGGAACAATGTCCAAGTTTTATCCAGGCCCCTCCCTACCCCCCCCCTCCCCTGGCAAACTATCCCTCAGGCTTAGAGAACAGACCTGGGGAAGAGGACCTTACAGTCCTGGAAGCAGACCGGGAATGTCTACACAGAGAATTCCAGGATCCTGGGTTCCTTGGCCTCTAGAATGAGGTTGGGAGCACACATCCCCTTGATCACACAGATTCCTTGTGCTATTTAGGAAGGGGTACAGCTGAAAGAGGGTCAGAGTGGGGCCCTCTAGCAAGCATGGCCCAGGGTTGGGGGGGTCCCTCTTGCCTGGGTCTGAGTGGTCCTGCTCTCCACTTTCACCACCACCACTATCACCACCTATTACTACCAGCATAGGTGATGCAACTGTCTTCTGTGTCCTACAAAAAGATCCCAGTCTAGTGAGGGCGAAAGAGAAATAAAATGTGACATTTGAGAGTGATAAGCACTCTGGTAGAAGAAAGCACCGGGGGCTGTGAGAGACCATGGTGGGGGAAGGGGTATCAGAGAGCGCATCCTGGAAGAGGGGGACACCCAAACAGAGGCTTTAAGGAAGTAGCCAGAGAAAGTTGAGAAATCATGTTCCAGTTCTAGGAAACAGCACGTTCAGAGGCCTGGCAACAAGCAAGAGTGGTACATTTGGAGAAATGCAAGCAGATCAGCCTGGCAGGAGTCACATTGGGCAGTGGAGGCGGGTAGCGCCGGCAGCAGGGAGAGAGGTAACAGTCTCTAGAGAGAAGCCGGGAGAAGTAGGCAGAAGCCAGTTCTTCCAGAGCCCTTGGAACTGGTTTGATGTTCAAGGACGATGCATTGGTGTGGCTGTCAATACTGGTGCCTATTCTGATTTCCCAGGGCCTATTCCAAAACAATAGTTACTCTGACTATCACCCTGATTTTTTTTGAGCCTGGAAACTTTTTCAGCAGTGATGTGACCAATCAGATTTGTGTTTTACAAAGATTTTTTTTTTTAGGCTTCTGTGGAAGGAAGTCTTAGCGGGAGCCAAGAATGGAAGCAGGGTGATCTGTAAGTAATTGCAGCTATCGGTGAGAGATGATGGCAGTCTTTACCAGGGTGTGGCAACAGAGATGGAGAGAAGTGGAGGGGGTAAGAGCTATTTAGAGGGTAGAATCAATGGAAGCCAGGGTGAGTCAGACACGGTCCCTGCCTTCAATGATCTCATAGCGCAACAAAGAAATAGTGTGGACATACAGAGCAATTGAAATCAGCTCATTTAATCCTTACCATGAATCTCAGAGGCAGGTACCAATATTCCTATTTCACAAACACGAAAAAGTGATGCCTTGTGGCAAACACTGTTGCACGCCCACCCAGCAGCCACTCTCTACCTCCTCTTTGTTAAAAGAATTCCAGTTGCTGGGTGTTCAGCACCTGGGGTGAATCATGACTGACTAAAGCCAGCTTTGGCAACGCAACTCTCCACTGCTAGTGACTAGCCTAGTGCTGGGTACATAATCCAGTTCTGGTAAGGTGTTAGGAGGGAGATACATATTCCTCCTCGTAGGAGAGCCTTTTTATTATGCTGCCCTCCCTGTGCTTCCTACTTCAGATGCTATCAGCTAAGGACATGAGACATGGAGCTGCGGCAGCCATGTTGTGACCATGAGGCAGAGGATTATGAGAGCCAGTAATGCTGAGGAAGGCTGTAGGGAGCTGAGTTCTCAATGACATCGATGACCCTCACTAAGCCAATCTGGGCACCACCTACGTTTCTTGATAAGAAAACAACAGATGTCTTTATAGCTTATGCCATTGTCGCAGCGTTGCCAATGACCCTCTCATCACTTTAACATTTTCATACACACCGGCTCCCAGTGTGCTTTCACTCCCAACAGCCAGCACCACCTGCTTCTCCTTGTCAGAGGACCACCCTCAGGCTACTGGAGCCCACTGTGCCTATGAGCATGGAAAGACAGAAGAGCCTGGGAATTTACACCAATGACAGATGAGTATGGAGGTGTCAGTCCTCCAGCTGCCTTGCACTGATCTAAACAGCTCTGAGGAGTGATCTGCACTGTCCCCAGAGCTCCTCTGCAAGATGGAACCAACGTTCCTCTTTATGGGACTTGGCTTGATATCTTACTCCCTCTCCCAGTCCCACTTCTCCACTTCTCTACTACTGGTTTGTCTTGGAAACACTTCCTAATACATAAGTTTCACTTGACTCCTCATCTCAAGTTCTGCTTCTAGGAATCCCAGCCCAAGACAGTCACTATTAGTCAGGTTTTCGTACTTGCAGCCTAAAGCATCCTAACAGCAAGGTGAAGGTCTCATAGCAAGTTTGCTCAAATGTCGTTTTCCGGCCTGCAAATCCTATAGCAGGTGTGGAAGAGGGGACTGTTTATATATAGTTTTCCTGCCTCTAAAGGCCTTTCTCATTCAAGGGCACTTTTGATTCCCCCAAAGCCCTCAGAGGGAGGGTGGATGAGCAAGGCTGTGCATGTTATGGGCAAGCACACCGAGGCCCATTGAAGGATATGGTGCTCTATAAGGGGAATGAGACTCAGTATTGGGGCACATGTCCCACTTCCGTCATGGTGCTGGTGGCTGCCTCCGCTGAAGTCAGACCTCATCAAACGTCCCGACATCATTTTACAGGCTGGCTGACTCAGTTGAGTGCTATTATTAGGGAATAATATGAGGAAACTGAGGCTCAGAGCCTCCACAGCATGCCCCATATCACTCTGCTGTAAAAGGTGAGATTCGAACTCGAGGCGGTGGCTTCGGGAGGGCTCCACTTCCCGCGGCTGCCGGCAGGGGTACGCGGAGCCCTGGGGATACGGAGGGGCAGGAGGCGGGGGTCGGGGCGGGGGCGCTGGAAGAACGGGGGCTTTGATTCCCATCTCCCGGCGCAGACCCAGACACTAATTAAAATCGCCTGGGCCGCGGGGGCGGCAGGGCGGGCACAAAGCCGGCTTTGACCGGGCGGCGGCGGTGCTGGCGGGCGCGGGGCCGCGCCGCACAGGGGCCGCTTGTGGGACGTGTTTGTTTTTGCTCGTAAAGCGCTGCAGCCGAGCGGTGCCCGGGCGGCGAGGGGGGCCCAGTCGGGAGAGGGCCCCTGAGGCCACGGCCCTCCGCCCGGCCAGGTCCGGCTGCACGCTGCTCCCTGCTCGTTTGGCGGCCCTCGCCCCACTGGGGCAGCTTGGGCCAGTTTCTTACAGCGCGTAGCCTCAGTTTCCCCGTGTATTACAGGGTAATGGTGGTAACCTACTAGTATTACTAAGAAGTAATATTTATTGAGCGCTTACTGTATTCCAGGTCCAGGGCTAAGGCTTTTCCCACTTCATTTTATTTAATCCTCCCAACTCTAATAATATCCCCATTTTACAGATGAAGGCGCGAGAGGTTGAGTGCTTTGCCCGAGGTCACACAGTTCTAAATGAGACAGCAAGTTCCCGGACCCAAGGCCGACTCCAGGAGCTAAAGAGGCAGCCTCCTAGCAGAGGGAGAGCAGAGGGCCAGTTGGGGGCGGCACAGGAAAGTGGGCTTCAGTAGGAAGGATTTTCGTGGTCAGAGCCTGCCCACTCCCTATCAAGCTGCCCATTGGAGTAAGCTCCCCAGCGTTGGGATATTCAAACAGAGCCCTAAACACAACTAGTGGTGGCTCTCAGCGGTTCCCTCTGCCCGGCGGGGTCTTTAGAATCCCTGGACAAGCACAGTGGCACTGCCCTGCAGGGGAGGCACCTTCCATCCAGGACTGTACCTAGAGTTGGGGGTCAGATGGGGTGTAGGTCTGTGTGGATGGTGGGGACCAGCAAGAGGGTGGGAGCCTCCTTCTTGGGAGCCCCCGTGGTTGGAGGGATCCCCTGAACTCTGCGGCCATAGAATCACTTAAGCTCATGCTCTGGGCCTTTCCACTCCCGCCTCCTGCGATGAGAACTTGTCTCCTGCCATGTGGATCTCTTGTCCTCCCTCTTATCACCTGACTTCTACTCCGGCTGTGGTTGTCAGCTCAGAGCACCTTATACTCTCTCAGCACCCACCATTTGACTTTGGGAATAACCGGCACAGCAGTAATGATGTACTCAAGGTTGTTGCCTTCCCTGCCACACCTGGGCCCCTGAGGATGGGACCGTATGGGCCTGACTCATCTCTCTGCCACCAGCTCCCTCTCTTGATGAAATGGGGCAGGAAGATGCATTGGGTAGTATTTCCTCTGGTTGGAACAAACTCAGTTAAGGCCTGGCTGGGGGACTTGGGGTGAGGGTGGGTGTCATCAGATTCAGAACCCTGGTAGGAACCCCAGTTCATTGCCTAAAGCAGTAACAGACCAGGCATCTGACAGTTGCCATCCAGTGACATGAAAGCTGACAAAGGTGTCCTGTGGCTGAGGGGTCTTGCCACCCCTCTGAGACTGAGCCTCTATTAAGCTTTGTCCTAAGCTTCTCCACTTCCCTCCACCCCACCCACTATGCTCCCTGTGTTTTCAGACTGATAGCTGGAGAGGGCTTCGACCTGGATGGGATCCCCCACTAATCCCAGCCACCTGTGAGGAAAACTTAAAGGAGGGGAACAAGGAGGGAGGGTTTTTCAGACTCTCTTTCCCTAAGCCCTGGGAGCCAAAGCTTGGACAGAGACACTATTAACACAAAGTTTGCAAACATGGCTTCTAAAAATAGCTCTGGCTGGCAAGGCCCACCTGGCACAGGCTGCACCTTTGCGGCTGCTGGCCCGCTCCCCTCTGAGCGCCGCCTCAGTCTGTCAGCAAGTGTGTCACTGCCTTGCCCCCACCCGTCATGAGGGCGGTCACAGCCCTGGGTCCAATCCAGGGGAGAGACCGAGCGAGAAGATGAGGCTTGTCCCCCTCTGAAGGCAGGCAGGAATGTGCAGGCTGAGGGGGAAGATAGTCTTGTCTATAAGGGGTGTGGGGGAGACAGTACTGCCCATAGGGAGCTTAGGGTGGGGTGGGGGTGCAGGGTAGGACACATATGTACAAAAAAACCAGAGCAGGGTTTAAACTCCTACAAATGAAAATAGCCCAATCAGTAAATAATACCAAGAAGATGAAGAAAGAAAACAAGGGGAGGAAGGCAGGGCCAGGAGAATGGTTCCATGGTCATCATGGACTCAGATGGGGTAGGGTACATGGTCACCCCTCAGCAAATCCTCAGGACCAGAGAGCCAAGAAGCCACCTGAGAGCTCCTCTTGTCCAACCCTTTCATTGAACAAATGAGGAAACTGAGGCCAGGATTGGTGATGTGACTTGCCCCAGGTACCTCAGCAAGCCAGTGGCAGGACTGGGCTGGAACTCGGGTCTGCTGGCCTGATACGCTTTCCAGCAGGCCCCTTGGTATCCTGTTCTGCTGGATGATAGAATGGCCATCATTAAAAATGAGTCTCAAAATGCTCCTTTTCCATTGTTGATTTATTTAGAAAAGATTTACTGAGCATCTATTATGTGCCAGACACCAGGTATGCAAAAGTGAAATAGACAGGCAGACCCCTGATTTCTGGTTAAGTTCCCTTATAGTCTAATGTCAAGAACTGCTCAGGTGTGCACAGAGCTCTGCTGTGTTCAGGGTGCTTTCACATAAACTCACAAGACAATATATATTGTGTTTCCCAGGTTAGAAGTTAAGGAAACTGAGGCTTGGGCAGTTAATAACTTGTCTGAGGTCACCCCATAAAGTTGGGACTACAGCCTCCTCATGTTGCTTCAGGGGACCTTGGGGTCCTTCTAAATTAGTGGGGATGTCTTGTAGGAGGCCAGTCACCTGCCCAGGAAGCCTCCTGTTCTGGATGACCCAATGGATGAGAGCTAAGAGGGCTCTGGAAGGCCCCTGACCAGGAACACCAGACTGCCCTGCAGTGCCTTTCTTTTAGTGGATTCAGTGACCTCCCCTGGACACATTACAGAAGTAGATCCTGGCCCTCACAGAGCTCATGGGAAGGTGGCTCCTACCCTACTCTCCCTAGCCTTCCCCATAGATCAATCCAACCAGACACAAATGCCCATTCCTGGAATGGGAAAGTAAAGTTGTAATTTTCCTGGTGCTCATACAAATGGTTCTACAGTGGATGGTCAGCAGATGTGAAGACACATGACTTCTCTCTAGGGGATCCTGGCTGTGCTGGGTTCCTCACAACAGCCCCTGGTCATTGTCCTTCTCTGGTCTCTAGATCCCCAGGCTCACCTGGGGTGGGGACCTGTGTACCATTTCTTCCTCTTTTGATGCCGCAGTGAATTCTATTCTGCAATGGGGTCATTCCAGGTGAGCTTATCTGGGGCCTGTACATTCACTCCAACCATTCCACCACACCCGCCTCATCACATCTACACCTTCTCCCTTGCTGCCTAGAACTTTCCAGAACACCATGATGCAATGCTTGCCTTGATTCCCCATCTATCATATACCGTGTGGGCTGACAGGGCTCTGACCGTGGGCCCAGGCAGTAACTGACTGTTCCACTCTGCTCACAGGCTCTGAGATCCATCTGCAATACAGGACCATCCCCTACCACAGACAGCCTAACCCACATAGTGCCTTCTGATAAAAGTGGCCACTTTTGAGTTATATGCCCCTTCCACCCTAGCCAAACCTAAGGCAAAGGCACTCATCTCTAGGCTGGATCTAAGAGAAAGTAGTGCTCTATAGATGGCCTGGGTCAGGAATACTGCCCCCTAAGGCACTTCAAGATAAGTAGAGGTAAACCCAGTCTGAAGGCACTAAGGATATTGGCAGCCCTGCCTTGCCTGTACAACATTTTTTCCCGGTGAAATAGCTTCACTATCCCACCCTCTTTCAAGGAGACAGCGCTGGGTAGGTGTTTGCCCAGGGGAGACCACTGAAGGGACCAGAGGTGGGGAGAGCACCAGCTCACAGATTCCCTAGACCTCCGAGGTGGCCTCTGGAAAGTCTGCCTAGTGAAGTGATAAGCTCACCAGTAGTGAATAGCTCAGCCTGTCTGAACGCTCCCTCCAGGCGTCTGGACTGGGGTCCACGAGAGCAATAGGCAGATGAAAGTGGAGGAGGGTAGAGTGTGCGGAGGGCTGTCTTGGTGTCTGAGCCCTTCCCAGTTCCAGGCCACGTGCCCTCCCAACACCACCCCCCCCCCAAAAAAAAGATTCCTAAGATGATCTGAGAGAGCCTGTGCTCCTTGCAACCAAAATCCTTATCTAGCTAATAGCTTCTGTCTCTTAGGGGGTTTAAATGGGAAGCCCAGAGTCATGGGACCAGGAGAAGCTAATGTCAGAGGGTGTGCCTCTGGAGGGCACAGGAGGGGCAGCGGGGGCAGCCGAGCTGCAGTTTAGATACTGATATCAAAAAGGCTGTGTCCCCACAGACGTCCTTCTGTGCTCCCTCACTGTCCCTGCGTGTCCCCACAGTACCTCAGTGGGTCTCTGTTTTTTGCAACTTGAGCAACCCAAACTTAGCACCAGACTCCTGCAAAACCCTTGAGCTGGAAGGGAGAAGCCGCAACCATGGCATTAACTGCTCGGTGACCCAGATATGTCACTCAGCCTCTCCCAAGCTCAATTTTCCTATCTGGAAATTGGGGAGACCAATTCCAGTTTCTCCATATCCTCCCACAAGACATGATGTTGGCAGGGGGTGGGGGTTGTACGAATAAAATGAGATCACAAATTGGAAACCACACCAAGACTCAGCATCCAATTACATGTGATTCATCACGTATGACCTCACCGGCCTGAAAACACCAAATGGCAAATCCTTGCCTTCTTCCCTCCCTCAGGTTAGCAGATTATTCAGTCACTCGGTCAGTGAATACAGAAAAAGCCCCATTTGGGTGCCTGGCACCACTTGAGTCTGGGGGGCACAAGAGAAAAAGACCTCAGCCCCACCCTCCAAGGGCGCACAGTCCGGGAAGATGAGATTCACACCAAACATAATCACTGCCATTTTGGGGAGCACCTACTCCAAACCAGCACTGTGCAGTGTGCTCTCTACATGATGTTTCATGGAATGGATGCCCCATCAGGTGGGTGCTATTGCCTCAGCCTATACATGAGGAACCTGAGGTTCAGGGAGGCTGCTGGTAAAGTGGAGTCAACGTCACACAATTAGCAGCAGTGACATTGGTCTGAAACCCAGAAGGAGCTGCCTCTGAGCCCTGTGGTCTTTCTGGCATCCCTGTGGATGTTGTTGAGTGGGATCTGGAAACACTGGGAGGGGCTGCCCACTGCCAGTCCTGAAGTCTGCTCTGGCCTGGCCCTGTGCTGGGCACTGCTATCTGGAGCACAATCTTAGCTTTTACCTCCTGATGAACATGTATGGCCAGCACTGCCGCTCAACCCCATACCTCCTGGTGCTCCTCTGCCCAGTGCACACATCTCTACCCTGGCACATCTAACCCCTTACCACTAAGAATTGCAGTTCCTCAGGCAGCAGGATGGCTCAGCTGGTGAGAGCGCATGCTCCTAACCACAAGGTTGCAGGTTCGACTCCCACATGGGATGATGGGCTATGCCCACCAGCAACTAAGATTGAACATGGCACCTTGAGCTGAGCTGCCCTGAGCTGCCTACGGGCGGCCGGATGGCTCAGTGGTTAGAGCGTGTGCTCTTAGCAACAAGGTTTCTGGTTTGAATCCCGCATGGGATGGTGGGCTATGCCCACTAGCAACTAAGATTGAACATGGCACCTTGAGTTGAGCAGCCACGAGCTGCTGACGGGCGGCCAGATGGCGGCTGGACTTGGAGCTGAGCTTGCTGTGCCCTCCACAACTAAGATTGAAGGACAATAACTTGGCTGTTCCCCTTCCCCAATTCCCCAACACTGTTCCCCTTCCCCAATTCCCCAATAAAATCTTTAAAAAAAAATTGCCGCTCCTGGGTGTGCACTCAGCTAGCTCCTAGGACAGACTGTGAGCTCTACATTTGACAGGTCAAAGAGAATGTGTCCCTTGCACGTTTGACTCTCCATGGGGGTCAAACCCTTGGTGGGGGACTTAGCAAGGTCTAACGAATTGGGTGTAGCTCAGAGTCGTCACAACAGCAGCCCAGTGTGAGCCCAGGATGTCTGCAGGAATGACACAGCTGCCATTTCCTGTGGTTAAATGTGTGTGCCAGGCTCTGCTCTGGGTACCCATTCTGAGTTGTCTTATTTAATCTGCACCTTAAATGTTATTGTTATCCGATTTTGTAGATGAGGATACGGAGGCTCAGAGAGGTTTAGTGACTTTCCCAAGGTCACATAACTAGTAAATGATGCATCTGGGCCTCCATGCTGTCTCCTGACTCCCTACATCCCACAGCATCCTGTTGGGTAAAGATCAAATTCTTCATCGGGCATTCAAGACTTTTTTGCAGGATGACCTCAAAACCGTCAACCAGACGGGCCTCCTTCCTCTCTGTGCCCAAGCAGGCCTCCTTCCACCAACACCTGTTCCCAGCAGGAGCTCTCCCCCTGCTCCTCCCCATCCCAAGGAACTCAAGCGCATAAAAGATGGGGTTGGGGCACTGAGGAGGAGAGTAGAGAGGAGAGAGGAGAGCAAGGTGCTTCAGGAGACTAGAAAGAGGACACATGAATACAGGAGAGGCCAGCGTCGCCTCGGGGCTGGTGGGTTTCTTTCTCCCCCGCAGCATGGTGGTGTGGGCAGACAGTGCAAGTCAGTTGACTGAAAGCCGCAGACTATGTATGTTATCCTGAGCAAAGCCCAGTCTCTCTGACCTCTGCCTTCCTCCTGCCTGGAAGGAGTGGACTTCGGATGATTTCTGAGACCTCAGCAGCTCTGACACTCTTCCCCTGAAAGGGTACAGCTGCCAGGCCTTTACCCATCCCACGCATGCCCCTTCTGCAGGTGCTCTGTTGCTCCAGATAGGACAGTGGCAATGACCAACACCCTACCAACCCACCCAACACACAACACACCAGTCCCCTGCAAGCAGGCTTCGGGAGGGGTTCAGCCCTGGTGGGTGCTGCCCAGTGGGAGGGATCTCAAGAGCACTGGAATAAGAGGCAGGACCCTGGGTTCCGGTTCTGCTCTGTTGTCCCTGCCAAGTGATGTTGGGCCAATTAGTTCTCCTCTCAGCCTATTTCCTCAGCTGTAAAATGGGCGGTGGGGCAGGCTAGATCAGGGGTCGGCAAGCTTTTGAGACGGAAGAGCCAATCCTGTCCCTCACAACAATTTAAAAATGATTCGAGAGCCATAAAACAAATGAAATCACCGTTATGTGAATAAATAGCCTTTAAACATTTTATAAATGAAACTATGATAGTTTTATTTTCATTTTCAATGTTACTTCAGAGCCACACGTACGTATCCGAAGAGCCGCATGTGGCTCTCGAGCCGCAGTTTGCCGACCCATGGGCTAGTTCGTCCTGATACTCAAGGAGTTGGCTGAAATGGAGGAATTCCAGGCATCAGTGGGAAGAAAGGTGAGCTTTATAAGCCCTGGGCAGCAGGGCCTTAGGCAGGAGGCAGAGCTGCTCTCTCCACCTGGGCAGCTGCTTGGCCTGGCTGAACAACACGTGGGGGAAGAGCAGGGGCCTAGATGAGGACAGGTGCCCAAGAAAGGAGATGGTGGCGACAAGGGAAGGGACTGGCGGGAGAAGGCAGTGAGGCCGAGATGGCAGAAAATGGAGAGGTCGAGACAGAGAGGGAGAAAGGAGAGCACACAGGTCAGACAGGTGGGGAGGTGAGGGAGGGGCCATGCTGAACCAGGTCCACAGCTGCAGGAACTGCCAAGGGTAGAGGAATATTGCTGGGCCACCAAGAGCCAGATGTGTGAAGGAGGAGCCAGGCTAAAGCTGCTTTCTGTTTTTCCAAAGAAAAAAATTTGGAAACACTGACTGTGGCAGGGTCGGGGACCCTCTAATGTCTCTCCTGAACTCGTCTGGTACAAAATTGTAAAATCACAAAAACATCAACTAAGTAAAAGCACTATGTATAGACCCAAGCCTGGGAGGACCTCGTGTCAGGGAGGGAGGAAATACAATGGGAAGCAGGTCCACCAGACTTCAATTATATGTGTAACAGCTTATTTCTTAAGCTGGAGGGTTGGGTACATGAGTTTTGATATTATTTTTATACTTTTTCATATGCTGAAGTATTTTATTTTAAAAATTCCTGGGCCAGCCAAGTGGCGCGTTGGTTAAGAGCTGGCTTGGGATGCCAGAGGGCCCTGGTTTGGATCCCACATATGAGGGCCAGTGACACTGCCCTCTACAGCTAAGATGCTGAACAACAGCTCAACCTGGAGCTGGGCTGCTGTGAGTTGCCGGCGACATCGTAGGCTGCAGTGGGTTGCCATGGGCTACCGTGTGTAGCCAGCAGCCAATGTGAGTAGTCAGCAGCCACCATGAGCGGCCGTCCAGAAGCCAGCGACTGATCTGCCTCGCCTGGGAAGAGCGCAATGATGGTGCCAACTTGGGCTAGTGAAGCAGCGTCCTCCACAACTAGACTGAAGAACAAAAGGACAGCAACTTGTCTGTTCCCCTTCCCCCAATTCCCCAGTGCTGTTCCCATCCCCCAATTCCCCAATTAAAAAGAAAAATCCTGTGGGGGGTGGCCGGGTGGCTCAATTGGTTAGAGTGCGTGCTCTGAACAATGAGATTGCTGGTTCGATTCCCACATGGGCCAGTGAGCTGCGCCCTCCACAACTAGATTGAAGACAACAACTCGAGTTGAGCTGCAGCTGAGCTGTTAGAGCGAGTGCTCTTAACAACAAGGTTGCCGGTTCAACTCCCACATGATATGGTGGGTTGCGCACCACCCCCACCCCCACCCCGCAACTAGATTGAAAATGGTGACTGGACTTGGAGCTGATGGGTCCTGGAAAAGACACATTGTTCCCCCAAAACACACATTGTTCCCCAATAAAGTTAAAAAAAATCCTGTAAGGAATTTGGCCAAAATCTTAACAGTGGTTCCTTGGGAGTACAGAATTCTCACACTTATTATCTTCTTTTCGCTTTTGGTGTTTTCCAAACGTTCTACATTGAGCAGATATGGAAAAAGTACTAAACCTTTAAAAATAAATAAACTCTTCCTTCTATGACCATAATTTTAATCTTCAGTGGAAGTTAAACACAACTGTTCGAGCCACCTCATCCTCATACCCAGTCTCTCTCATAGAGCCACAGGTTCAATAAATCAGCAGCTTCCTCCATCACTCTCCATCCTTACCTTAAAGCTAATATTTCGCCAAAGTAAAGCTTCCAGTCCTCTTAGTTCCCCAAGCCCAGGAAGCTTCTAAGTAGAAAGGATTAGGTTTATAATAAGAAAGATAGGGGTCTGAAACTTAGCTTCAATACCTACTGGTAGGTCAGTTAACCACTCTAAACCTGTTTCCTTATTTGTAAAATGACCCAAGATTTTCGTGAGGACCCAATGAGATAATACATACAAAGCATTCAGTGTTTAATTAACAGTGCCTGGAACACAGGAAATAGTAAATTGTCATCAGCATCATTATCTTCATTACCATCACCATTGATGACTCCCTACCACTTCTTCTAGAAAGTCTTCTTGACTTGATGAAAGAGATATTTCAGTCTGAACTGGGCACCAAGCTGGCAAAAGATCAGAATTGTAGTCTCAACTCTGTCAACTAACCATGCGACAAGGAAGGCAAGTTTCTTCCCGTCTCGGTGTCTCAGTTTTCTCATCTGCAAAATGGTAGTCTTGGATTTCCTGCTCGAATAGTCCCTGACTAGGGTAACCATACAGTTTATCCTTCAAACCAGAATGCTTTTGAGAGTTGCAAGGGGGTGCTATCAAATAACTATCTCAGGATGACAGGTTTAAGCCAGGACAGTTCTGGGCACACTGGAAGGTCTGGTTACTCCATCTTCTGCAGGTTCATTACCTCCTTGCCCACCAGTGTGGTAGGCAGAATACTATCTCCCTGCCCCCCAAAAGATAGCCATTTCCCAATCCCTGGCACCTAAGGATATGTTAGATCACATGGCAAACGGAATTAAGGTTGCAGATCTGTTGACCTTGAGAGGGACAGATTATCCTGGATTACCTGGATGAGCCCAGTGTAATCACAGGATCTTAATAAATTGAAGAGGTAAGCAGAAGAGAGAGAGTCAGAGTGGTGCAAGGTAAGAAAGACTTGACCAGGCATTGCTGGCTTTGAAGATGGAAGTGGGCCCTGAGCCAAGGAATGCGGGCAGCCTCTAAAAGCTGGAAGGGGTAAGAAAATAGATTCTCCCCTAGAGCCTTCAGAAAGGAATTTCAGATCTGCTGATGCCTTGATTTTTGCCCAGTGAGACCCATTTTGAGCTTCTGACTTCCAGGACAGTAAGATGATAAGTATGTGTTGTTTTAAGCCACAAAGTTGGTGGTGATTTGTCACAGCAGCGATAGGAAACTAATACACCCAGTATGGCTCAGTGGGTTTTTTTAGCTGACTGCTCCATGAATGCTGCCCTGGGAGCATAAGATAACTAACCTAAGCTCCAGGAGAGCTGGACTCTAGTCCCTGCTCTGATATTAACTCATCCTGGGGCCTTGAACAGGTCAGGTAACTCCTTTTGAGTCTCACTTTTCTCTCTGTAAAATGGGGAGGCTTGTCCAACATTCAGTGACTCGTTCTATACTCAGCTCTGTGCTGGGGGCTGGGGCACCAAGATGAACCAGACCTAGTCCCAACCCCATCCCTGCTCTTGAGGAGCTCCCATTCTGGATAGGGAAACAGGCAGATGTGTAAGCAAGTCATTAAAATTCAATGTGATGAACACACAGATTATTGAGTGTACAGAAAGGAGTGCATAGGCCCATATGCTGGGGGTAGAGGGATGGTCAGGGAAGGCTTCCTGGAAAAGATGAGCCAGAGCTGGGCCTTAAAGGATGAGTAGGATTAGCCAGGCAAAGCAGGCAAGGAAGGTAGGGGAAAAGGAGGAAAGAACAATCCAGACAGAGAAAACAGTAGAAGCAAGATCCAGAGATGTGAATCAGCAAAGACAGGAGTGCGAACAGCTTGGTGGTGTTGAATGGAAAGCCTGAGTGTAAACGGGATGCTGTGAGGATTAAGTAGGATGATGGGCGAAGGCATGATGTGAGCATAAGGTCACATTATCAATCTGTGTGTCCCCCACACCAGAGCTGGGTCAGGAGACAGTCCTTAACGTACAATTCCTCTCAACCTGGTTTGAAGTGATCTCCTCTGGTTGTCTCATCGTCACATTCTCCCCAGACATGTGCCAAAGGCCTGGCAGCTTCCCCAGTCTACTGTGGGGGGGGGATGGGGCTGTGCAAAATTACAGGCACTGCAAAGAGGCCGCAGTGACCTCAGGAGCTGGATTTCATCATTCTGAAGTCATGCTCCTGGCCCTAGTCAGAGGCAGAGAGGAGAGGGTGGGAAAGCAGAGTGGGTGGCAGCAGGTTTGGGCAAGATGCTGAGGCCGGAGGAGAAAGCAGCTGGGACCAGCGGAGGGTGAGACTGCAACTTGGATGCCATCCATCATGCTGTGTGACCTCAGGCCAGGTCCTGGTCCATTCTGGGTCCCTCTGGGCAGCGTGGGTCTTTGGTGCCCTACCTGAGACCTGTTCCCACTGGGGCCTCCTTGTGGAGGGCAAAAACCTTGGGGGCTCTTCCGGTCATTCCTGTGGGTATGGCTCTTTGTGGGTGAGCAGGAGCCTGTGCCAGGCCTGTCGGGGTTGGAGGCAGGGCTCTAGCTGCAGGCTGCTTGAAAGCATCCAAACTTCCAGAAGGGTCATGCCTCTGTGAACCATGTGACGCTATGGGCTTCTGTCAGGGTCAAACCTATAGTGGTATCTCGAAGCTTTGGGTTACCAAGCTCACACTGCCTAGATGTGCTTCCTTTTGCATTCTGCATCCTTGTCCAGGTCTTTTTTTTTTTTAAGATTTTTTATTGGGGAATTGGGGGGATGGGAACAGAGCTGGGGAATTGGGGGAAGGGGAACAGACAAGTTGCTGTCATTTTGTTCTTCAGTCTAGTTGTGGAGGACGTTGCTTCACTGGCCCAAGTTGGCACCATCATTGCGCTCTTCCCGGGCGAGACACATCAGTCGCCGGCTTCTGGACGGCCGCTCACTGCGGCTGCTGGCCGCTCACGCTGGCTGCTGGCTACACACGGTAGCCCATGGCAACCCACTGCAGCAGGGGCTGCAGCCTACCCCGTGCAGGTGACTCACAGCAGCCCAGCTCCAGGTTGAGCTGTTGTTCAGCATCTTAGCTGTGGAGGGCAGTGTCACTGGCCCTCATATGTGGGATCCGAACCGGGGCCCTCTGGCGTCCCAAGCCAGTTCTTAACCATCGCGCCACTCGGCCGGCCCATTGTCCAGGTCTTTTAAGCAGTCGTTCCTGGGTGAGGCTGTGTGCTCATTTACTAGAGCTGCTATTATTGCGTACCACAGGCTGGGTGGCTTAAACAGACATTTATTTTCTCACAATTCTAGAGGCTAGAAGTCCAAGATCAAGGTGTTGGCAGGGTTGGTTTCTTCTGTGACCTCTCTTTGGCTTGTAGATGGCCACCTTCTCCCTGTGTCTTCACGTGGTCTTTCCTCTGGGTCTGTGTCCTAACCTCTTCTTATCTGAACACGGGTCATATTGGATTAGGCCCACCCCAATCATCTCATTTACCTTAATTACCTCTTTAAAGACCCTGTCTCCAAATAGTCACATTCTGGGGTCCTGCGGGGTAGGACTTCAACATATGAATTTTGAGCGTGACGTAACACTGGGCTTTGGAATCACCAGTGGAGCTTTCATAAATACAGAGCTTCTGAATGTAACCTCCGTGAGGGCAGGCGCTTTGCCCAGCACTGTCTCCCTCCCTGCTGCCTAGAACTGTGTCCAGCATGGGGTGCTTGCTTAACAAATATTGGTGGAATGAAGGGATGATTTAGTAAGCTTGGGATGGGCCCTAGTGTTTGTCATTTAGAAAGTTCCATGGCTAGATGGGAAGTATAGGGCTCAGTAAGGAAAAGAAATACCAGGCCTGGTATGACACAAAGAATGTGGGCTCGTGGGATGTGCCCAGCACCTCTCCCAAGAGGCCCAGGGCACGAGGGAAAAGGAACGGTTGGGCTTCATACCATTCTTTGTGCCTCCTTATCTGGCTGCTCATCTGTATCCTGTATAATAAACTGGTAAACGTAAGTATCGGTAAATGCTTCTCTGAGTTCTGTGAACTGCTCTAGCAAATTAATTGAACCTGGGGAGGAGGTCGTGGAACCTTCCAATTTACTTACAGGCATACCTCGTTTTTTCTTGCGCTTTGCTTTATTGTGCTCCACAGGTATTGCATTTAAAAAAAATAAATTAAAGGCAAGACCCTCCACCAGCGAGAATATTAAGACTCCCTTTATTACGGTGGTCTGGAGCTGAACCCACAATATCTCCAAGGTGCGTCTGCCTAGCCAATTAGTCAAAAGCACAGGTGGAGGCAGTCTTGTAGGACCCAGCCCTTAACATGTGGGATCTGATATCATTATAGCGTCAGAACCGAGTTAATTGCTTGACAGTGTTGGAAAACGCACGTCGGACGTGCCTTTAGCACCCTTTCCACGTGGCCTCTGCTGACCCCCCAAGCCTCACCCACCCTCACTCCTACATAGCCTGTGGTTTAAACTACACAAAATCCAGCACTGTTCTCTGTGCCTATTATTCCTCTTCCCTTCTCCCCTGTGGGCTTCCAGGGATCCTTTCCTACCTCATTTGCCTAGGAAATGACTCCTCGAGCTCCGTTTGAATTCCAGGCCTTCTCTGACTGGCCGAGGCTGGAGTAGAAAGGGCATCCACGGGAGTAGAGGAAGCATCTTGTGGACGCTGTGCTGCCCTCTATCCTATGCAGATCACACGCCACCAGACCCGGAGCACCACGGGCAGGACGGAGCTGGTAAGTACAATCTGTGTCCTGGTGCCTTCCACAGGGCAGGGCACTGGGTGTAAGTCCTCAGCAAGGTCTTAGAAAGGAAGAATGAATGTTGAGGGGAAGAACAAATGCTCCGGGAGGCAGCGTAAGGAGGGAGAGGAGAAGCTCTAACACAGGGTCTCAACAGAAAAGTCGTTTTTCCAAAGGTGACCTTTCTGTGCCCGCTCATTCATACCCATCCGTTGCAGAACTGGCCCTGGTGTTGCATCGCCTGACCTCATCTTCACCTCCCCTGTGCCTCAGCCCCACTGCCTGGGGAGAGACTCTGGGGCAGCCGTGAGCTCTTGCAGCTGGCCAGTGCACAGCAGAGGCAGAGAAGCAGACTCTCAGCCTCAGGTGGAGACCTCGGGCAGCAGGGCTGGCCAGGAAGCTCAGAGAGAGGTGAGAGGTCAGTGGCCCCAAGGGGAAGAGACTGGAAAATACCAGTGATGGAAAGAGAAGGAGGGAGGGGAGAGGTGGACAGCTGGGAAGCTGAAGGCCTATGATTTCCGCTCTCAGTGCCATTGTTCGGCCTCGGAGACACTCCCCTGATCTGACCTTCCAGCAAGGTCCTGTCTCTCTGGGCCTTACGTTATTCAACTGAAAATGGGGCTGGGTTGGGCTGGGGTCACTAAGCTCCTCTGCAGCCCTGGCCAAGAAGGTCTGAGAAGAGTGTGGCTGCCTGAAAGATATCGTTTAAGAGGACTGTCTCCAGCTGGCACACAAATTTCAGGGGCTCACATTTAGCCAGGCACTGGGAGGACATGTCTCTGGGCATGGAAAGAACTAGAAGCAGCTTCCCCAAGCCTCCTGCGCTGGACCTTGTCCAGCAGTTCTGGCAGGCCCAATGCGGCCCTCAGGTCTAACGAGGCTGGCCACCTGGGGAGCCATAGAAACCCAGCCTGGCCCATTTTGTGGTCAAGCCATGGTCACTTCTCTGCCTAACCCTGAGGTGATACTCCTAAACGCGGCCTGGGGGGCTAGGCAGCACCTTTCATGGGCCACCTGGGACTCTAAGGAGTACATCTGGCCGGGGGTGCGGGGAGGGCTGATGGAAGCTCCAAGCTGCAGGGGCCCAGAGACCAGGTGTCTGGCCATGTGGACAACCTCTGTTGGCCCTGCACTCCCTGGGTCCCACCCCGCCAGGACAGGGCCTGCTGTCCTGGGCCCGTGCCTGCAGCCATTCCCTGGGCCGTAATTTCAGATTCAATTGGTGAAGACAGGCCTCCTGGGATGAGCCAGTTGGCCCCTCTCTTTTATTTGCTTCTCAAAGTTGGAAAAACTACGCTGTGCACCTGGCAGTACTTGCTGCTGCTGGGTTTTCTTTTCTCGCTTTCTTCTTTTTCTTTAAGAAACAGAAAGTAACCCCTGTGCTTACTGCAACCAAATTTACTTTATTGGCCTTCAGTACCTCCCAATGCAATAATAATCCCTTTACATTTGATAAGTCTTTACGGTTTACAAAGCACTTTCTTATGCATTCTCCCTTTTGGTCCGTTCAACAGCTTTGGGAGGGAGAGGGCGGCATTATCGTCCCTGATTACAGGTGAGGAAACTGAGCTTCACACAGTAAAATCAGCTACCCAGAGTCATGCAGCCAGATGAAGCTAAAGCAAAGAGCCTGAGGGCTCGGTTCTTTCCCCTGCACCACACGCTCCTCATGTCACTTGAATGCCCAGCGTCTCAGACACCCTCTTCCAAAAAAAAAAATGGCTCAGGTGCCCTCCCCCACCCCCACTCTGCTCTTTTCATTTCTGAACTTTTTCTCTTGGTGAACTTTTAACCACCTCACCTTATTGGCTTACCTATCACCCCTAAGCCAATGATTCTTTAAATCGGTGCCTCCCTCTGGGACCTGAGGTCTTCAGAAATGCTTCTCTAGGTCTCTTTAAATGTTCCCACCTGCCTCTTACTCATCCAGCTTAGAAAACTCAGTATTACCTTAGTTTCATTTTCTTTCACATTCTAAATCCAGTTGGCCAAGTCCTGGGCATTTTATTTAATTCATTTATTCCTCCAGCAAATACTGATACTATGCTATACCTTTCCAGCCTACTCTGCCTCCCATTGTTACATAATATGTAGTCTTGTGTATCTGGCTTCTTTCACTTAGTATCATGTTTATAAGGTTCCTCCATGTTGTAGCATGCATCAATACTTTATCCATTTTTATGACAGAATAATATTCCATTATATGGACATACCACATTTTTATTTATCTACCCATCATGGACATTTGGGTTGTTTCTACTTTTTGGCTGTTCTGAATAATGCTGCTTGAAAATTGTGTACAAGTTTTTAGTGGACATATGCTTTATTTCTTTTAAGTATATACCTAAGAGTAGAATTTCTGGGTCATATGGTAACTATATGTTTAACATTTTGAGGAACAACCAGTTTTCCAAAATAGCTGTACCGTTTTACATTCCCACCAGCAAGGTATGAGGATTTCAATGTATCCATGTCCTCGCCAAAACTGGTTATTGTCTGTCTTTTTTATTATAGTCATTCCAGTAAATGTAAAGTGGTTTCTCATTGTAATTTTCATTTGCCTTTCCCTAATGACTAGCGTTGCTGGGCATTTTTTATGTGTTTGTTGGCTATTTGTATATACTCTTTGGATAAAGATGCAGATCCTTTGCCTGTTTTTCAGTTGAGTTATTTGTCTTTTTATTGTTGAGTTGTAATAGTTATTTATATATTCTGGGTACAATATCTTATCAGATAAATGATTTGCAAATATTTTCTTCCATTCTGTGGGTGGTCTTTTCATTTTTTGAGGGTGTTCTTTGAAGTCCAATTTAACTATTTTTTTCTTTTGTCACTTACATTTTTGCTGTTCAAGAGGGCTTTGTCTAACCCAAGATCACAAAGATTTATTCCTGTTTTCTTCCTATGGTCCATTTTGAGTTAAATGTCTTTATTTAAGATTTTTAAAATTGTGGTAAAATATCCATAACATAAAATTTACCATCTTTACCATTTAAAAGTGTATAGTTCGGTGGTGTTGAATACATTTATATTGTTAGCAACCAATCTCCAGAACTTTTAATCTTGCAAAATTGAAACTCTCTAGTCTTTAAAGAACTCCGCATTCCCTCCTACACCAAGCCCCATTGAGATAATTTTTATGTATAATGTAAGAAAGGGGCCCAAGTTTATTCATTTGCATGTGGTTATCCAGTTGTTCCAGTATCATTTATTGAGGAAACTATTCTTTTCCCATCTTGGCACCCTTGTTGAACATCAATTGACCATAAATACAAGAGTTTAGCTCTGGACTATCAATTCTGTTCCACTGATCTATATGTCTATCCATATGACAGTATCAGACTGTCTTGGTTACTGTGTCTTTGTAGTAAGTTTTGAAACCAAGAAGTATGAGTCCTCCAACTTTGTTCTTCCTTTTCAATATTGTTTTGACAAATTTTGGTCCCTTGCATATGCATATGAAATTCAGGATTAGTTTGTTAATTTCTGTAAAAACAGCCAGGTGGGATTTTTATACAGATTGCACTGAGTCTATAAATCAATGTAGGTATTACTGCCATTTTAATAATAATATGAAGTTTTGTGATTCATGAACATGGTTGTCTTTCCATTTGTTTAGGTCTTCTTTAATTGCTTTCAACGGTGATTTGTGGGTTGCAGAATATAAATTTTGTACTTCTTTTTTGAAATTTACTTCTGAGTGTTTTTCTTCTTTTTGATACTAAATGGAATTGTTTTCTAATTTCATTTTCAGATTGTTCACTGCTAGTTTGTAGAAATATAATTGGCTTTTGTATATTGATCTTGTATCCTGAAATCTTGCTGAACTTATTTATTAGATCTAATAGTTTTCTTAGTGAATTTCTTAGGATTTCTATATAGAAGATCATGTCAACTGAATATAAAGATATTTTTACTTTTTCATTTCCAATATAGGTCCCTTTTATTGTTTTTTTCTTGCCTAATTGCCCTAGCTAGAATTTCCAGTACAATGTTAAATAGAAGTGGTAAACGCATACATCCTTGTTTTGTTCTTGATCATATGGGGAAAACTTTTAGTCTTTCACCATTAAGTATGATGTTAGCTGTGGGTTTTCATAGATGTCCTTTATCAGGTTGAGGATGTTCCCTTCTATTCTTAATTTTTTGAGTGGGATTTTTAAATCATAAAATGGTGTTGAGTTTTGTCAAATGCTTTTTCTGACTCTATTGAGATGATTATGTGGTTTTCTTCTTTATTCTGTTGATAAGGTGTGTTACATTAACTAATCTTCAGATGTTAAACCAGTCTTACATTCCTAGGATAAATCCCACTTGGTTGTGGTGCATAATCCTTTTTATCTGTTGCTGGATTCAGTTTTTTGGTGTATTGTGTTGAGGATTTTTGCATCTATATTCATAAGAGATATTAGTCTGTAGTTTTCTTGTGATGTCATTGTCTGGTTTCTGGTATCAAGGTAACAATAACCTCATAAAATGTGTTGAAAAGTGTTTTATCCTCTTCTAATTTCTGGAAGAGTTTGTGAAGTATTGATAGTAAATCTTCTTTAAATGTTTGGTAGAGTTCATTCCTTTTTATTACTGAATTGTATTCCATTATATGAATATAGCACAATTTGTTCATCCATTCACCTGTTGATAGATATTTGTGCTGTTTTCAGTTTGGGAATAAAGCTGTTATGAACATTAGTGTACAAATCTTTATATGAACATATGTTTTCATTTTCTTGGGTAAATATTTCCAAGTGGAATTGCTGGGTCATTTGTTAGGTGCATGTTAACTTTATGAGAAAGTTCCAGACTAATTCTCAAAGTGGTTGCATCACTACACTTTACACTCCCACCAGCAACGTATTTTGCTTACTCCATATCCTCACCACATTAGGTATTGCCAGTTTTTAAAATTTTAGGCATTCTAATGGGAATGTTGTGATATCTCAGTGTTGTTTACATTTTGCTGATGAATAATATTAAACACATTTATTTGTTTACTGGTTATTTGTATATCTTTGTACAGAATCTGTTCATATCTTTTGCCCGTTTAAAAAAATGGACTTTAATTGGGTCTTCTTACTATTAAGCTGTAGGAATTTTAAATATATTCTGCATAGAAGTTCTTTGTCAACCATGTATAGTGAATATTCACTCTGTCTATGATTTTCCTACTCATTTTCTCAGTGGTGTTTTTTGATGAGCAGAAGCTTTAAATTAAAATTAAAATTTTGATGAATTTCATTTTTTCTTTCATGGTTATTGCTTTCTAGGTCTTGGCTAAGAAATCTATGCCTATACAAAGATTATGAAAATAATCTATGTTTTCTTCTAGAAAACATTTTTATAGCCAATAGTTCAGCACTGTTTGTTGAACAGACTTTTCTTTTCCACATTGAGTTGCTTTTGCCCTTTGGATGAAAATCAATTAACCACACACTATTTCTAGACTAACTGTTCTGTCCCATTGATCTATTTTTTCCATCTTTATGCCAATACCACAGTGTCTTGATTACTGTAGCATTATTATAGGTTATTGTAAGTTATCAGGTAAGGTAAATTCTTCAACTTAGCCCTATTTCAAGACTGCTTTATTCTAGATATTTTATATTTCCATATAAATTTTAGAACCAAGTTGTCAATTTCTAAAAAATAACTGCTAGAAATTTTATTGGTATTACTTTGAAACTATTGATCGATTTGGGGAGAACTGACAAGTTAAAAATATTGTGTTCCTTCAATCCATGAATATGGTATATCTCTCCATTAATTTTGAGTTTAATTTCTCTCTTCAGTGTTTTGTAATTTTTAATGTAGAGGTCTTGCACATATTTTGTTATATTTATCTTAAAATACTTTGTTTTCAATGCTGTTATAAGTGGCATTCAATTTAAAATTTTTTCCCAATTGCTTATTGCTAGTATATGCAAATACAATGATTCCTGCATATTAACCTGGTATCCTGTCACTTTACTAAATTCACTTATTGGCTAAGTAGAGTTTTGTTTTTTTATAACTTTTTTCTTGGAACTAAGTTTTTCTATGTACACAATCATATTCTTTGAAAATAAAGACGATCTTACTTCTTTATTTTCGGTTTATATGCCTTGTACTTAGTTTTAAAAATCTTATTGTTTTGGCTGAAACCTCCAGTAATAATATTGAATGAATTGATGATAGCAGATATCATAACCTTGTTCCTAAACTTAATGGGAATGCCAATATTTCACCCAAAGTATCATATTTAGCATAGGTTTTTGTAGATTTTGCTTTACAGAATGAGGATTTTTATTCTATTTATAGTTTTTGGAAAGTTGGGGTGTTTTTTTTTGTTTCAAGAATAGGTGCTGAATTTCGTAAAATATACACATGATTTATCATCCATGTGCACTTGGAAAGAACAGGGTGCTGCAGTTGTTGAGTAGAGTGTTCTATAAAATTTCAACAGGTCAAATTGGTTGATAAGGTATTTCAAGTCTTGTTTATTACTGTATTAACTGATTTTTTTCTTGAATGTGGGTCACACTTTAGCATTTCTTTGCATATCTTGTTTTGGGATTTTGTTAGATAATGTATTCTAGCAATTCTGATATCTGATATTTTCCCCTGAGGGGTTGTTGCTTTTGTTTAGTAACTTGCCTGAACTAAATCTGTAGAGTCTGTGGTTTGTAGCCACTGCTGTCTTCATTTGTTTGTATGTTTGTTTGTTTTCTTTTATTCTTGCCTTTATTTTTAAGCCCTGCTTCTTAGGGATTGCCTCTGTGTCAACATTGCTAAGTAGTCAGACAATGATTGGTCAGAGTTTGTGCTCAAACATGTTGAGCCCATAATACTTTCTTTAATGGCT
Source organism: Hipposideros armiger (assembly GCF_001890085.2). Classification (NCBI taxonomy): domain Eukaryota; kingdom Metazoa; phylum Chordata; class Mammalia; order Chiroptera; family Hipposideridae; genus Hipposideros; species Hipposideros armiger. Next base: position 1,879,092 of record NW_017731482.1, on the reverse strand, counting down.
CTGTGATGAATCTAATGTGGGAGTTAGATAGTACCTTCAAAATTCCGGCAGTTTAAAAATATGCCCCAGCTTTTACTTTCTGTTGGGCACTTTCATGTTCCCTCTGCTTGTCTGCATGGCCTCAAGTTCCACCAGGAATATGTGGATAGCCAAGGTGCTTTCTGGTCTCTCCTGATCAGGTGCTTTGCCAGAGATGTGGGAGTTTCTGAAGGCCCACTATGGCTGTCTCATTCCCTGTACATATACCCCTGTTAAATTCCTGTCCCCTTGCTTGCCCCAACCAGAACCTCAACCTTAGCCTATTTATTGGTCTTCCCCTGGTGTGTTTGTTTGTTTGTTTGTTTGTCTGTTTGTTTGTTTTGTCCTTGAGATTGTTCCTGTTTCTTTCAATGCTCTGAGAAGGAATTGCTCAAGATCTGCTTCCAATCAAGTGAGCGCCTTCTGAAAAAAAACTGCTGTTTTTCACAACTTGTTTTCTCTGTAGAACAATTACCATGGTGACTGAGCTGGGGTGGTGATGTTGGGGGGAAAAGGTTAAAAGCAGCCACAGGCTAAAATGTCACAGTCTGGCACTGTTCTTACAGGAGATTCAGTAGTTTTTCATGAATAAATGCTTCTCAATTTGTTGTTAGCCTTTGATCACTTCTGTTTTTTACAATTTTGCCCAGTTTTAATGTTTTTGTTTTTTAAGAGGGTCTTCTGAGCTTCTTATTCTGCCATTCCAGAAGTCCTGCCCTCATCATTCTATACCCTTCTAAATTATTGATTTGTCTACTTTCTTCAGTTCTGTTAGTTTTTACTTCATGTATGAATAAAACTGCCCTGAACATCCATGTATAGGTTTTTGTGTGAACATAAGATTTTTGTGTGTGGATGTAAGTTTTCAACTCATTTGGGATAAATATCAAACAGCACAATCTTTAGATCATGTGGTAAGACTGTTTAGTTTTGTAAGAAACTGCCAGGCTGTTTTCCAAAGTAGCTGTATAATTTTGCATTCCCACCAGCAATGAATGAGAGTTCTTATTGTTCCACATCTTTGCCAGCATTTGGTGTTGTTGGTGTTTTGGATTTTGGCCATTCTAATAGGTGTGTAGTGGTATCTCACTGTTGTTTTAATTTGTAATTCCTTGATAACATATTATGTGGAGCATCTTTTTATATGCTTGCCATGTGTATATAGCAGTTCCTTGAATAACGTCGTTTTGTTCAACATCATTTTCACTATAATGTTGAAAAGGAAAAGAACTCAATTGCCAGTCAGGGCCATAGTCTGTGTAGAATTTGCATATTCTCCACATGTCTGCATGGGTTTTCTCTAGGTATTCTGGTTTCCTAGCATGTGAGATTAATTGGTGTGTCTAAATTGTTCCTGTCTGAGAATATGTATGTGTGTGGGTGTGTGCGCATGCGCCCTGCGATGGAATGGCGTTCTGTCTAGGGTGGGTTCTGCCTTGTGCCCTGAGATGCCGGGATAGGCTCCAGCCACCTGCAACCTTGAACTGGAATAAGTGGGTTGGAAAACAATTATCTTACTTGTTTTTATTAATCTTTCTTAAATATATATGAAGCTCACATTTATTTCAATGTTTAATATTAGAAGTGTTTTGGTCTTTAGATAGAAGTTTGGTGATGATGTTTTGTGACCACAAATATGCTGTAGGAACTTAACTATTGTTTATATCAACTAGCCCATGATAAAATTGACTTTGTTATATATTATTTTGCTTAAAGTCAGTTTCCGAGAACCTATTGAAGATGTTAAGTGAGGACTTACTGTATCTTCTTTGGTGAGGTGTCTAAGTCTTTTGCCCTTTTTTAAAAATTGGGTAGTTTGTTTTCGTATTGTTGAGTTTTAAGAGTTCTTTGTATATTTCAGGTAACAGTCTTCTGTCAGATATATCTACCGCAAATATGTTCTCTCAGCCTGTTACTTGTTTTTTTCATACTCTTAACAGTATGTTTCACAGCAGAAATTTTCAATTTTTGTAATGTCTAGCTTATCAGTTCTTTCTTTCATGGATCATGTTTTTGATATTGTATCTTAAAAGTCCTCGCCATACCCACAATTATCTATGTTTTCTTTTAGGAGTTTATAGTTTTGTGCTTCATATTTAGGTCTATGATCCATTTTGAGTTAATTTTGTAAAGGGTGTAAAATCTGTGTCTGGATTCATTTTTTTTTCTTTTTTTCTTTTTCTTTTTTTAGATTTATTGGGGAACTGGGGAGGGGAATAGTGTTGGGGAATTGGGGTAAGGGAACATTGTGTTTTTCCCGGACCCATCAGCTCAAGTCAAGTTGCTGTCCTTCAATCTTAGTTGTGGTGGGTGCAAGCTCAGCTCCAAGTCCAGTCGCCACTTTCAATCTAGTTGCGGGGGGGGTGCATAGTCCAACATCCCATGCGGGAGTCGAACCAGCAACTGTGTTGTTAAGAGCAGTGCTCTCACCAGCTCAGCGGCAGCTCAGCTCAGGTGCAGCTCACTGGCCCATGTGGGAATCAAACCGGCAACCCCGTTGCTCAGAGCTCGCACTCCAACCAACTGAGTCATTCTGCTGGTCCCCATTTTATTCTTTTTTTGTGTGTGAATGTCTAGTTCCTGCACCATTTGTTGAAAGGACTATCTTTGTTCCACTGTATTGCCTTTGCTCCTTTGTCAAAGATCAGTTGACTATTATATGGGTCTACTTCTGGGTTCTCTATTCTGTTCCATTGATCTATTTGTCTATTCTTTCACCAACATCACACTGCCTTGATTCTTATAGTTTTATAGTAAATCTTGAAGTCAGGTAGTGACTTTGAACTTTGTTCTTCTCCTTCAATAATGTGTTGGTTACTCAGGGTCTTTTATCTCTCCATATAAGCTTCAAAATCAATTTGTCCATGTCCACAAAATAACTTTCTGGATTTTTATTGGGATTGCATTGAATCTATAGATAAAGCAGTGAATTTTTAAAGTTATTATATTTTTCAGTTCTATAATGTCTATTTGATTTTTATAAATTTCAGTTCTGAGATACCTTATTTTCTGATATTATGTTTATACTTTAATCTCTTGAACATATTTATAACTATTTTAAGCTACTTGTCTGCTAATTTCAACATTAATGTCATTTATGGGTCTGTTTCTGTTTTCTGTTGGTTATGAATCACATTTTTCTACTTCTTTGCATGTCTACTAATATTTTACTTTATGCTGGACACTATGGATGCTACATTGCTGGGTGTCTGGATTTTGTTGTCTTCCTTAGTGGGGTATTGAGTTTTGCTCTGGCAGGCAGATAATTTACTTGTGGATGAGCTTACTCCTTTTGAGGCTGGTTTTAAAGCTTTGTTAGGATACATCTAGAATAGCTTTTACTTAGGGCTAGATTAGCCTACCTTTCAGGCTTGGCCTTTCTAAGAGCTCTACTGAATACTTGGCGTACCCAATGAGATCTCTGTAGTCTGGCTAGTTACAACTCAAACACATCTCACCTCTCTGCATGCAGTGGTAGTTGTTTATCTCACAGTTCTCTAGTAGTTCTTCTCTTCCTGGCTTTATGAAGTATCTTCCTATGCATGTGTAGGGGACTCCTTTGCATATTTCTGGAGCTTCTTTTCTGTGCAGCTCCATTCTCTCTGAAACCCTGCCTTGCAAATTTCAGCTGCCTCAGTAACCTTGAACTCTGATTTGTCTCCTCATCTTAGCAGATGTTGTTTGGCCTCCCCTTCCCTGCATCAGGGTCTAAAAAATGTCTCAAAATTGTATGATATTGAGGCACATTGTTTTCTTTCAATTATGGATCACATTCTTATTCTGCCTGTTGTTTAATATCTGAAAACAATTATTTCATATGTTATATTCAGTTTTGTAGTTGTTTGTGGTGGGAGGGCTAATTCAGTACCAGCTACTCTGCATGACCAGGTGCAGAAATCCCTCTAAGGTTTTTTAACTGTGTGATCTTGGGGAAGTCACTTAACCTCTCTTAGCCTCAGTTTTTTTCATATCAACATCACAATAACTACTTCAAAATATCATTAAGATAAAAAGAAACAATATGTGTGAATTTATGATAGTGCCTGAAGCATTTGCAGAAGCTCCACAAATGATCGTTGTTTATTACTGTGGTTATGTTATAGCTTGTTAAGGTCTGTATTGGCAGATGCAATTGAAAAGCCTAACAAGAGAGCAGCACCAGCAGCTGAAGGATCATACTTAAGGCCACAAGCTCTCACCATCCCACTCAGCAAAAATTCAGCCGCAGTGGCACAGCCTGTATGGGCTTTGGGTCGTCCTAACCAGCTGCAGACATGCCTGGCTAAAGGGTGGTGTCCCTGTGGCCAAGGACCAGGGGAAGGCTATTGTCCATAACAAGGAAAGAAAATGAGAGCATCAGGCACAAAGGGGGAATATAGTGGAAAGAATACACAGGTTTTGGAGTCAGATAGGCCTGGGTTTCAATCCCAGATGTGTTGTTTGACCTTAGAAAAGCCACAAAACCTCATCTGTAAAATAGGGAATAATACACACCTTGTTCTGAAAATAAGAGATACTATATTTAGTCTCTGGTATATAGCTGACATGTAATAACTAACTACTATTATTATTTCTACCATCTGATTATATCACTTCCTTGCTTAATAACTTTCCTTGGTTTTTTTCTATTTCCCTTTAAAAAATCCTACTTCTTCATATGGCTTATAAGACTTTCCACGACCTGATCTCCTTTTACCTCTTGAATCTTGCCATTCTGAGCTTCCTTAACTTTGCATCAGCCATATTGAACTACTTTCTTAATCTATCCAATCCTTTACTTTTATCTCTGCTTGGAACATTGTTCCTATCCTCAGTGTGGCATACCAGTTTAGACATCACTTTATTCATTCATTCTTGTGTTCATTCATTCATCAAATGCTTATGAAGGACCTATCATGTAGCAGGTACTGAAATCCAGCAGTGAACAAGGTATATACAGTCTCTGTCCTCATTGGAATGTACCTTGTAGCCTAACCACATCTGCTCAAAGCTGGACTTGGGGCCCCTGTTATATACTTTCATGGGTTTCTGTACTCCTCTTCTCAGAGCCCTTCTCTTAATATATTGCAATTGCTTCTTGCTTATAATTACCCCTCACTAGATTGTAAGCTCTATGGGGGCATGAGCCATGTTGTCCTAATTTTTATTTTATTTCCACTGCCTAGCACTTTCAATATTTATTGAATTATTAGCAAATTACTGAAAACTCGCTTGGCTCTGAAACATACCCAGAGTACCTACTCTGTGCAAGGCACTGTGGGAGACAAAGATACAGGTCCATCACACCAGCCGAAATAAAGGTAACAACCACCAAGATCTCTGATTCTTGGGTCTGCGTCCCTACTTGCTGGGCTAACTGGTCCATGCTGATACTCTCTCGATTCTGCTGGTGGTGATAACTCACTGCTGCTCTCCGCATCAACACACCTTCTGCTGGAGAAGAATTTTCTCCCTTCTCAGTACTTTTAAGGCCTCCAATCCACAGAGTTCTATCAGCTTCATAACCCCTGCTTACGTCTCCAGGAACCATACCAAGTCCTGAGCAGCAGCAACTGCACACATGAGAATGAATGACCAGACCATGTGTGAGGCACCTTCCTCTGAGGTCTTAGGAAGTTTTCTGCCTCCCTTGGGCACTATGTCTTAGCTTCATCTCCTTTCCTCAATTAAAATTGTCAAAGCCTAGCTGTATTTCCTGTCCCTAAATGAACAAAATAAGTATACTGGAAACTCAGCTTTATTCAGTTTTGCTTAAGTTAAATTGGTCTGTTACTTGAAGCAGTAAGAAAGTAATTCTTATGTATCGATGATAAGCATCAAAACTAGTACAATCTTAGGGAGGGCAATTTGGCAATATGTGTCAAGAGTTTCTAAAAATTTATATCCTTTGACAGAGTAATTCTATTTCTAAGAATCCACCCTAAGGATAATTTAAAATACATCAAAGATTTGGTTGTAGTTACCCAAAATGGAAGCATAATGCTCAGGAGAAATTTGTCTCTATCAGACTTGCTTCAAAGTTGCTTATGAGACATTTAATTTTCAGACGACAGCTATTATTACAAGTTATTCAGGTCCAAAGTTTAGGCAGTTGAAGGATCTAAGAGGAAAAAAAGCTCTCAACTCTGTGTGGTGGAGTATTGAGAGGAGTGGACTAAAATTTCAAAGGTCAGGCTCCACCACCAACTTGGGCAGTGATCAGGGTAAGTCATCTAACCTTCCTGGGCCTATTTCCTCAACTACAAAAGGAGGTAATATCTGTGCAATCTACCTTGGACAGGCATGGAAGGAGGGGCTCCAGCTCTCCCTTTGGACTGTACTTATGAGCCCTCTATAATGATAGGAATTGTCTTCATTGGCTTCCTTTTGCCTTTAGAATGACAAAATCCTTACCACAGCCACAAAGTGCCCAACATGGTGAGGTCCCCCTATTACACCCTCTCACAGTGCCCTCTGCAGATCCTTTGTAAGGCTTATCACAATGGTCCTTACCTACCTGTTTATGCCATTATTTATTTGGTTGCCTCTCCCTTTTAAAGCCCCATGAGGGCAGGTTCTGTTTCTGATTTGTCCATGACTGTCTATTTTCAGGGCGTGGCAGAGGGCCCAGAACAGAGTCACAAGATAGTTTGTTAAATGAATGAATTTTATAATCGTAGAGTGTCAGGGATAAAGATCTAATGCCTTCATTTTACAACTGACAAAACTAAGGCCCAGAGAACATAAATGACTTTTCCATGATCACATGGCCAGTGAGTAGAAGAGGCAGTTTTAGAATTCATTCATTCATTCCATAAATATTTTCTAAGAACCTACTGTGTTCCAGGTACTGTCCTAGGTGCTGGAGAGAGAATGATGGCCCAGACAGCCCCTGACCTCCTAGAACTTACACTGTGGTGGAGATGGACAATAAGCAGATAAACAAATAGCACTTATCACTATCTCAGATATTATGTATCTATGGAGAAAGAGGTGCTCTGCAGACAAAATCACATAACCAGTGAGGACTCATACCCATGTTTTCTGCTTCAAAGTGCAAGGCTCTTTCCACTACACCACGCTGCCTGCCCTGAGTAAACAAACAAAACCATAATTTATGAGGCTCCCTCAGCTGCCTGTGTGTGTGTTTGGTGGGGTGAAACCCTCATGCTGTCCATGAAAAAGGGCCAACATCATCAGAAGCAGCAGCTGACTGGCTTGCCTGCTAAAGCAGGTGTCACAGCGTTAGCCAGCCTGGCCTCTGCTGCCTTGAAACTTCACATCTGGCGCCCAAAGAGAGCGGGAGTGTGTTTAAATAAGACAGCTATTGACCAAGTGGCTTGAGGAGGGTTGGAGTTGGCTAGTCTCTGGGAATGATGCAAACCACAAGGGGACAGTACTCAGGAGGTGAACAGAGAAAACAGATGGGCTCAAACTGCAGGCGTGACTATTGCCTGAGCACCCCATACATCACTGGGGCAGGGAGGGAGGCCTCTTCGCTGCTGGAAATCTGTTTATTTTTTTCATTTATAAAGGCACCCTCTGATGTCTATAGTTGGGGAAATAAAACATCCACTCAGACTACTCACTTTCTTCTGTTTCAAGTAGAAATGTGGTTGAAACAGAGTGTAGAATGCATGCAGAGTGAATGGCAGCCCACCTGAAAGGGAGTCATGGATTGGACAGGTGAGCAGACTCACAAGGATGCCCACAGATACGCTGGGTCCATTGGTACTCTCTCCTCACTTTATCATAACATCAGTTTTCATAGTCCAATATGTTGTCTATAAACATAAAGTAGACACTCTAATAAAGAATAGTTGAAAAAAATGATAACTCATTCTTCTCACATAGATAAGATTAAAGCCCAGAGCACAACTTTGAAAATCATAATAGTTATACTTACTGATCATTTACTATGAACTGGGTACTTCATATTTATTGTCTCTAATCCTCACAGTAATTTTGAGGTAGATATTACCTTCCTCTTACAGATGAGTGAACTGAGGCTCAGAGAAGTTAAGTGATCTTCTAAAAGTCACACTGGTAGTAAATGGACACTGAGCTCCAGTCTGTCCAACTCTAAAGTTCAAGTACTTTCTACAAAACCAAGAAGTGATTGTCTCTAGCTGCTCTGCTGTTTCTAACATTTTATAGACTGGGAAGCCACTTAACGCATACTGTGAGCAATGCACAATTTTAAATAAGGGTAGAGGAGCTTCACATAGGAGCTTCAGGACAGCTGTTCTCTTATTTTAGGGGTGAGCTTTGGGGTTTATTCAAAAAAATGTACTGTTAGAGGAGAAGCATACTACTGCATATTTCCAAATTGGCTGTTCAGTGAGTGCCTGAGATGCACCCTCATTATGACATGCAAGGCCGTTTACTGCACTGCACTCCACACCACTGGAGAAGAACTCACGTCAAGAATGGATGACGACAGGACACTCACAGTCTGCCCCTCAAATCCTAGCTCTACCATGTGTTGCTTAGCTGGGCTGCCTCTCTGCCATGCAATTTTCTAATTCACAAAATTGGGTTGATATTTATGCCTCACAAAATTGTTAGGACTAAGTGACAAAGTATATGGAAGAATCTGGCATGTATAATAAACATGACTTGCAATGAATTTAGTTGACCCGTCTGGGAATTTGGGTCATTTTGGCCCAAAGAATTCCCGGGAGATGCAGTCAGTTCCAGATCTAAATCAGTGTGTGTGTGTGTGCACGCGTGCGTCAGAGAATGGCCTCCATGTATCCTTAGTGGAACTGTGGAACCAATCCATCTCCATGGTTTACTAGGACCATGGCTCAGGCAAGAGCCAGAGGATTTCCAAGCATGAGATGACCCAGCAAAAGGCTAATCGTTCCACATTTGAAGTCACTCCCAATTCTCTCCTGTCCTGTCCAAAGGAGTCATTTGCCGAAGACTGAACTAAATCCAACTTTATATTATTTTCTTCTGCTTGCTGTATCTCAAGATGCAGCTACCATTTGACTCCTGGGGACTTAGGACCTACTTCATACCAGTCATTCTCTCTCCGGGCTACAATGGGTGATTTTCTGAATGTACAAATCTGATGGGTTTAAATTCTTCAATGGCTTCCTATTGCCTGTAGAGTGAAGTCTAAACTACTTAGCAGGGACCTTTGTGATCTGGCCCCTGCCTACTTATTTGGCCTCATAACCCAGTATTCTACCTCTCACCGAACCACTTATAACTCTGTAAGCATTCCATGCTTTTTCTTGTCCCTCTTATGTTGTATGTCCTTTTCCTTCTGCCTGCGATGCTCTCTACTTTCCCATTTGGCAAACTCCTATTCTCAAGACCTCAGTTTAAGCACGTCCTCTTCTGTGAATCCTTAATCCTTAAGGCAGTCACAGCCAACCCTTCCCTGGGCCCACACTGGCTTGTCGGCCCACACTTCTAGTCAGAAGGCCTAGAGTTCAAATTCTGGCCCTCCCTCCAGGCCAGCTGGAACACCAGCCAGAGGAGAGGAAGGCTTAGTCTCTAGCCTAACATATAGTCGACTCGTGTGGTTTTCTTTATGTAAAGAGAGATCCAGGGAACCAAAGTCAAATGATGCAGTGACCTGAACTACTGGTAAAATCATCCCTACCTGGAATCAACAATGTAAAAGATGTAATTAATTGTACTCCTTTCCATTCTACAACCATTCCAGTATTCTTCAATAGTTCCTCCAATTTTTCATTATATATTCATTATTAAAAATAAACTCATCTCACCTTTGCCACTTATTGGGCAAATCATTTAAACTCTCTGAGCCTCCCTATCTCCATTTGTAAATAAAAAGTGTTGTGAGGATTAGAGAAAACATGTTTAGATATCTATCACAAATTTTAGCCTGTGGTAAGCACTCATATTATTATTATAGCACATTATAATTATTTGTCTGTCTCTCCCTCCACTAGACAGTAAATTCCTCAAGGGCAAGAAATTTATCTTTGTATCCCCAGCACCTAGCACAACATTGCTGGGCACATAGTAAACTTTTAACAAAGCTCTGAAATACACCAATATGCATATGACTGTCAGTTCCCTGGAGGGCAGAGAACTTGTCATGTGCTTCTCTTATATTTTTCACAGCAGCCATCATGGTTATTGGGCAAATCAGTAAGCATTCATTCAAGGCACATTTATGAGTGGACCAACACATTTTCTTTTTAGGGGTTGCTATATAGTGGAAAAGTCACATGATATGAAGTCTGAAGACTTAGAGGCTAACCCTGATTCACTTTCTTACTGTGAGACGTTGGGCATACTGGCTAAACAACCTGGGCTTGCTTTCTACAAAATGGCAGGGAGAGAAACCTTATGGGTTATCACAAGGATAAAAGATAAATGAAAGCATCGTATCAATAAAGGTAGGGCTTAACTACCTTTTGTATTATCCCTTGTCTTATGAGCCTGCAGCATGGCTTAAATAGGAAAAATAATGCCAAATTTCCTCTTGATTTTCTTACAAAAGTTAAGTGGAAGGCCAGGCCTAGGACTGAACAAAAATTTTTTTTCAAGGAAAAACAGTGTTTTTTATTTAAATAAAACCAAATAAATGGATCACTTAGGAAACTATGCTCTATTTAAAAGAGTTTCCTGGTGATATAAAATTAATCAGAAACTTTATTTTATTCTAGCCTCTCTTTACATTCTTCTTAACGTTTATTAGTCTACTTACCTAACTTTGTAATTTAGTAAGTATGGTATGCTGAACATAATTGAATCTTTGTTTATAGATTTCAAGGCCACTTGGCAGGAATACTGCAGACGGGACTCTAGCAGCCGATGAGTGGCTGAGTTAGATAAACATTAAGACTGCCTCAGATCTGACAATATGGGATCTGAACAACTAGTTGTACTCACACTTATAAAAGTGAACATGAATCATCATGGATTATATGGAGGTGTGAACTAATATACAGCCAAGAGCAGTACAGCAGGGTGGTTAAGACTCCAGGCACTGAAGCCAAATTGTCAGGATTTATGTCCTCCTGGCTCTGTCGCTTGCTGGCTCTGTGACTTTGAACAAGTTACATCTCGGCCTCTATTTCCTCATGTGTAAAATGGGAAGAAAAATACTTATCTCGTAGAGTTGCTACGAGGATTAAGAGTTAATACATCTAACATAGTTGGAACAGTGCCTGGCACATAGTTGTTGCTCAAAAATGTGAGTTATTCTGCTCTGGGTTAGTTTAACATATGTCAAAATACTAGGGGCTGCCTATGCAGTATTTTATTAAAGCCTAAAACAGCCCTTGTAAAGATGAAGAAACTGAAGTTCTCAGAGGATGAGTTGCCTGACCTTAGGGTTTGACTCCAGAGCCATCTGCCTCCCAATCCACTATTGTGTCTGTCACAGCATCCTGCTTCCCCAGTATGCCAAGATTGTTGAGCGTGTATAAAACAAAATTGAATTTATGCTGAGCCAATATATATCCTATAAGGTACACTATGAAATAATCCTTGGTACTAGCTTGTTTTGTTGTCAATATATTCATTCTTAAGGTAGGACAGAAATAACTCCATTAAAGTTTCACTTAAACATGGTTTACTTACACCATGATTGTGTAAACAGTGAGTGAAATTCAAACAGCGGGATAAAATGCACTAAAATGGTGGACCTCCCTCAGCTTGTCTTGTTTTAAATCCTTTGTTGTTCTTTGCACAGGAGTATAAAATTTTGCCCATGCCTAGTTCTTTACTGAATTATTGAGTCCCTTGTCTACTACTTGGCATCATCTCAACTGCTATCTAATGCTATTAACTGTGTATGTCTTGTCACTCCAAAATGGTAACCTCTCTAAGCTCTTGCAATCCCTTAAAGTATCTTATCCAGGACTAAACGTAACTCGCATTCAACAACTGCTTGACGTTCTGGATTTGAATGATCCAAAGCAGATACTAAACAACGTGGCTTTTCCATTCAAGAGCATTCCAGTAAAAGATATGAAATAAGAACCTTAAGAAAGAAAGCTTAAACGACCAAAGAAAGAAGTTAAGGAAGGACTAGCCATGAAGATCTTTGAGTATTTAAAAAAAAAAAAAAAAAGAGGGGGAGAGGCCAAAGTGAAGCCTTGAGTAAGGAGGATTCTGGCAAGAGCAAATGAGAAAAAGAGGGGAAGAGGTGTGAGGGAGCCAGACAAGATTTAGCGTTTGAAATGGAAGTGAAGTCTAGAGTAACGAGGATTCTGGCAAGAGCAAATGAGAAAAAGAGGGGAAGAGGTGTGAGGGAGCCAGACAAGATTTAGCGTTTGAAATGGAAGTGAAGTCTAGAGTTAAGGTGGGTTTGGATCAGAAGCCTGACCAAGTTTCTCTGGCTAAAGAGCTTGGGTGGCAATCCGTGGGTGGCCCACACTTAGGAACACACACAAAAAAACTGGACACAGATACAAGTGGTGAGAAGTGTCATGCAGCAGGGAGCGGCAAGAGTCCATCCGAAATGCAGTCATTTGGGTACAATGTGCCCTTCAGAGAGGGCATGGTGACAGCATGGGCTAATTTACAGAGCCGCCAGGGCAATAACTCAGAAAGCAATACTGCCTCCTCACAACAAAACGAGGCGGCTCCAGAATGTTTCATGGTGGTAAAAAGCTGCATTACAGCATACTGAGATCCCGGAACCAATGAAAGGAGACAAGTTGACCAAAACGAGTCTTGACACAGAGTACGTTTCTGGCAAACACGTTATTATGCACGCATTCTACTCAGGTCCTGGGGAAACTATTNAAGGAAGGACTAGCCATGAAGATCTTTGAGTAAAAAAAAAAAAAAAAGGGGGAGAGGCCAAAGTGAAGCCTCGAGTAACGAGGATTCTGGCAAGAGCAAATGAGAAAAAGAGGGGAAGAGGTGTGAGGGAGCCAGACAAGATTTAGCGTTTGAAATGGAAGTGAAGTCTAGAGTTAAGGTGGGTTTGGATCAGAAGCCTGACCAAGTTTCTCTGGCTAAAGAGCTTGGGTGGCAATCCGTGGGTGGCCCACACTTAGGAACACACACAAAAAAACTGGACACAGATACAAGTGGTGAGAAGTGTCATGCAGCAGGGAGCGGCAAGAGTCCATCCGAAATGCAGTCATTTGGGTACAATGTGCCCTTCAGAGAGGGCATGGTGACAGCATGGGCTAATTTACAGAGCCGCCAGGGCAATAACTCAGAAAGCAATACTGCCTCCTCACAACAAAACGAGGCGGCTCCAGAATGTTTCATGGTGGTAAAAAGCTGCATTACAGCATACTGAGATCCCGGAACCAATGAAAGGAGACAAGTTGACCAAAACGAGTCTTGACACAGAGTACGTTTCTGGCAAACACGTTATTATGCACGCATTCTACTCAGGTCCTGGGGAAACTATTCTGTTTCCTTATATGGCCCTTCTCTTCAGCTCTCTCCTGTGTAATAACTAATGTCTTCTTAGAGAAACAAAGATAGAAAAGGAAAAGAACTGTTCCACTCACTGCCCTCCACCCCCCGTTTATTTCAGGGAGGTGAGCGGAGGCTCATATCATTGAGAGTCTCAGAGAAGAATGACTAGCTTTTAAAATCACTTTTTAAAAACGGATCATTTCTACTAAAGAAATCCATGTTGATGGGGGAAGACAAAGGAAATACAGCACTGCAATTGTCTACACTGACTGCCAGAATTAAACAGCCTTATTTTAACCATGACATTTTTCTTTAATCCCATTAGTACTTTAATTTTAATACTACTAGAACTAAGATACAATGTGCATGCATGGGTAAAAACACTCACTTATACGGCATACAAAATTTTTTAAAAATGCCAGCTGTCACTCTTTTATATATATATATATATTTTTTTTTTTAATTTTTTTTTCCTTTTCACCCATCCCCACACTCCCCACCCCTTTGGCAACCATGAGCTTGTCCTCTGTATTTATAGGTTTCTTTCTGTTTTGTTTGTACATTCGTTTTTTTAGATTCCACGTATAAGTGGTATTTTTCTTTGAGTTATTTCACTTAGCATAATGCCCTCTAGGTCCATCTATGTTGTCACAAATGTCAAGATTTCATTCTTTTTTTTTTTATTTCTGAGAATATTCTATTGCATATATGTATACACCATGTCTTCTTTATCCATTCATCTATTGGTGGACATTTAGGATGCTTTCATATCTTGACTATTGTAAATGATGCTGCAATGAACATCGGGATGCATATGTTTTCTGACTGTACCAATTTACAATCTCAATAGTGTATGAGGATTCCCTTTCCTCCATATCCTCACCAGCAGTTTTGTTGATTTGTTTTTTATTTTATGTTAGCCATTCTGACAGGTGTGAGGTGGTATCTCATTGTGGTTTTGATTTGTATTTCCCTGATGATTAGCGATGTTGAGAATCTTTTCATATGTTTATTGGCCATCTGTATGTCCTCTTTGGAGAAATGTCTATTCAGGTCCTCCACCCATTTTCTAATTGGATTTTTTTTTTTGGTGTTAAGTTGTATGAATTCTTTATATATTTTGCATATTAACTCCTTATTGGATGTATCATTTGCAAATATCTTCTCCCATTCAGTAGATTGTTTTTTTGTTTTATTGATTGTTTCCTTCACTATGCAGAAACTCTTTAGTTTGATGTAGTTCCATTTGTTTATTTTTTCTTTTGTTTCCCTTAGAGGGAAGGAGACATATCCAAAAAGATATTGCTAAGAGTGATGTCAAAGAGTTTACTGCATATGTTCTCTTCTAGGAGTCTTATGGTTTCAGGTCTTAACATTTAAATTTTTAACCCATTTTGAGTTTATTTTTGTATATAGTGTAAGAAAACGGTCCAATTTCTTTTTTTTTTTTGCATGTATCTGTCTACTTTCCCCAACACCATTTATTGAAGGAACTGTCTTTACCCTGCTGTTGTATTCTTTCCTCCTTCGTTATAGATTAATTGATCATATAAACGAGGATTTATTTCTGGGTTCTTGTTCCGTGAAAAGGCCACATGTGCAAAGCAGCCCACGAATGCTGGAGCCGAAAGACCAAACAACAAAGCAGACAAGTCCAGCTTGTTGGTTAATGATTTTAATGAGGAACTTACAGAAACACAGTCCTGGGGCAGCAACAGGATGATCAGCTTTTCACATCTTTCATCCACTTTTATCCCCCTCGGAAATGAACCTATGAGCTAGGAAAGGAATGTGTGGGTGGTAAAGGGGAACAAAGAGAACAGATACTAGGAGGCTCTGGTGCCAAAGTAAGCTAAGAGATAGATGACATGGAGGACACCTCCCCCAGAGGAAGGATCTGATAGAAATTCTGTGATTAGCCTGAAGCCTCTGTACACATTCCAGAGTCTACCCAGAGGCAGGGGAG
>NW_017731482.1:1854822-1861102 GCF_001890085.2 Hipposideros armiger | reverse complement strand
GCTGTCCTTTTGTTCTTCAGTGTAGTTGTGGAGGATGTCACTTCACTGGCCCATGTTGGTATTATCATTGAGCTCTTCCTGGGTGAGGCAGTCACTCGCTGGCCATTGGACGGCCACTCACAGTGGCTCACCGCAGCTCACGAAAGTACACACCAGCTGCCGGCCAGCCCCACTGCAGCCTACACCATTGCCGGCGACTCACGGCAGCCCAGCAACAGGTCAAGCTGTTGTTCACCATCTTAGCTGTAGAGGGTGCAGCATCACTAGCTCCCATGTGGGATCTGAACCCATGGCCCTGCTGCTCAGAGTTCACACTCCCAAGCCAACTCTTAACCAACTAGCCACTCGGCCAGCCCTATACTAGCTTTATAGCTGTTTGATCCTCTGCTTTTACTAAACGTTTGCCTTTGTCAGTGAGAATTTTTTTCTTTCCTATATTTTCTTATACATATTTTCGATGCTTTCTTTTCTACTTAAAGAAGTCCCTTTAACATTTCTTGTAATACTGGTTTAGTAGTGGTGAACTCCTTTAACTTTTTCTTGGAAACGTTCTCTCTCCTTCAATTCTAAATGATAGCCTTGCTAGGTAGAGTAATATTGACTGTAGGTCTTTGCTTTTCATCTCTTTGAATATTTCGTGCCAATCTCTTCTGGCCTGCAAATTTTCTGTTGAGAAATCAGCTGATAGTTTTATGGGAGCTCTCTTGTATGTAACTAACTGTTTTTCTCTTGCTATTTTTAAGATTCTCTGTCTTTAACTTTGGCATTTTAATTATGATGTGTATTGGTGTGGGCCTCTTTGGGTTCATCTTGTTTGGGACTCTGTGCTTTCTGGACTTGTATGTTTATTTCCCTCAATAGGTGAGGGAAGTTTTCAGTCATTGTTTCTTCAAATAGGTTTTCAATCCATTTTCTCATTCTCCTCCATCTAGTATAACTATGATGTGAATGTTGGTATGCTTGATATTATCCCAGGGATCCCTTAAACTATCCTCATTTTTAAAAATTTTTTCTCTTTGCTCTTCTGATTGGTTGTTTTCTGCTACCTTGTCTTCTAGGTCACTGATCCAGTCCTCTGCTTCATCTCATCTGCTTTTGATTCCCTCTAATGTATTCATTTTAGTTATTGTAATCTTCATTTCTGACTGGTTCTTTATTGTTTTCAATCTCCTTTTTTATGTTTTCTATCTCTGTTGAAGGTTTCACTGAGTTAACCTAGTCTTCCCCTAAGTTAATTGAGCATCCTTATAACCAGTGTTTTGAACTCTATCTGGTAGATGGCTTGTATCCATTTTGTTTAGTTCTTTTTCTGGAGTTTTGTCCTGTTCTTTTATTTGGGACATGTTTTTTTGTCTCCTCATTTTGGCTGACTCCATGTGTTTTTTTCTCTGTGTATTAGGTAGATCTGCTACATCTCCCAGTCCTCGCAGAGTGGCCTTATGTAGTAGGTGTCCTGTAGGGTCCAGTGGCAGTTTCCATGGTCACCTGAGCTGGGTGCTCCAGGTGTGTCCCTTATTTGGGGGAGGGGGTGCTCTCCTGTTGTAGTTGAACCTTGATTGCTGTTGGCACTTCAGGAAGTGGGATTGACTCAGGCTGACTGGCTGTGAGGACTGGCTGAGACTACAGCAGATGAGCTGTTGTGCAAGAGCTAACCCCATAGAGGGTGAATTGCTTTAGTGGGGTTGTGGTGTCAGCTGAGTCTGCCCTTTGGGTGTGTCATTTGTTGAGCTGGTTGGGTGGTTCTTTGGTTTGTTCTGAAGCCAGAGCCTCTTGGTAGGGGTTCTAGTGCAGGCATGGTCAGCCACCGCTTGGAATCTCTTGGTAGGAGCTACATAGTGATCTGCAATCAGTTGCCACTTTTGCTGGGCTTGGAGGCACTTGGGAGAGGCTATGCTGTGAATCAAGGTCAGCTGCTAAGTGCCTGACTTGGGGCCCTTTGGTGGGCACCACAATGTGAGGCTAGCTGCCACTTGTGCTAGGCTTCTGGCTGGTTAATTGAAGCTATGTTCCAAGCCAAGACTGGCTGTCACTTATGCCAGGCTTAGAGCCACCTGAGGGGAGTTACAATGCATGCTGAGACTGGTTACCACTTGTGCCAGGCTTGGGGCCGCTTAGCAAGAGGTACAGTGCATGCCAAGGTCAACTGCTGCTTGTTTAGGGTTTGTTGACCTTTGAGAAATTCTAGGAAAGTCCACAGCAAGAGCTGAGGCAAACCACTTGTATGGAAAAGACATTGGAAGAAGTTTGTGCCAGGTGCACAATTTGGTTGGGGTGGGGTCTTAGGCAATCACTAGGGAGGAGCAAACAGTGTTAGCTAGGTTAATGGAAAGCACCGATTTGGTGCCCACCTGTACCTGCTGGCTGGGTGGGAAAAATGTTCAAAAAAGGAATATTGCTGCCTGGTAGCACTTCTGTCCCTGGAGAAAGATGCCCTGATACCTGCCCCTCTAGCCTTCACCTTGTTCCTTCCTGTATGTCCCTGGCACTTTGTGAGCTGTTGCAGCTGTGCAGGAGCCCAGAGCAAGTGAGTTTGTGATCAAGTGAGTCTGTGCACAACCCCTCAAGAGGAGTGCCTTTGTCTCCAGCAGCCCTCGATCTCAGATGCAATCCCTGCTGGTTTCCACAGCCATACATTATGGGACTCCTCTTCCTAGCACTGGTGTCCCAGGCTGGGAAGCAAATTGTGGGGCAGGAACCCCTTGCTCCTCAGAAGGGACCTCTGCAGCTGGGATATCCCTCCTGAGTTTTAATCACCACGCGTGGGTGTGAGACCTATCTGTTCCACATCGCTGCCCCGCCTACCAATCTCAACATGGCTTCTTTATATCCTTAGTTATAGGAATTCTGTTCAGTTAGTCTTCAATGATAGTTCTATAATTTAATTCTAATTTTGATGTGGTCAAGGTAGGAAGTGAGCACAGCATTTACCTATTCTGCCAATAGACTCCAAGTCTATTATCTATCTCTAACTTTTGCTATTTTAATTACAATATGTCTTGGTGTGGGTCTCTTTTTGACCATCTTGTTTGGCACTCTGCTTCCTGGACCTGGATGTGTTTTCTTTCCCAGGTTAGGAAAGTTTTCAGCCATTATTTCTTCAAATACATTTTCTTTCTCTCTTCTCCTTCTGGGATCCCTATAATGTGAATGTTTGTGTGCTTGATGTCCCAGAGGTCCTTTAAGCTATCCTTACTAAAAAAATAAATAAATAAATAAATAAATTTTTCTTTTTGTTGTTCTTATTCCCACTAGTCTTCCAGGTTGCAGATCCATTCTTCTATATTAGCTAGTCTGCTGTTGATTCCTTCGAGAGTACTTTTCATTTTAGTTATTGTATTCTTCAGGTATGCTTGGTTCTTTATTATACAATACTTTCTCTTTGCTGAAGGTCTCCCTAAATTCCGCTATTCCACTGTCAAGTTTGTTGAGCATCCTCATGACTGTTTCTTTGAATTCTTTATCAGGCAAATTACTTATCCCCTGAGGATTTTTCTTGTTCTTTCACTTGAGAAACACTCTTCCACTATCTTATTTTGTTTGACTTTCTATGTTTATGTGAATTAGACAAAATACCTCTCTCCTAGTCTTGAAAAAGTGTCCTTGTGCAGAAGTGATGTCTGTATAGGCTGTGTGAGGGGTAGTTTTGGCAAGCTAATTGGATACAACTGGGTGCCTATGGTATCTTATGTGCCAACCTACTTGTCTGGAACAGCTCTGGGCAGGGAGGCCAATTGCATGTAGTAATNGAGGACACCTCCCCCAGAGGAAGGATCTGATAGAAATTCTGTGATTAGCCTGAAGCCTCTGTACACATTCCAGAGTCTACCCAGAGGCAGGGGAGGGGATCAAATGTCCAGGTTCATTCATTCAGAAGTTAAGCTGGTGGATTAGCTTCAAGATGGAGTCAGCTCTGTTGGCACAGCTCTCTATTCTATTCCATTGATCTATATATCTTTTTATGCCAGTACCATACTGTTTTGATTATTGTACCTTTGTAGTATAGTTTGGAATCAAGAAGCATGATACCTCCCAGATTGTTCTTTCTCAAGGTTTCTTTGGCTATGTGGGGTCTGTTGTGGTTCCATATAAATTTTAGGATTAATTGTTCTAACTCTGAGAAGAATGCCATTGATATTTTAGTGGGGATTGCATTGAATCAGTATATTGCTTTAGGTAGTAAGGACATTTTAACAATATTAATCCTTCCAATCTATGAGCAAAGTATAGCCTTCTAATTATTTGTATCTTCAATTTCTTTCTTCAGTGTCTTACAGTTTTCAGAGTACAGGTCTTTCATCTCTTTGGTTAAATTTATTCCTAGGTATTTTATGCTTTTTGATGAAATTGTAAATGACACTTTTCAAGTTCTCCTTTTGAACATGTTATTGGTGTATAAAAATGCAATCAATTTCTGAATATTAATTTTGTGGTCTGTCACTTTACTGAATTCACTTATTGTAAGTTTTTTGGTGGAGTCTGTTCTATATATAGAATCATGTTACCTGCAAATAGTGACAGTTTTACTTCTCTTTTCCTAAAATTTGGATGCCTTTTCTTGTCTGATTGTTGTGGCTAGGGTGTTCAATACTATGTTGAATAGAAGTGGAGATAGTGGACATCCTTGTCTTTTTCCTGATCTTAAAGGGAAAGCTTTCAGTTTTTCAACATTGAGTGTGATATTAGCTGTGGATTTGTCATATATAGCCTTTATTCTGTTGAGATATGTTCCTTCTATACCTACTTTGTTGAGGGATTTTATCATAAAAGTATGCAGAATTTTGTTAAATACTTTTTCTGCATCTATTGAGATGATCATATGGGTTTTATCCTTTATTTTGATAATGTGGAGTATCACATTGATTTATGGATCTTGAACCATCCTTGTATCCCTGAAGTGAATCCCACTTGGTTATGGTGTATAATCCCTTTAGTGTATAGATAAACCTGGTTTGCTAATATTTTGTTGAGAATGTATGCATCTGTGTTCATCAAGGATATTGGTCTGTAATTTTTTTTTTTATGTCTTTGGTTTTGGTATCATGGTAGTGCTGGCCTCATAAAATGAGTTTGCCTTTCCCTCTCCTTCCATTTTTGGAGTAGCTTGAGGAGGATAGGTATTAATTCTTTGAATGTTTGGTAGAATTCATCTGTGAAGCCATCTGGTCCAGGACTTCTGTTTTTTGGGAGTGTTTTGATTACAGATTCAATTTCGTTAGTAGTTATCAGTCTGTTAGATTTTCTGTTTCTTCCCGATTCAGTCTTAGAAGAGTGTATGTTTCTAGGAATTCATCCATTTCTTCCAGGTTGTCCAATGTTTTGGCATATAATTGTTCATAGTATTTTCTTGTAATCCTTTGCATTTCTGTGGTGTCTGTTGTCACTTCTTTTCTTTCATTTCTCAATTTATTTATTTGGGCCCTCTTTCTTTTTCTCTTGGTGAGTCTGGCTAAATGTTTATCAATTTTGTTTTTCTTTTCAGAGAACCAGTTCTT
This sequence comes from Hipposideros armiger, assembly GCF_001890085.2. Taxonomy (NCBI): domain Eukaryota; kingdom Metazoa; phylum Chordata; class Mammalia; order Chiroptera; family Hipposideridae; genus Hipposideros; species Hipposideros armiger. The sequence goes on along the minus strand of NW_017731482.1, from coordinate 1,855,610 downwards.
GGTTTCACTGATATTTTTTATTGTCTTTTTAGACTCTATTTCATTTATTTCCACTCTGATCTTCATTACATCCTTCCTTCTGCTCACTTGAGGCTTTGTTTTTTTTCTAGTTCCTTTAGGTGCAAGGTTAGATTGGTTATTTGAGATTTTTCTTGTGGCTTAAGTTAGGTTTGTAGTGCTATGAGTTTCCCTCTTAGGACTGCTTTAGTTGTGTCCCATAGATTTCAGGTCATTGTGTTTTCATTTTCACTTGTCTCAAGATATCTTTTGATTTCTTCCTTGATCTCATTGTTAACCCATTCATTATTTAGTAGCATGTTATTTAGGCTCCATGTATTTGTCTGTTTTTCAGTTTTCTTGTAATTGATTTCTAGTTTCATAGCATTGTCATTGGAAGAGATGCTTGATACGATTTAAATTTTCTATTGAGACTTGCTTTGTGGCCTAACATGTGGTCTGTCCTGGAAAATGTTCCAAGTGTACTGGAAAAGAATGTATATTCTTCTGCTTTGGGTAAAATTTCCAAAAATATCAATTAAATCCATCTGATCTAATGTGTCATTTAAAGCCAGTTTCCTTTTTGATTTTGTCTGGATGATCTATCCATTGATGTCAATGGGGTGTTAAAGTTTCGTACTATTACTATATTACTGTCAACCTCTCTATCTTTATATTCATCAGTATTAGCTTTATATACTTAGGTGCTTCTACATTGGGTGTGTAAGTGTTTATAAGAATTATATCCTCTTGTTGGATTGAGCCCTTTATCATTATGAAATGCCCTCCTT
>NW_017731482.1:1842038-1850877 GCF_001890085.2 Hipposideros armiger | reverse complement strand
TCTCTCTCTCTCTCGTTTGTTGTGGAGAAAGTGATCTCCTGTAGACGTGTATCTGTGTAGAAGTGTGTGTGCCACATAGTTATTGGAGGCTAGTTGGGGCCAGGTGGGTGTTTACTGCACCTGGGGTGCTGGTTTGCCAAGCTAAAGCGGCTCCGGGCAGGAAGGTCAGATTCATGATGTCCTGTCGGTCCTGCTTGCTCCCTTTGGGTTGAAATGGGCTCCGGGCAGTGTGGCTGGGAACAGGTTGCAGCTATCTTGCAGGTAGGCCAGAGAACCTGGATGAAACCCCTGCCCATCCTATCAGAGGTGGAAGGGGACATAAACAATGGTGCTCACTGGCTCCTCCAATTCTAGAGTTCCTACAGATCCCAGAGAGCTCCCACGGTTTCCCAGCCTTCTCTATTTGGTCTCTTTCTTTCATTTGTTGTGCAGAAGCTGTTCAATCAGCCTTCAGTTGTCTTTCAGGAGGAACTGCTCTCAATATAGGTGTATATTTCAGTGGGCTGATGAGAGGGAGCAAGTTCAGTGTCTTCCTACACTGCCGCCATCTTGGACCTGTCTCTCCTGTCACTTTTAAATGAGAATCAACTTCTAATGTTATTCCTTGTCTCAAAATTCTTCACTTGGCCCTCATGGTCTTCAAATAAAATCTAAACTCCTTAACAAGACCCAAACTTAATTTCTCAATATATTTTCCTCCCTATTCCCAAATTCTAGTGTGTCTCTCCCCCCCGCCCCCCACCACCACCACCAACACACACACATACAAGCTATGCTCCTCAGCCTAGAAAATCCTTTCCATTCCACTTGGTATAATCCTAGTAGTCCTTCAAAAACTTGCCTGGCTTCCTGTCCTCCAGGAAGACTTTTCATACCTACCCTCCTATGAGCTCTGAGGACTCTGTGCTTACTGCCACACTCATCATATTTTATAATTTCATTTTACTGGCTTGTCTCTTCCACTAGATCCTCAGGACAATGCCAAATTCTAGGATTCTATTATATCCTCTAGTGCCCGAATCAGAAGCCTGACACATAGTAGACACAATAAATGTTTTAGTGAACAGTAAATATAGCAATCTATGAATCTTTCTTTCAGTAAGATAATATCTAATTGCTCTAAAAACTTTCACAAAATAGGACAACTATCTTTCCCCTTTGGACCACATCTATAACCAGAATGATGATTTTGGAAAAGGATAATATGTGGTTCATATTCTTGATAACAATGGTAGCTGAATGCATCATTTATGACATCAGGAAGGTAGCCACCATTTGTAGAGCACCTATTTACTGAATCCTGAATTTATGCCATATATACAGTCAGTCCTGACAATTCATGGTACCTCTTTTTAGCTCTCTTTTGGTAAAGAACCTGAGGCTGAGGAATTTGCCCAAGGTCACACAGCTAGCAAGTGGTGAAGCCAAACTAATACAATGTGCAAAATCAGGACTAGATTTTCTTCTAAATGAACTAAAAAATGAGGTTGGCTGGAACTAAGATTTCCCACAGGGCTGAAAAAATGATGAAGGCAGCAAATAACTTGTCCATCTCAGACTATGGGTATGCAGTTTTAACAATATAAACTAAAAACCAGCCGTGTTCCTGTTCAGTTTAAATAATTGCACACACTGTTGCCATCCTGTCAAATAACAGAGTCATCATTCAGTTTGAAGCACTGTTTTAAAACAACTTCTCAAGTTTATTTAACTCATGTGGATAACATGGGTAGTTTTGTATAAAAAGAAAAAAAAAGCCACCACTTACTAAGTCTTGCAGACAGCTCAGAATTTCGGCAGCATACTGGGCATAGTGATCACAGGATCACAATCACAGGATTTGCATTATCCTTTCAACCAGCACCAGAGTTTTCCAATTCAAAATTTAGTTTATTAGAGTCGCAGCATAATAATTTTAAGAGGATTGAATTTAACTTTTCACTTACATTTAGAAAAATGACTACATTTTCTTAGATTCCTCTCCAGAAGTTTTTTGTAAAGGTTTTAAGTCCAGGCATTCCATCGTTTTCTCCATCCTTTTCCATTGAAAAGAGAAAGGTGTTTGGAATATGTCAAACCTTTATTCAACTTGCTACGCACAAAGCATCTGCCTTTTCAAGTCCTAGACATAATGCCAAGACTCCTTTCTCAAGTCTCTGGTCTTAAGTCCATCAGGTGCCTGGCTAGAGAGCACAGGGTGACAGTTGCTAAAGAAACTGCGATTAATTCAAGGGTAGTCATAATCCTAACTTTGAACAGTAGATGGCTGACTATCCCTTAGGACAAACACTAGGCTCAGGTGAAAGGAGCAAGTCAGACACTCCTCGTCTGTTCATAGTGAGTCACACCAGCAGCTGAGCTTATGTTCCTTTCCCCAGAGCTCACTGTGCAAGATCACCACCACGTTACCTTGATCTACCGAGCCCACTGCGCAGCCATACGGAAGTCGGTTAACTCATCACTGGAATGATTTTCCTTAAGTCACAAATGAAAATGTTTTATTTAGTAGCAGTTTATACCTACTTACAACTCAGTCCCTCCCTCTCTTCTTGAGGAGCCAAGACTTTTAGGCAAACGGGAGGGTTAACAATGCCCAGGAGCAATACCTATATTATAAATATGTGCTTCGCTCTTCCTCAGGACCCAGGTGGGAAACTGCTGTTTCCAAATGTTGAAGTTCCTTGAGAAGAAGAAATTTTACTTAACTGTTGTATACTGCATGTAGTACGGGATTTCTCTTTTCAGCCTTTATTTCACTGTATAGGTCTCCCTCTCTAGGTATTGAAAGTGGGAAAGGGAGAGAGGGTCGGAGACAAAAATCACCGATGCAATAAAGCACGCCCTGTGTCAGCAACATGACAAGGCCTCTAATACCCTCAATGCTGACTCTAAGTCATTTCTGGTGGAGTTGAATCCATTATATTTCTATTTGTGCTCCGCCTGAGGCTTTTCCCTAACCACTAATTGCAAGTGAAGGTCCAGAGAGCTTTTGTGACAGGGGTAGAACACGAGTAACGTGCTGCTGTGCAGCCGGTGTCAGTGCACTTTCTAACAGAGGAAAAGAGGATTACCGGGAGATTTGTGTTTCAGCCTTTAGTCCAACCAAGATTTAAGAGACTTACAAAAAACAGCTGCAAACAGAACTGTGGTAGTGGGGAAGGGATGACAGGGGGAGCTGTAAACACATCCAGTAAAATTCAGGGATAAAAGAATATCAACACAAGTCCACAGAATACACAGGAACAAAGAGGAAGCCCCCTGAGCCATAAGCGGATCAGGGCGCAGGGCAGGTAGGGTGCAGAGGATTAGCCACTAAATGGCGTCAGTGAGAGTTCTGAAACCTGTTCCCTTTTTTTTTTTTTGGAGTAAATTCTTCTGGACAGGTCAAAGATTGTGCTTTAGAAATGTCATTAGAAAGTACCAGCTTTTCAAATATTCTTTTGCCTCTTGCTTCCAGGTGATTTCCTTTTGGTTAGAAACCAGTAGTATACATCTTACAGGACGGAAGAGCAGTCTTCTGACACAGGTGAGGCAAGGCGCTGGATGAACTTACACAGTAAGTGAGAATCTGTATGTCTTGGTCTTCTCCCTGACCACTCCATGTCTGACCTAACAGAGATGGCATATCACTTCCTCTGGAAGAAGCCAGTAATGGACACTTGTCTATTGGCTTTGCCCAGAGCAGCAGTCCCTTTCTTGGGGCCCTTTCGTTCCTCTTTGGGTTCTTTTTTCACAGTTATGGTGAGGGGTCTGTGTATGGAGGATGTCTTCATCTTAAGTTCCTCTTCGCTATCTGTGCACGATTCACTTTCGTAGACTTTTTCAGTCACTGGTCAAAGAAGGAAAAAAATGGGACAGCGTGGGTTGAGTCATTTAGAACACTATTCTATCAAAAGAATGAGAGATCTTGTTCACCCAGGTCCCCTCCAACCCTCTGATCAAGGGAGATGTGCTCATCTTCTACCAAGGCTTTTTCCCACTGGGAGATCAGACCAAGCCTCAGGTAGGAAGTACGTGGTATCTTGAGCTGACACAGCCTCTAGTTGGGGCTTAGAATCAAAATATTTACCCGTATTCCCTCACTGCTATGTCCCATGCTTTTAAATGAGCCCTTATCATTTGCCCGAATCCTGCACCTGTGTCTATGCTAGCTGACTTCCTGAGCTCAAATGGAACTGTCTGTATCTCAAACACCTACTGCTACCTCCATGTTTTAACTGACTTCGTCAATTTCACTTCCCTGACCCACAGTGCCCACCTATCTCCATTGCTTGTTTTCCTGGTCTTAGTCTCTGCTCTATGCCAGTCTCCATCTTGTCTAGCCAGGCTCACCACCATGGACCCTCCCGACTAGCTCTATCTTAATGTCAACCACTCTCTGCACATCCTAAGTACAGAGAAGTGGAGATAACTCAATTGTTTGGTTCTTAGTTCTGAACAACTGCTAATTAACCCAAGATTTAGTGGTCCACATCATGAAGATAATTGTCCCAAACAAATTCTTATCAGATGACAAAGCTGATAGTTTTAAGGAAGCAAAATGATAAAATGAGAAACATAGTTACCAATTCTTACTCCCTATCAACCAAAGGCATATTTTACCTTTTCCCCTGCCAATACAACTCACTGAAGCCTCCCTAATGAAAACTTTGAAAAGAATTATACCAGTGAGCAGTCATTATAAGACAATGGCTTCCAACAACGATGTCACAGAATTGATGGTGTCTCTCCAACATTATTGCAATGCCTACACAAGCCACAATAAACAGTACGAAGCCACCCTCCTATGACCTTAGAGAGCTGAAGCAGCTGTATAACCAATGTCATCTAAATCTTTCTCAGCCTTCCTGGCTGCAGCAAATGATGAAGAAGCAGTAAAGGAAAATGTCTTTTCTTAGATGACTAGAGTAAGCTAATATGCATAAAGCTCAAATGATTACAGTGAAAGGAATTTTTTCACATTTAAGAACAATGATAGTTTTAAGCTCTTAACTATTGATCATTTCTTTCTAATAAAAAATGTACTAGTCAAATTATTTTAGAAACATAGGTTTTGGAGTCAAATATATCTAGGTTCTAATATCTAGTCTGCCGTTTACATATCTCAAACTTTAACAGGCATCAGAATCACCTGGAGGGCTTGTTAAACCATAGATTGCTGGGCTCTTTTTCCAGTTTCAGTATCAGGAGGTCTAGAGTGAACCTGAGAATCTGCTTTCCTAACTTGCCCCCAGGTGATGCTGCCGCTGCTGGTCAAGGACACCTGAGAATCCCTTTTCCTTCCTCCCCTGTAACATGGGCATATGTTACCTCACAGGATGTACAGATGCCTGTAGTAATCTGTGGCAAGCACCCTCCAATGCTATTTTCTCCCTCACAATGGGCCATGCTGATGGGACAGGCTGTTGCCACTGGAACATTCCTTCACATTATCTTTTCAATGCCATTAAGGGTGCATAATTAACAGTCCCCTCCCTAAGAGTTCCTAGGATTTGTCATTACTTTCAAGAGCCTAGAATTTACTTTACTGACTCCTGCCATCTTAAGAGGCTAAAAACACTGGTTGGTTATATATTAGGTGGTCTCAAAGGCCTTCCTACTCACCTGTGCTCCACAGAGCAGAAGGCATTAAAATCTCCCATGAGCTTATTATTGGGTTGTCGGAAAAGTCATGACGCATTTTTGCAACGAAAAACAGAAAAAATACGTCATGACTTTTCCGACAACCCAATAGAAATGCAGAATCTCAGGCCCTACCCCAGCCTACTGAATCGGAATTTGAATTTTGGCAAGATCTTCAAATAATGCATGTACTCAGCAAAGTTTGAGAAATGTTACTTTAAGATACTTAGGGAATTTCCATGGTATACCTATTCAGCAATTACGATCCCCTAACACCGTCCCCATCTCATACACAACTTCAAAAGCATTATGTAACTGAATTACTACAACAAAATTATGAGCTGTTATTTATTCAGTATCTCAAAAGTCTGAGTGAAGTCTGAAGAGCCGTCTAGATACAGAAACAACTCACTTCTCATTGATGGTATAGACTTGCTCCTTCATAAGTTATATTCTGTATTCAAATGGCAGTATGTCTACAATATTAAACTCCAGCATCAATTAGCTCATTATTTCATTACTTATTAATGAAACCACTGATTGTCTCATTGGCAATTTTGTACAATACATTGCGTGGGGGAGTTAAAAACCAGTCGGGGGCCAGCCAAGAAGGCTCAGTTGGTTAAGAGCACGAGCTCTGAGCAACAGGGTCGCCGGTTCGATTCCCACATGGGCTAGTGACACTGCGCCCGAGCTGAGCTGCTGCTGAGCCGCCAACAGACAGCAGATTGGCTCAGCTGGTGAGAGCATGGGCTCCTAACAACAAGGTTGCTGGTTCGACTCCTGCATGGGATGGTGGGCTATGCCCACCTGCAACTAAGATTGAACACGGCACCTTGAGCTGAGCGGTCGCCCAGATAGCTCAGTGGATAGAGCGTGCGCTCTTAACAACAAGGCTGCTAGTTCGACTCCTTCATGGTAATGGTGGCTACACCCACCCCCAACTAAGATTGTAACACAGCACCTTGAGCGTAGAGGCCACGAGCTGCCAACGTGCAGCCAGATGGCGACTGGACTTGGAGCTAGCTAGCTGCGCACTCCACAACTAAGATTGATGGACAACAGCTTGGCTGTTCCCCTTCCCCAATTCCCCAATAAAATCTTTAAAAAACAAAACAAAAAACCAGTCAGGGCAGCACCAACAAAACTTCTCCATCAGCACACTTGGTATATACCTCATGAGCTAAAAGGAGCATTTCTGTATTCAAAGCTGTAGCTCCTTCAAACTACAGGACAAAGGAGATTTCAACTTAAAAATAAAGGATCTTTATTTTAAGCTGAACAACATGCCACTTTTCTGGGATGCCATAAGAAAAGGCCCAGTTTGCGTGGGTAAAATCAGAATTATTTTCCATAAACTGTTTTGATCTTAGAAATCCACCTTATCCAGAAGTTCACCACAAACTTATCTCAGAGGCCCAACTCCCTGTCCCTGCAGCAAACTCAGAGAGGAAAAGATCAGCTTTCTCAACCCACAGACCCATTCTGACCCGGCACAGAACAGGGCAAGACCCCTGTGCCGACACATCTGGACAGACTGAGCAGAGGAAAGCAGGACTCCTTTGTTGGTCACAGGAGCCAAGATTCATTTGGTTGAGCTTGGACTAAAAACCTTAAAAAAAAAAAAAAAAGTGCTAAGTGAGCACAGTTTTCATTGTTGCATCCAAGGCTCTTAATAGTCCTGTCTGGAGACAGGACTGCAAAAAAAGGCCACAGCCACACCTGGCCAAAACTTGAGTACTGTGTTTTGAACAAAACAATAGGTAATTAGCCACAAATTCCCAATGAACTCTTACAAAGATGTATTTGACGTTTTTCTTTTGGGGTAGAAGAAAGAGGAAAAACTAGCACTGATGCTTCTGTCCTCTTAACTTTAAAAGAAAAACAGAATAAAAAATTCAACAGAAAATATATATATTACCACCAACAGTCAAATCCAGAGGCTTGAAAATGCACTATTAGAAGACTGAAAACAAAACAGACTACTCATAGTCCAGAATTCATAGGCTCATAATAAATTTGGCACTGAAAAGACAGAATTTCCACATGGAAGGAATTTTATTCCCCCAATCATACGCTACAATTAAAATGGCAGAGGCCTTTTCAGAGAAGGGGGAGGTGGGGGGTAATGGGACAAGGCTCACAACCGATAAAGATGTCTTCGCTGATTTTAACAACCACATCGCCTAGGAAAAGCTGATTCAGAGTCAATCGATATTTTTAGACAAAAATTTGAACAATAAAAGAAAATCAAGAAAGGGAAAAAATACTTCTCTAGGAGAGCCAAGCTGTGGCATGTGCTATAGGAAAGAAAAAAATGACAATTATGGGCTATCTAAGTAAAAGAAGTTTAAGAGGCTAAACCCACAACTCTTTCAAATATAGAAATACTGTACCAGGATCTGAGTATCCCATCAGGCCTCAAGGCTCAATCCTAAAAGCCCCACAGAAGTTTGGTTCAAGTGTGGAAAAGGCAGGACAAGCTAAAACATGGCTGAAGAATCAGTCAATGACTCAAAGCCTGAATTCTTTTTTTTAATGTTAACTATATATTTTTTTCCAGTTTTATTGAGATATAATTAAAGCACACCACTGTATAAGTTTATGGTGTATAGCATAATGGTTTGACTTACATATATTCGTATTGTGAAATGATTACCACTAATTTAGTTAGCATCTATTATCTCATATAGATAAAATAAAGAGAAGGCAAAGATTTTTTTTCCTTGTCAAAAGAACTTCTAGGATTCACTCTTTTAACAACTTTCACATAATCATACAACAGTGTTAACTACAGTCATCACACGGTACATCCCTAGTTCTTATTTTTCTTGTAACTAGAAGTTTGTACCTTTTAATCACCTTTCTCCTATTCCACCCCCCACCTCTGGTAACCACAAATCTGATCCTTTTGTCTATAAATTTGTCTTTTAGGTTCCACATGTAAATGAGATCATACGAGTACAGTATTTGTCTTTCTCTGTCTGACTTATTTCACTTAGCACAATACCCTCTAGGTCCATCCACATAGTTGCAAATGACAAGATTTCCTTGTTTTTATGATTGCTGAATAATCCGGGGTGTGTATGCACGTGCACATGAAAGTATGAGGCATGCTTCTTTCTCTCTCCACACACACACACACACACACACACACACACACACGGTGCCAAAAAAATGTATACACAGTTTAAGAAAGGAAAACTGTATTAAAATT
>NW_017731482.1:1834653-1841940 GCF_001890085.2 Hipposideros armiger | reverse complement strand
GTGTGTGTGTGTGTGTGTGTGTGTGTGTGTGTGTGTGTGTGTGTGTACATACATACATACATACCACAACGTCTTTATCCATTCATCTGCCAGTGGACACTTAGATTGTTTCAAAGCCTAAATTCTATTCCCCTCCAGGCCTCCGTAAAAAGCACATACTTTTACCTAACAGGCCTTACCAATAGGAAACATTAAGGAAGTGATTTAGAAGTCATACCCCTCTGAAGGCCAAATGGGTCAAAATACTAAAGACTTATGACACTCTTTTCAGAGTTTAATAATCCGTTAGAGCTTCTTTTCCACTGTTCCAATGTATAAAATGACCATTCTAAAAAAAATGTTTCTCAACATCTATGATAACATCTTAAGTTGGTACTGTGGTTTCCATCTAGAAAGTGTTTTTAGATATATTACCTTACCGGACTCTTCACAACAACCCCACATATAGGCAAAATAGATATTTTACTTCCATTCCACAGATCAAGAACCTCCCCACCAGAGGTGACATAACCTTCATCCAAGATCTCGCAGCTTATTTTTATAGTGTATGGCCCTAACAAGAACCCAGGGGTTCTAACTTGAGTTGCAGTGGTCTCTATACTCTGCTACTCAAAGTCTGGGCACAGACAAGCAGCATGGCATCACATGGGGGTGAGTCACGTGCACGTTAAAGTTTGAGGGACGCTGCTCTATAAAATAGCATGGTGCCTCTCTATGGAAATAACTATCTCTAGACTTATAGCAAAAAATTCTTCTTACCCATGCAGCCTTCCTCGTCCACAAAGTTTTTAGATTTCAGCACACGCTTTCGTTTCCTTTTGTTTTCTCCACTTAAGCTCTAAAAGATCAGAGGAAGATCGGAGGTTACAACATTAAGGTGACCGATACAACTAGAGAAAAATAACAAAAGCTTTTCAATTTATTGGGTTGTCGGAAAAGTCATGACGTATTTTTTCTGTTTTTCATTGCAAAAATGCATCATGAGTTATCCGACAACCCATTATAATAATCTCCAATATTCCACAATGATAAAAAGTTGAACAAGGAAGTCTATACATTTCCTTTTAGGGAACCAGCCCTACCAAAAAGATAAGTTATGCTCACTGTATGTGCAGGCTTGACATCTCATTGTTTATAAGAAAAGTAACATGTTGAGTAAAACACTGTGTTCATTCAGTGAACAAGCTTTTGTGTGGTAGTGCAGGCACTACGAGTTAAATAGACCAATAGGACAAGGACCTCAGTGGAGGAGCAAGACAAGGGAAACAGACCACTGCAATCCACTGTGGTGAGGGCTCTAACGGAAGCTGGGGCAGATGCAATGGGAGCGCATCTGGTTTAGGGAAGGCCCCTAAACCAGACCTGAGGTTTCCACGGCATCCGCGCTTGCTGGAGACACTTGCTGTTTCAGCCTTGACACTGCAACATTACACCCTTCTAATTTAGTCTTAGACTGGTATTCCCAATACCCATTTCCTTTTATCCGCACTGGTCTTTAATCCCATTTTCTATTCAACAAATGAAGAGATTAATGCAAAATTTAAATGACAGTCTTAATATAATGAATTAAGGAAAACTGATAGTCATAAAGGAAAAAAAAACTTGTCAGCACCCATCTTCTCAATTCTTCATTTTCTACACCAATAGATGTAGACAAGATGCAGCTGACGATCACTCAAAACGACATTTCCCCATTTGTTGCCAGCTTTTCTCATTTAGCACCTTTCCAGAAGGCCTTCTGAAGAGCAACCGATGTGCACAGGTTGTTTTCTATCTTTCACACGCTTTGCTCCGACGCAGGCAAGACCTCATTTTGCACAGCTCCAACAAGAGTGGGTGGCACAGCAGCCCTGATGCTGGAGGCCATTAAGCCCCAAACAGCCCCCAGGATCCACCTCTGCAGCCTTCCTGAGACTTTGCCCTACAGCTGAGACCTCACTTCAGGTGAGAAGAGAGGGAATGTCCATTCTGTACGAGCTACAAGAATGCAGAACAAGACAAAAGCCACCTACTGGCATCTGTGCAGTATACAGCAGAGAACTGATTTAGTTTTAGGTCCTTGGGTGAAAAAAGACCTGTGGAAAAGCAATCATCCCAGTAAAGTTGTACCTTGATAGGAGGAGGCTCTGGCTCAGGCGTGGGCAGTGGTTCAGGAGGTGGAGATGCACACGGTGGGGGGGATGGTGACTCAGCTTCATAAACCCCAGGAGAATCTGGTATGACTGAAATAACGAAACAAACTGAGATAAGAGAGCTACGCACTATCTGGTACATCACCTTCTCCACTGGCTAAGTTTCCATGTCCAGCAAATGACATTTTGCAAGCAGTAATTCATGACACCCAAGGGACTCTATAGTTATATATTTTAAAAATATACTCGTACAATTTATTATACAAAGAAAATCAGAGCATCGGCAATTATTAGAGCTGGGATGTACTTTAGAAATTATCTTAGCTAAACTTTTTATTTTACAGATAAATCAGGGTATGAAGTTGTTTCATAAATATTCACTGATCACCTACTATGAGTCATGTCTATCACTTGTTTTACTTTATCCTCACAACAGCCCTAAGAGACAAATATTATCCATACATTAGAACTGAGTAAACAGGGTTTAGAGAGGTTAACTTGCTAAGGTCAAAGAAATTGCAACTGAGGCAGAAGGTTTTAATCCCAAGTCAGTCTGATCCCTCAGCCTTACTACTCCAACTATCTCACGCTGCCTTACCATTCAGGAGCAGACACTGTCTCTTAAAATTAAGTGGAGCTAATCCTCAGATTATACCAAACGTTCCATGCCAAAGTCTCTGTGACTGTGGTCTGAGAATTATTTGCAATCACTTGAGATGTTTGTGATACTGAAACTTTCCAGCTAATGCTAAGAGCATAAACCTTGGGGGAGGGGGATCAACTATGCAATGATCACAGTTATCAATCTAACAACTAAGACTTGCTTAATATGTTGTGTGGAAACTACTTCTAGTGATTGCCCCACTGATGAGCTTGTTTTGCTGCACTGAGACTAGAAAACTTTTTGGAAAGAAACATTGCTATGGAAGTGGTATCACCCAAGAAGAGTAACCACAAGAGAGATCCCATCATTTCTAAACAGTTCCAGAAATACTGGTCTTAGCATAAGGCCCATGGGAGGGGAAGTGAAAATCCTCAGCTGACCTATTGCTTAATCACCACAAATTGCTGGTCAAGGGACTGGGTAGCTGCTTAGCTTCACCTGCTCCCTGAATCTTCTGGCAGTATTCAAACTCTTAGCACAAGTCTTGGATCTGAAATTCTCCCAACTGATTAGGTCAGTGTTAAAAATTATGACAGTGGAGGGTTCAAGGCCAAATGACCTAAAGAGGTGAAGCACAACAAGAGCCAGAACGAAACAATAAACTATACACTTCAAGTATGAAATGGGCCCCAAAACTTTATAAGCTATGGGACACAAGGGACAGAAGCGCTGAGAGAAAATGGTGCAGCTAATAACCCAGCTCTGAGAAGCTAGAACATGATGGGCGCTCAAGCAAGCAAAAGAAAAATCAAACCAAACCAAGCACCCACTTTTCTGAAGGTATACCTATTAAGAAAGCTGTGTTACAATGTGTTGCAGTGGTAGGAGAAAAGTTTATGCAGTGAGGAAGCCAAAGAAAAGGAATTTGAGTACTCACAGTAACAGTTAGTTCTTAATTCTATTTCCAGTTCTGTAACCTCTCGACTTAACTAAGGAAAACACTTAATCCTAGTGGCACCAAGAGCCCTCTCACTGCACTGTATGCAAATGTGTAACTCCCCTCCAGACTCGAAGCTCCAGAGAGGCGGAGGTACCCTGATTTCCCTGGCACTGAATATATAGTAACCATTTTTTTAAAATAAAGGAAAACAGTCATTTTTTGAACTAAATTTGAGATGAGGGGCTTCCTGTTCAAGGAAGACTCAGCATATACCTCCATACCTCCCTCTCCCTTCCACACATCCCCAAAGAGAAACATAATGATAATAAAGGAGTGAAATGTTGTAATGCCCCCATACCAAGGAGTAGCACAGAAGAGGCGCCAGGAGCTCTTAATAAGAAATTTCAACAAGTCCTGGAAGATGGAGGGCAGATGGGAGAAAGTTGACGAGAAACATCAGTCAATTAGATGAGTCAGATAGGAGAGGTTACTATCTATTATAAAACTTNATAAGAATTGACCTCATTGTGGACTGAATGTGATGGGACTTGGAGGTGGGGACTTTGGGAGGTTAGCTGCTGAGTCATGAGAGTAGAGCCCTCATGAATGAGATTTGCGCCTTTATTAGAGACACAAGAAAGACGGTTTCCTTCCCTGCCATGTGAGGATACAGCAAAAAGGTGTCCTTCTACAAACGAGGAAGAGAGCTCTCACCAGGAAATCAATCAGCCAGCACGTTAATTTTGGACTTCTCAAGCTTTCAAAACTGTGAGGAATAAATTTCTGTTGTTTAAGCCACCCAGTCTATAGTATTATTGTTACAGTAGCCTGAACTGACTGAGACAATCCCACCAGCCCCAAAGCAACAGCAATGCCCACCTTCATCTTCACTGCTATCAGACTCAGGAAGTTTGATTCTTCTCCTCCTCTTCTTTGTGTTTTCAGTTTCTTTTGTCTCATCATCAGATAACTCCATTCGCTTCCCCCTGTTGCCATCCAGGAAAAATTCAAGCATTTGACCATTACTGGACAAATATTAATGGGACATGACTCTTGCTTGAAAACTTGAAAAGCTAGAAGTTCATCAGATAGTAAAGGGAGACACATATTTTAAAGGGAAACAACAATATAAGCAAAGGCTTAGACATAAGACCTTAAGGGGATTCTAATGACATAATAAGAAACCTACACTCCATCTTGAAATTATAATACTCCATCATACTATTCAATCAACAAATAATTTATCAAGTGTCCACTGTGTATTAGAGACATAGTTTTTATCTTCAAATACTTTATTTCTTATGTAACTTTAAATATCAACTTACTTTTCTACCTTAAACTAGAAGAAGACAAATTAAACCCAAAATAAGAAGGAAATACATAATAAAGAGCAGAAATCAGTGAAATAAAAATAGAGAAAATTAACAAAGCTAAAGTCATTATTTTGGGGGAAAACATTAATAAAATTAACAAGCCTTTTACAAGACTGATAAAAAAAGACAAAGCTATATATTACTAATATTAGGAANTTTTTAAAAAATATATTAAAGGATCAGGAAAACAAGAATTTTCTGGGCTTTACAAACATTAATTATTCATTCTTATAACCCCACAAAATCATTATTACTAGTCCTACTATTTCTGTTTTATACAACTGAGGTTCAAAGAGATTTAAAAAAACAAACTTGTCCACATTCATATGCTAAAATCCACGTCTGTCTGCATTAGTCTTTATTATCCAGCCAGGCATTCTCCCTTAATATATTTTAGTGACATATGCATAAGGAACGTTTGCTGCACTGGTGTGATTTAAATATGTTTGTAATGAATCTGCAGCTCTTCAGATAAAAAGGTACTCAAGTAGTGAAACATCACTTATCCCAGGAAAGTACACTTTGTTGGGGAAGAGAAAGACTGTGGTAAAACCAATTTCAGGGGGCCAGCAATGTAACCACTGTTTATCAGAGTTTTCTGGCAGAGATACGTAATTAGAACTCCTGGAAATCATTCATAGCTTCCTAGGAAAAATTTTAAACTACCTATTTTAACCTAAAAAAGGGGGCCATTTGTTTAACAATCCTCCATAAGTAATTTGCAAAGACTGACAATGTTAGCAAAGACTTAAACATATTGGTTAAAACGTTCTCTTCCTAGCCATGTTGTAGATGGTACTCTTAATGTTATTTCTTTGTGTGTGGCCTTTTCTTGCTTTACAAAGAGAGTATGTATTTAGAATTGCCAAAGGTACTTATGACTGCCAGGGAGAAGGCGAAAGTAATAGTCCCTTGAATAGAGAGTTAAGGGTATGAAGTTGAAGGGAATTTTCTGAAAAGGTACCTGTGAGTGTATTTACTACGTTAAACACTTGCTGAACACCTCAATAGGAAAAGTGGGGTGAATAGGAAGAAAACCCACTCTTGACACATCATCTTATTTGATGTTCATAAAAAGCCTACACAGTTTCTAATAACATCCCCATTTTAGAGATGAGGAAACAAGAAATTGAAGTAGTTAAGTAATCTGTCTAAAGTCACAGAGTAAGTGGTGGAGGTCAGGCTGAAACTCAGCCTGCCTGACTCCAAAGCTCTTGCCTACTCCTGCTGCTCATCTGCTAACTTCGGGCTGAAGACAGCCTACTGGACTAACAGCACATACTCAATGTAACAAGAATAAAACAATAATAGTTTAAGAGTCTGTGCAAAGGTTTAAAATAAAATTCCACTGGCTTTGAGACAAAAAAGAAATTTAGGGGTAAAATGGCCAAGGTTTATAAATTTAGTCAGATGCCAAAAATTATCTTTGCCAGAGAAAAAAATCGGAGAGCCTCTGCTCTATATCATCTGTTACTATAGGTTGTCCACCTCTATCGCATTTCTTCTCACTCCTTTCCAAACTAAATAACCCCACTCATATTTCTAATCACCCATGGGTCTATTTTTGTGGGCTAAGGGTCAGAACTACAGAGTATTTCACAAGTATGTAATGAGTGCTCAATCAACCACAGTAATTCCTTCACTTAGAGCGGACTCCTTCACTAATACTAGAGTATCTATTAATAGTACCTTTTTAATGTAAATTAGGCTCATGGCTTCAAAGACTTTTGCAGAATCTTCCCCCAAGTTCTTTTTCTGGTTGGAATAGGGAAGACTGTTCCAATTAGCACATATTCCTAAGTTACTTCCTAATTATTTTCCCATGCGTCTGCATAGAGTGGCCTCTATTTCCTTAATTCTTAACTGGTCAGAATGTTCCTTGATAGTTGTTTCATCCACACACTTGGGAACTTTCCTTTCAGTAGTTGTGGTTGAAGCATTTTGATAAATGACATGGAATAAGTACATAGCCACTGCCCCCCTGGGATGCCCACGATGCCCTATTCCTACCCATTCCAAGGAGTCATTAAACACCATGGCTCTGGTGGGCACTGTACCTCTCACAGGATATCTGAGGCCATAAACTTTAACATGTAAGCATGACTGGTAAGATCTAAATCCATGGAAGAGTCAAAGACATACCTCTGTTAAAGCCAGATTTAACCTCCTTGTACAATTTCTTAGGTCTGTTCATTTCTTTTGCATTACTGTCATATATATATATATTTCCTTCACTCA
>NW_017731482.1:1833243-1834428 GCF_001890085.2 Hipposideros armiger | reverse complement strand
TTCCTTCACTCAAGAACAGGGGGTGTGGATGAGCTACTACCCCCTTTTGGGGAGCTTCTGTTACCATTTTCAGTTCTTATAGCAGCTTCTGGTAAGAGTAGAGTCTAACAAGTTTAGTTTCGTCCTTCAACACAGCATAGCAGGTTTTTTGTTTGTTTGTTTGTTTTGCATTGTGTTTCTTTAATCTCTCTTAGTATCAGTTTGTTTGCTTTTGTCTATATACTTTTATGTGATGCTGAATTCCTTTGGACTGGTGTTCCTCCCTCCCCCCATTACCTAAAATGTTTTATACCTATTATGGCATGAATTCATGGAGAATTGATTATAGCAACTCAAGCTCTTCACTGGTTCTCAAAGCAGGCTTTTCAGGGTAAAAGTCACTTGGCGTATCAACCCAGGTGTCTTTCCCTTAAGCCTCCTTCTCCTTATACATTTTCATTTACACAATTTGGGAAGAGATCTTGGCTCTTAGAATACTTGATATTCCTTTAAAAGGCACATTAATTTTCTAGGCGAGACTCTTACCCTTATTCAGTTTGCTTATCTTACAACAATGTCTACAATCTAAAACTGGAAGGACCCGTGATGTCGTTATCTTTCAACAATGACACTGTAGATTCATCTTAGCATGAATATTACATGTATGGCATGAAGCATCACCAACACCCCTGATGGCTATAATATAACCTGTTTTCAAAGACTCACATGAATGGAACATCTCCAGTTTATTTTTTAAGAAATAAAAGGTCTTTGATGATATATATTAATAATCCTTATTCTCTCCCTTTGTATTTGTTATTTTGGCAAATTACAAGAAAATGATAGTTCTGGTCAAAAGGCTAAAGTAGATTTAAAACAGAAATAGGTGCTATGTGTGTATTAAAGCTAGGATATGGGGCGGCCGAGTGGCTCAGTTGGTTAAGAGTTGGCTTGGGAGCGCAAGTTCTGAGCAGCAGGGCCGCTGGTTCGGTTCCCACAAGGGCCGGTGACGCTGCACCCTCTACAGCTAAGACGGTGAACAACAGCTCGACTTGGAGGTGGGCTGCTGTGAGCGGCCAGCGATGGCGTAGGCTGCAGCCCCTGCTGTAGTGGGCTGCCTTGAGCTAGCGTGAGTGGCCGTCTGATGGCCGGCGACCGATCTGCCTCAGCCGGGAAGAGTGCAATGATCACAATACCAACATGGGC
>NW_017731482.1:1808506-1831598 GCF_001890085.2 Hipposideros armiger | reverse complement strand
GGAAAATACATCACAACCAAATGCAGAGTTTATCCCAAGAATGCAAGGTTGGTTTAACATTTGAAAACCAATCAATGTAATTCACGTTAACAGAAACACTGTACAATCATCTCAATAAATGCAGAAAAAGCATCTGTCAAAATTCAACACCCATTAATAATCAAACCCCTCAGCAAACTGAGAATAGAACTTCATCAGGTAAAGGGCATCTACTACAAATATACAGTTAAAATCATACTTAGTGGTGAAATACTGAATGCATTCTTGGTAATAATCATCAACAATGAGTGTTGTGTCCATGGTTGGGGACATTTTAATCCATCCATATCACACATGTGAGGTGAGGCCCACTGGACAGAGCCTTGACCCTCTGAAACATCAGCATTGTGTTGATGTTTTCTATTAGAGTAGCCCCAACCTTGCCACAAAAGTCAAGTATTTCTGGGCCTATCAGTGCTGACAGTGTCCTTTAGAATTTCTTTCAACAGACTAACTCCTACCAGCTATGAGGTAGTGTCTCAAATTCCTGGATCCATTTTTAACAGCTTGTGTGCTTTTTATTTTCTTTTCTAATTACATTTTACCACTTGAAAAATAAACTCATTGATATAAAAAGAAAACAAAGAACTTTTTCTCTTAAATTTGACTGGAAAGAGTAACCCCTCATTTGCAATGTGAAGTGAAAAACAGTCACACAATCAGGCACACTTATGCCATGTCCACAAATTTCAAATGAAGTAAAGGAGAAAAGACAATCAATTTAGACCAATGGGGCCCAAAAAAATGACTTTGGGTTCTAAATTACCTAAGCTGGTTGATTCCAGTTCTACTTCACTAGCTATTGAGGCTCTCCCCTCACATCGGTTATATAGCTGTATACCCAAGGCATTAAGTAGGATTTAGTGCTCAACTGAAAACTGCCTGCTGTCAATAAGCCCAAACAGACCTTCTCACCCCCAGCAGAAACACTCTTCCCCCACAAGTGACAAAATTTTCCTACCTTTTTTTCTCCTTCTGCTGC
The DNA here is from genome assembly GCF_001890085.2 of Hipposideros armiger. Classification (NCBI taxonomy): domain Eukaryota; kingdom Metazoa; phylum Chordata; class Mammalia; order Chiroptera; family Hipposideridae; genus Hipposideros; species Hipposideros armiger. The sequence goes on along the minus strand of NW_017731482.1, from coordinate 1,830,577 downwards.
ATCTTAACAGGCTCTGCTTTTTTGCTGGATTTCTTCAGGCCTGCTGGGGCTGCCAACTTTGGTTCAGTGACAGACACTGGAGGTTGTTCCACTATTTTTTCTTCTTTCACTGCTTGTTCTGAATCCAAATTGACTTTAAGTTTATCTACAAAGTATAGCAGATGATATATAATCCCATCATGCAATATTAATCTATCATTCCTTTGACAGTCTACTAAGTGCCAGGTAATACGTTGGGAGCAGGGACTAAAGGGATAAAAAAACAGTCCCTATCCTAACAGAACTCATGGTCTAGTCAGACAGCATTTCTCCTTTCCAACTACCACTCTAGCTATAACTGTTTTCATTTCTGCCTTCTGCTAATCCCTCATAATATCATAGCCCCCATGGCAAATGATAGTAAAAGCAGAGTTTAGACAAAACAAATACAACTTTATGAGGTATCATCATTCTCATTTGTTAGATGAGGAAACTAAGACATAGGGATTAAAAGATGTACCCAAGAATACACAGCTTACAAATAGTGACAAGAGAAATTTCTACAAAGATCTTATTTTCTTTCTATTACATTCTATCTTTTTAAGCCTGGATACTTTTATGTACTACTGCCTTAATGATATAATTGAAAGACTATTTTGGAATCAGAAAAGTTTGGTTAAAATCCTGCTTCACTCTGGGCAAGTTATTTTTATCTAAAAGTCAGTTTTCTCTGTAAAAACGAGAATAATATTTACAAGATTATCATAAGGGTTAAAGAGATCAGTATATGAGGTTAAGTGATTTACTCAAGGTAACACTGATAGAAAAGGTAGGAGTCGGGATTTGAACCTAAGTCAACTTAATTCCTCAAAGTCCTTAACCCTTTCCCTACACCAAGCTGAAAAACACAAAAACAACCACTGTGCAGTGCAGAGAACTAAGAAATGCAAGCAGGATGGGCCTGGCCATCTGAGAAATTACTGTATTTTGCCATGTACTCACAAATGTGCATTTTTTGCACAAATCTGTGAGGGAAAAATAAGAATGCACATTATACACTGGTAGTACTAATTCCATATCTATATAAATGTTTTTAATTCTTTTATGAGTTAAAAGTGTAACTCTAGAAATCAATAACCATATTTGTATGTAAAATAATACCCTGGAATATGATAATGATACCCTGGAATACAATAATAGGTTTTGCTGAACTTACACGAACTTGCAATGACGAAGAGTTCTTGGCCTTCTATGATGTGCAAATATCGTAAATTTGTTACCGGTACATAAAATTTCTTGTACCTTGTATCTGTTCTTGTGTTTTGTAATTATTTGTTACATAAAATTTCTTGTACCACAGTATGTTAAAAATAAATGCTAAAATTCCTTTATAATACAAAAAACAAGTACCTAAATGTAAACAAATAAAAATTTAAATTAAAAAATTAAAACAAGATTCCCCCCCCCCAAAGTTTAGGTCAAAAACATGAGTTAGCATTATACACGGCAAAATATAGAAGAAATATATAGAAATTATATGCTATACTCAGTGATAGTGTTTTTAAGAAAAGTCATACAACACTCTTAGAAAGTTGAAAACAGCATGAGGATCTCCAATAAGTAGCTTTGGTTATATGTTGCAAAATAGTTTAAACCATCTATAGTATAGAAATAAAAAAGATTGCTATTTTAGTCTTGGAAGCTACACAAAGCTTAGTGTAATAATTTATAAAACAAGTATATTGTTTGAAAGAACAGATGATGGATAAAAATGTAACATGCAATCTGTTTGTGCTTTATTTTTTCGAGACTTAAATGGGAAATCTGAATGGTGGAATCCACCAGCCCCAAGGTGGCATTTTCACTGCTGCTGTTCTCAGGTATCAGTACCTCTCAAACTTTCCCACCAAACTGTGCAGGAGAGTCAACGTGAATCTCCAAGAGGTACAGGCGTCCGTGACCAAAAAACTAGTTCTCTGAAGTTACATGTGTATCTTTAAAGTTTATGCAAATTCTGCAGTCTATTACGTAATTTGTCATTTTAATTGTTTTAAAATTACATCATTAGGAGGAAAAACTTCCAAACATTTCCTATCTATCTCATGAATTAAGGAAAAAGAGGCTATTGCATCCAGCCTATCAATTTCCAAAAACTGATCTAAATATCACTGACCAAACAGATTCAGCATCCAGAGTTTTACTCTGTCTTGATTTCATAGCATTTTGGGAACTCCGATTTATACAGATATGCAGCTACAATTGGCCAATTAGCTGGTAAACAGGTAGTTCACTGCAACAATTTCAGGCAACTGTTATGTAAAATTTAATCATTTTCTTATTACCTGAATGATCAAGTTACTTGTATTATCTGACTAATTAAAAGCACCTCATTTTTATACTCAAGAAAATATGAAACCCCTTTTCAAGCAAAGAAAGATAACATAACTTTTAATTTTGTCACCAATGCTGCAATTTTGTAATATAAAAAGCATTAAGGTTTTTGTTATTGATATAATTCACACACCATAAAATTTACCCTTTTTAAGTGTATAATTCAGTGGTTTTCATATGTGCAACCATCACCACTATCCAATTTTAGAATGTTTTCATAACTCCCAGTCCTTGACAATCACTAGTCTATTTTCTGTCTTTACAGATATGCCAATTCTGACCTTTAGTAAAAATGGAATCAAACAATATGTAGCCCTTTTTTTGGGGCCTCTTTTATTTTTCATAATGTTTCAAGGTCCATCCATGTTCTAACATGTATCAGTACTTCATTCTTTTTTATGACTGAATAATATACCATTTTGTGGATATTCCATTCATCAGATGATGGACCTTTGGGTTGTTTCCACTTTTTAGCTATTATGAATAATGCTGCTATGAACATCTGTGGACAAGTTTTTGTGTAGACATACAGTTTTAATTCACTTGAGTAGATACCTGGGAGTGGAATCACAGGGAACCTCTACATTTAACTTTCGAAGTACTGCCACATGGTTTTTTTAAAGTCTGCACATCATTTACATTCCCCACAGCAACATATGCGAGTTCAACTTCTCTGCATTCTTGCCAACACTTCTTGCTATAAGTGTCTAGCATTAAGCTATAAAGTGCTTCAAGTCCCCACAATCAATACTCTTCATCTAACTCTCAAGCTTCATTTTCAATTGCAATGGTCTTCTTATGTGTTAAATATAATAAAAATATTAATATTTAACTCTAAACAGTCAGCCTTGAAAAAAACATCTGTTAAATCAACTTTGTAAGCCATTCTTTATATCAGGTAAATATTTTTATTTTATTTTTTCCAGGTTTTCCCCCTCCATTACATTCTATCATAACACCCTTTACTCACTACCTAACAATTACACAATTACAATAATTAACCTTTTTTTTTTAATTTGTCTGTCTCTGCCAGTAGAACATAAGAGCCACAAAGGGCAGGGATCTTATTTGTCTACGTTTTCTCCACTGTACCACCAGTGTATAATTAGTACCAAGCACATAGTAGGTGCTCAATAAATATTTGCTAAATAAAACACATGAGTGAGTGAATACTTTTGTATAGTTTGATTTTTTTTCCCCCTTCCAAGCCCTCCCACAGCACAGGTGGCATCCGTTATTTGGTATTTTCTATGAGAAGAAGCTGAATTTTTTTTTTTAAACAATCAGCAAATATTCACGTCTTATGTATTTAAAAATAAGAATTTAAAAATTCACTGGTTTTTAGGTTACAAACGCATTAAAAAAAACAACAAATAAACATGTGGCCCTCATTGAAGTTGCCAAGAAACCACACAATCTGATTGAGTACAGTGGAGCAGTACCAGCCACATACGCCAGTGACATTAGCGTGACCTATTTTCTCAGAAATAGGGAATCCTCCTTGTTCACTGTACCTCCAATAATATGATCATGTTTCCCCATAACCTGAAAGTATCAAATTTTCCATATACTTTCAGAACACAAAAATGTTCTGATAGTTTTTATGGCAAATAAAAAACGATCACTCCAACCCCTCCCCCAAGCACCAATTTGACCATGAGAAAAGCAGAATTCTGACTAATTTTGCTTGCAAAGGCACATAACAAAATGTTTCCCTGCAAAATCTCCGTAAAACTGAAGCTCCAAGAAAGTGTGCCATAATTATCCTGTGGCTCCTGTGTTCTTCCTGGTATTCTGCCACATACCCTCAGGGGATATTTACTTGATACGAGAAGCATGAAAATATGTGACTATTGGTTCCTTCCATATGAAAAAATTCTTATTTAAAAATTTTTTTAAATAAAGGAGATTTTGCTTTCTAAAAATATATTTTTAAATGGCCACTACTATCTGGGTCCTTCTAATTCACACTGAGGTCTAATTCATTACTGAGTTATCTGCAAAAATAACTAAAGAAAGGCAGGAGCTTGGTTTTTGCAGCCCCCTAGAAGACAGGGGTAATAATGGTCACAGCAGGCAAGCTGACCCCAGCATCCAAGATACTAACCTCTACACTGCACTGCTTAACCAGGCAGCCTCCCTTTTGCCTTAATCCCCATTTTCAAGAGCTCTATGAAACAAATATTTAATTCTCTTCTTAAGGCAGGAGGTAAAACTAGGAATAGTAAACCACACTCCAAGAGATCTGAACTGAACCCAGCTCACCCATAAAATCCACTGTTCCAGTGGGGTTACTTTCATCTATATATTGGTCAGTAGACTGAAAATTTATGTTAGGCTTGTTCCATGGTAGTGTATCAAATGGGTAAAATTGGGATAAGGTGGCTTTCACCTCAGATATATGTTACTATAACATTCATGTATTAATAGTCACAGAAATAGGGAGCCCTCCTTGTTCACTGTACCTGCAATAATATAATTAACATTCATGTAATAAGGTAAAACATACTTACTCATAGCAGCTTTTCCAAAAAAATTACTCAGCACATTCCCTTTCCCTGGTGCCTTGCTGCCTGCCGACGATGCCTAAAAGCGTGGAAAAGAAAACACAATTTTTTCTCTAGTGTTTTGGCTGCTCTTCAAGTAGCTATCTCAAAAAATCTCTTCAATAGCAGAGTGCACTGTCATGATGGTACAGTCTTTATACAATCATGCCAAAATGTGTAGGCATTAGATATAAGAACAAATCAGACAGCACCTGGTGTTCACCTCCAAAGCTTAGTTTCTCACAGTTCCTATAAAATTATTATCCATGAATGTATCTAAACTTTTCAAGTATATTTAAAAACTAGTTTTGACAGAATTAAAATAGATCAGAGGCAGTATGGTCCATGATGGGGAAAAGCCTCGAAAACATCACATTTGTAATCACCAGAAGTGGAGTTGAATGCTGGTTCTACCACATAATAGCTTACTGCTTGGTGAGAAGCATTATCAAAAGAAAAAGGACTATTTCAGATGAGACTATCAAGAATTAAAGGATTCAAACTAAAGTATAAAAATTAGAATTAAATATCAGACAGACCCTTACGTAATTAAACTACTACCACTGGAACTATTAATGTTTTTCTAACTACCCATTCTGAGCTGTAAAGGCATATCTTTAAAGAAGACTTACATTTGTTACCTCTTTAGCCTCTGGTTTGGTTTCCTTGTTTGTATCTTGGGTTTTAGAAGCAGCTTTTGAGGCAAACATTCCCATAATTCCTTTAGGCTGATGGGAAATCTGTTTGGAGGTAGGTGGGCCATGACCATTGGTGGTCAACTCATTATTGGCTTGTGTCTCACTTGATACCTGAAGATTTGACAGCTCAAACTTTTCAGAAGATGAGGATTCAGCAGGAGCCTTAGGGACTGCAGCTGCACACTGGATGGCACTAAACCTGTTGGCAGAAATGTTACACTGCATTAATGTCAATATCAAACCTTATGTTCAAACTCTTGCTTCTTCAACACAATACTTTCTAAGCCTAATGCTATTAAATGAGAAAATTTTAGAACTAGAATAGATTTTAGAAATTATTTTGTGCAAAACTCTCATTTAGATGAACAAGAACTAGAGCGAAGTCAGTAACTTGTCCTAGGTAATATATCTAGTTAGTAATAGAACTAGGATTGGAATCAAAACTAGGGTATGAAATCTACCATACCATATTGAATAGTCTTGCTTTTTTGAAAAAAGCATCCTAATTCAAAACAGTAAGAATACACCAAATAATAAAAGATCAGTAATTTCAAGGGTGACCGGTTTGCTCAGTTGGTTGGAGCATGGTGCTGATAGTACCAAGGTTACCTGTTCGATCCCTGCATGGGCCACTGTGAGCTGTGCCCTCCCTAAAAGAGTCAACTATGCCACTGTAGCATGAAAGCAATGTGTACCACAATAAAATTAAAAAAAAGAAAAAAAAGAAAAAAAAAGGATTAGTAATTTCACCATCCTTGGGAAACAAAATGGTTATCCTCTTGTTTTAACAGACTTTCACCTTATAGAACTAGATATGCAATAAATATTGTGAATCAAAATTAAGAGCTCTAAATATTAACACATTTCCTGAAAACTCTCCTGGCCAGAGTGGAACATGCTTTAAAACATGGAAGAGGCTGAGAACACAGCCACTGGCTCCTATAACCTGTGGTCCTTTACAGTTGTTTGTTAGTAATTTCCACTAATGCCAACTAACAGCACCAGAAAAGTATACCCAACGCCAAGTGAAGAAATTTGGAACAGTATGCATGGATAGTCAAGGGAACATTCATCTCTTCTCTTGTCATTATAGATGTGCCTGTTTTATACAAATCCACAATGTAATGTTCCTCATTGTAAGTGGATAACTGATCCAGCCTTCTCAAATGGCTGTACTTGAAGCAAAGTTCCCCAACTTTTCCTAACAAAGAACATTTTATTTCCCTCCGTCTTTTGCTTATTAGGGGTGGATGAGAGTTCCTTGATGGTAGCGAAATGTATTATTCATCACTTGTATTTCAGGTACATAGTAAAAGACCTGCCATAAGTGTCAGGAAATACATATTGAAAGAGTGATCATTTAAGTCACTGAAAGTGAGGCTTCTGGCTTCTCTCCCGTCTTCAGTGTTATCCCCTCAGCTTGGGGTGGGAGACGATGGAGGTTACGAAACTCTGTAGTCAAAGTAATTATCTTAGTGACCAACCAGGCACAACTTCAAGATTAGCTGCTAGAATAATTGGCCTAAGAAAAAAATTCCTGATAAATCATTTAATTTCAAAAGTAACTTTAGACTGAACAGCTAGGATTTACAGCTCCAAAAATCTTCCACTGATTCATTGTGGTCCACATCAGAAAACCCTAAATTAACACAAATATTTTGTGCATCAGAATTAAGAACAGACGGAAATCATTTCCTTTCACCCACCACTCTTCCTCTCTGGCCTTGCAGTGCTTCCATGTACAAGGAAAAGAGCAATGTTTTATTTCATTGTCAACATCTAAAGTTGGCCCCAAGACAACTCTTTCTCCATTTGGTCTACATTCCACACCTCAGGGTCAGGACCAGGAATTGGCAATGAGGAAGAGACCAAGTTAGGCTGGGAACATGTCCGAAGAGAGAAGAATCTGCTCAATCCTAAAATTTCAACTTTCTTCCTGTCACAGCACTTCTTAAAACACATGAAACAATGAGTCAGATCTCAGTTGGCCAATAATTCTCAGGACCAAATACAAACTTCTTTATTGGAGATAAATTCTTCACATTTTTACCAAGGATACTTTCAGTATTTAAGTAAAGTTTCATTAAAGTGCTTCCTATTACCACATTTCTACTTGCCATGTTTATTTTAGAGGTCCCTGGGCAAATTTCATTTTGAACTTTTGAGTCACTTATTCTTGTTTGCTTACTTGCTAGGTACAACAGAAGAGCTGATTTTTTAGAACTTGACATGCCATGACTAGATTTTAAAAGACTATTTTTGAAATCTAATAATACAATTTACATAAACGTATCAGGTATTGTTTCTTATAATCCTTCCCTAAAAGATGCCAGACTTACAAATTATTACTCTTTAGCTATAGAATTATATTTATTTAATAAATATTTGTATGCCTATTACACTCAAGGTTTTGAGCTATCATTAGTTCACTCAACAATTATTTAGTGAATGCTTACCATCTGCCAGGCACCAGAGTATATAGTGGTTAACAAAATAGACACGATCACTATTCTCCTGGAACTTACAGAAACTGTGTTTTGCAATTCTGTATCTATTGCTCCTCAAGGACCTGGCCCAGTCAGTTATCTCATCGCCCCTAGTACCTTCAATCATTTCCTCTTTTATAGCTCTGTCCTAACAAGTTCAAGGCACTCTCAACTTCAAAAATGTATATATCCTCAGTCTCAATTCCTCGTTAGTTACCTCCCTCTCTTTTCTCCATTTTACAGTCAGATTTCCTGGAAAAGGTTGTCTATTTTTACTCAGCGGACCAGAATCTGGTCACTCCACTGAACATGCTCTTACCAAGGCCATCACTAAATCCAATGGACACTTTTCAGTTCCTATTTTACTTAGCTCCTCAGCAAGGTTTGATATTCTCAAACAGTCCCTCCTTCTTGAAACTCTTTCCTTAGCTTTTAGAACTCCATATACTCTTGTAATTTTCCTCTTATCTCTGGCTGCTCCCTCAGGCCCCTCTTTTTCTGCCTATCCTTTAAAAAACGGCTACCATTTAAATGGTGCTTGCTCTGTGCCAAGCACTGTTCTCGGCACTTTATATACATTCATTAACTCATTTAATGCTCTATAACCTTGTGAGGTTATTACTACTGTCAGCTTCCTTTCACTGATGAGGAAACTGACGCTCCGACAGGTTAATGTGCCCATAGTTACACAGCTAGTAATTATGGCCTAGGGCTTTACTTTCTGCTCTTCTTTCATTCTATATATTCTCTCTGCATGACTATATCTACCCAATTAATTACCTATTTTCTCTGATTCTAAAATTTCTATTTTTATTCCTATTGCCTCTTTAACCTTTGTAGCTCTCCATCACCAATTCCGTCACTGTACTTCAAATAACTGTCATCTCCACCCTGGATCACTGCCACATTTCTCCTCCGTGATGGCCCTGCCTCCAGATTGTTCCCTTCTGAGCTGTCTTCACCATCATAGCCAGTCATCTTTCTAGAATGCAATTCTGATCATTTCACCCATCTGCTAAAAATCTTCAGTCGGTCTGCGGTGCCTTGGAATAAAGTCTAAACCCCTTAGCCTGGTGGTCAATGCACAGAGTGTGACTCCTACTTCAGTCTTATGTCTGATGATTTCATGCCTCTCGCTGTACATTCCAGCTACACAAAACTATTGTGGTTCCGCACAAGAACATTTTCTCTCAACCCTGTCCTATTCTCCCACTTCTCCTTTGACTGGCTACTTCTACTCAGCCTTCAAGTTTCAACTTAGATGTTGTTCCCATCAAGAAGCAGTCTCGGTCTTACCGCCTCACCCCACCCCACCCAAAAATAAGGGATGAGTACCCCCTCAACATCTTCCCACACGATTACTCTTATTATAACACTGTCACACTGTGCTGTAACTCTCTCCTGCAGGACCATCAGTTCTATAAACAGGCACAGGGCTAGAGTCACTCTACAGAGTGCGGCATGTTGAAGGTACTCATTGGATCTTAGTTAAATGAAATTATCTTGCTTAGTACCTGACAAAGCAATCGGTGCTCAATATGTCTGGGGAACTGACGTAAACCCTCGATACAACCCCATAAAGAAGGCATTATTATATCCAATTTCAAGATGAAGAAACCAAATCTTAGAGTTTAAGCAGTTTGTCCAAAGCCATGGGGTATTAAACAGCAAAGCCCCGACTCAAGCCCATGACCACTGGTTCCCCAAGCCCACATGTGCTACAGTGTATCACCTCCCTGTGCTGTGAAGGATACAAGAAATGAACAAGACTGATCCTGGCTATGGAAGATCAACTGTTTTTGGATGAAAGGTAGAGGAATATCAAATTAGGAAAAGTCTTTTGAAGGACAACATTTGAACTGGTTCTTGAAGGATGGGCAGGATTTAGAGAAGCAGAGACTGGGGTAAGGGAGTAATGAGGGGGCACAGCAAACATTTCTGGTGGCAGTGACAGGATAAATACATGAGAAATAGATTTATGGGGAGTCCACTGGGGTTTTCAATATGGGTTGTGGCTGCTATTTTTCACCTTATGATGTACTAATAAAACCAGGCATGTGTCTTACTGCAAGATAAATGGGGTTTTACTAGACTTGGCATTCACTCTTAAGAGGCAGCCACTGTGTAAACATCTTACAAAATCAATTCGTAAAGAAGCCCACAAGGAACATTAAGGAGCTCACTTGCTGCAGTTCTGCAAGTTGCTTTTAAGGATGTCATAGTCGGTATTGAACAGAGGCCCACTGTCCTTTAGCATGGCTTTCTGGATGCTGTACACATGGACGCTGGCAGTCACAGCTAGCTTGGACTTCACTGCTACAAGTCAACAGGAAAAGCAGTCTGTTAATACACAAACTTCATAGCATGTGGGGACTTTAACAAGAAACCCTTCTGCATTAAAACCATTTGCAATCTGTGGTGGTCCAAAAAACTCTAAAAGGCCAAAGAGCCACATATACAGTATAACATCAACTCTTCTGTCTCCAATGGGGACATTATGACAAGGTAGGTGGTGGTGACTCAGTTCTAAGTACAGCACCTGTGAGGGTATCACTCATCCAGTGGACACTCAGTAAATATTAACGAATGATTGATGATGACTGTGATTTTTTTTTTCAGTCAGGGAAGAATCTTCCACTCTAGCGAGGAATAAGTAATTTTTATCTGAGAAGACTCACTTACGTAGTTTAACTCTAGAGAAAGCAACTCTATAATAGAATACTACCAACCAGGTAAGTCTGCAGAGGAAAAACACAAAAGAACATCACAAGAATAAATTTTAGGTTCCATGAAGGAAAGGACTAAGCCTAACTTGTTCCAAGTCACCAATGCCTAGCAGAGCTTGACACAGAATAAATAGTCACTATGCAGTGACTAAATGAATAAATCTTGCTTTGCCTACCAATGTGGGACCTCAGAAAGAAAAAGTGGACATCTCCACCACCCTGAATACCTCAAAGTTAATTTGTAAGAAAATGACTCCACTGGCAGGAGTCTGTATTTATAAAGCATGACAGTGCAGGTTTTGTCTGGAGACATAGGTCCAAGATCACATGGACCCTCTTATACAATTCCTTGGAACTGAGTTTTTAAAAAATAGAACAGTTGCATTAGTCTTGAAACAGGTGGACAAATTTAATTTATACATTATATTAAGTCTTTCTGACTTTGGAAAAGCATTCTTTAATTTCCTTCCAAAAAAAATCGTTAAGGAACACAACACAGTATGTAGAGACAACTCTTTTTACAGTTGAAGAGGTGCTCCATACGGTATTCATGATAGTTTTTTGCATGTCTGTCATGAGTTTTGAAATCCTGTGATAAAAATGCTTTATAAATGTCAGCATCTATTGACCTTAAAAATGGGGGGTCAGACAGATGTAGTGTTTTTAACATGTTTCAGAAACTACAAATAAGAGGAATATACAGCTTTTCGGTTAAACAGCTAAATATATTGTATACAGATGTTAGGAGCTGATTTTCTATTCTACCTATACTGATGGCATAAGAAAAAACTTACTATATTGCTAAAACACTTACCTTCCAATTTATCTTCTCTCACTACTGCAACCTTGTGGCACTGTGAGGAAATAACACTTCATTAATGTTTAAAGTAGAACAACTTGCAATTTTAGTTTCCTTGCCAATAATTCAATTGCACTTGGATATAAAATTAGGAACATTAAGTACCTCTGAAAATATATCTTACAGTTTAATAGTCACACTCATTTTTAACTTGCTTACATTAAAACTTCTCAATGAGGTTAAGGAAAGTGACAGAGTACAGATATCAAAATAATAATCATAAAAGTGTGAGGAAAAGAGGACTTTTTAGTAGGTAACATAATGAGAATTACTGTATAATCATATGGAACCAGGCAAAAATTGGATTTGTCTCTTATACCATACAAAAGAATAAATTCTAAATGGATCTGAGATATAAAGAATGACACCATACAAGTACTAGAAGAAAATGTGGGTGAATTCTTCTATAAACTGATAATCTGAGAATGAGGAAATTTCCTAACTATAATTCAAAATCCAGAAATAATTGAAATAATCCATAAAAACTGTCAACTAACTTTTGGATGACCAAAAAAAAAAAAAAAACTTTACCGAAAGTGTGAAGACAAATGATAAAGTGGAAAAAATATCTGCAAGTTATATCACAAAGGGTTAATATATATCTTCTAAAATAGAAAAAACAAAGACTAGTAATCCTTTAGAAAAATGGGCAAGAGGTATGAACAGACAATTTACAGAAAAAGAAATGAAACTAACCCTGAAACATATGACAGCCTGTGCTGTGTGGAAACAGGCACTCACATACACTGCTGGTGGGAATGAAAACTGGACAACTATTTGACAATGCCCAATGAAGCACATATACATGCTACTTCTAGGAAAGTAACCTTAAAAGCACACTGGCAAAAATATACAAAACACATATACACTGAGCTATGCACTGCAGCACTATTTGTAATAGCCAAAGATTGTAAATAGCTCAAATAACTATCAATAAAGAACTGCTGAATAAACTAAGGTATAGCTATTAATGTAGGATCATGTGGCTGTAAAAGGGAATACCGAGTATTTCTATAACCACTATGGAGTGATGCTCAGGACCTACTGTTAAGTAAAAAGAGTCAAGTGAAAATAGGGTGTACTGTATAAAAACTTTTATCTAATAAAGGGGGTTAGTATGAATATATATTTGTTTATATTAAAAATATACACAAAGACAAAAACAATGGAAGGAGAATGTAAAACCAATAAAGGGTTATTTGTCAGGAAAAATAGAGAACCTAAAGATTCCAAGATGGAAAAAAACTGCATTTAACTAGATACTGAACTGGTGGATTAACCAGAGAAGAATTATTTCAAGTGATTCTAAAACACTGGCTGGTTGTGCATCCCTATTAGGATACATCCTACAGACAAGAAGAATGACAAAAAAGCCTTAACCTATTTTCAGTAATCATATTGTTAGTAAAAATATTGGTTTTGCTTTTCTAAATCTTGTATATTTGGCTAAAGCAAATACATATTTATGTTAATGTAGGAACCACCAAAATTCCCAACATGAAAAAAGAGTAATATAAAATCAAATAACTTTAAAAAAAATGTAATTGTAGAGCTGAACTGGGAATATCAGTATGTTTTCATAATGCGCTTTCTCTTAAAAAAACAAAACAGGCTTTCTTAAAATGTCATGTTCTGCAAAAATGTACAATAAAAATTACAGAGTTTACGAGAAAAAGAGTGTTAGGAACTAACCGGTCAAACCTATGCAACTTTGTAGTAAGAGCCCTAAAAATAATAACTGGTACCCTCAGGAGAAAATCTGGATAGCCTAGACAGTTTGGTATGGCTATATGCTGCCTCAGGAGATACCGAAAATGCATAAAAACAGCTGTCAGTGGAAATGCCAGCTTGCTGGTGCTAAAACAATGCACACCAGAGTAGAGCTCCAATTCAGTGGGTTCCTGTTATAACAAAAGAAGGACACAGAATTAAGCTCAGTATCCAAAAACCCAGAGCCTGGCTGAGGGTAAAGCTCCCTGAGCTTTTCAGCAGTTAAAGAAAAAGGAAAAATTGATGAGAGTAAGTTCTTATTGAAAACTTCCCGCCAATAAATGTGGAAGGGATGACAGAAGTAGAACACCACCATTTTGAAACTCATTGCGAATTAATGATCTAGGCAATAATAAAAATCAACCTCAGCTAAAATCAGATGAAAAGCTAATGGGGAACTGCATAAAGGATGAATCAGGCTGACATCTGCTAACACAAAAAGAGAATCAACCAAATGTTCCCTTGCAATTTTCACATAATTCTTTGGAAGACGCTCTGGGATGAGTGAGATTAGAAAGAGGCTTTTACTGTCTACGTATTGTTAAACATTTTTTTACAATAATCACAATCATTGGAAAAATAAAAAGTATTTATAGTTTTAAAAATCAATACAAAACCTACACTGTATCTTTTTTCTTTCTAGAAACACAACTTAAGAGAAGAAATTGAAAGAAACAAGAACAAAACCTGAAATTATGCTTAATAATCTGCCTTTTCGTAGGAGGGCTCTCTTTAAGGAAAAAAGAATGGGTAAACACCCACACTTGGTCAGTCATCCTACAGGGTTCCAAAGACCTGTGGCACTGTCAGGAGGGAAGCATATATGACTCCAAAATCTTCACAATCACTTCCACCACAGCAATCCTACTATTATTTTTAATATTAGGATTCTAATTAAGATTTCATTTAAAAGCATTCTGCTTAAAAAAAAAAAGATGGACAAAATTTAAATGCCCTCTTAAATTTAAAAATAAAAGGCCTTTATAATGACATATAGTAAGCAATGCATTAGTGTTTGTTAAATAAAATTAACTTAACAACAACAAGGCCTTTATAAGCAAGCCACAGCATACAAGTTTTTAACTGACATGGGTTACACATCATTTTGAAAAATGGTCTCCAAAGAATGCACTGAGGAACACAACCTGAATGCACTTTCAGGAGTTCATCCAGGAATCCCTCGAACCTCAAAGACCATCCAAAGATCGCAAATCAAGAACCTCTGTCATATGGCTTAGAATAAAAATCTACAACTTTATCTTAAAACATAAATTCTTAACCTTGGACCCTGCTCCAGAAGATGTGTGAACACTCAAGGTTTTATAATTATGTTGACATATGAATTTTTCTTTCAGATTCTCCAAGTAATCAGTGACCAAAAAAAGAATAAAACCCACTGCTTTAAAGGAATACAGCGATTCCCAGGTAAAGAATTCACTATGACTAGATTGAAGGCATTGATTACAGAGAGACAGCAAGCTAGTTAACCCTTGGAAAGAAGACAGTCAGAGGCAGACTTTGGCAATATCCATTCAAGAGAGCCATACAAAAGAGGATTCTGGTTCTAGGTTTCTTTCTAAAAGTAAATGAATCAGGTCTGCTTAATTTTGTGTTTCAGATATATAATGACATCTGATTCTACACTTGCAAATATCTTGATTATTACCTGGCTTGCCAAATAGCTTACCAACAAAAAAAGAAATTGCTAGTCAAAGAATACTCGTATAAAAGATCTGATTCCCGTAACAATCTTGTTTCTCCTTGTAAATTGCCATTCTAGTTTTAAATCTCATATGCTTGGGACTCTGTTGCTATAAAACAAATCCAGTCAGTATTTTGATACATCAAGCTTCTGAACCTATGAGTCTGAGGGGAGGTCAAAAGGGATGGGAAACACTTCTCTCATTAGTGGATCTCTGAGGAGCCCTGATCCTTGGGCTAAGTTGTGTAGGGCTGCTGATGGTGGTGGTGGGAGCAAAAGAACCTTCAGATAGGAGGCTTGGGGAACTAAGAACAGAAGAGGTATGCCTTCCTTTGGGGAGGAAGCCAGAGAGGAGGAATTATCAGAGTTCCCAAGGATCAGTCAGGTATAAAAGGAATGAGTTCTCTCAGCAGAGCTTCCGGTGCCCACCAGGTCATGGGAGTAGCAGAATGATCCCTATGCCCCTGAGCGGCATATGGAAGTAGCTAAGAGAAAGCCAGCACGCCTGAGAAAGCTTTGTTCGGGATGATGAAAATGCAACAGTGGCCTGAGTTGAGGGGTGATCACATACCAGACTGTAAAAAGATGCATGACAATAAAGACGTTCCCAACCCATGCTTCTGCATTAGCTCAGTCCCCTGCCAACACCCTATTCTTCAGCCTCTTAGACATAAGCCTACTAAAGTGAATGCTCCAATTAAAAGCAATTTCAGTTAAAAAAATAAAATTATTTTTTCTGAACATCTGAGTGTGTGGCCTGACATTTGAACAGGATGGAAACCCACCACCATTGTCCCTAATATACCTTTAAGAGGGAGAAAGAAATAACAGATGCAGTCTCCTGATGTCTTATTGCCTAGGAAAAGTGCGTAATAAATATAGTCTGTGCATCACAGCCAAGACATTACCAAAACTTGTCAGTTTTAGGTTTAGTCTGAAAATCCAAAATAATCATCTTCAGGTAGCTTTTTAAAACTTCCATAATACTAAGCCTTGGTTTCCACCCCCACCCCCACCCCCCGCCAATCTCGTTATTTAACAGTTTATAGCGCAAACATATTTAAGCTCATTGTAAGATTCTGAGAACTTACCGAATATCCATTCTGAATGAGACTGCCAGACACTAAATAGGTGACATGGAGTTGGGCTCCTGAATTTTCTTTTCGCTTCCTTTCAACATAATCATACAGCATCCTGTTCCAAACAAAAGGTACAAGAAAGTCATTAGTAAGAGTTTTTACCTCATCAACTCTTTTTTTTTTTTTTAAGATTTTTATTGGGTAATTGGGGGGATGGGAACAGTACTGGGGAATTAGGGGAAGGGGAACAGACAAGTTGCTGTCGTTTTTTTTTTGTTCTTCAATCTAGTTGTGGAGGATGCTGCTTCACTGGCCCAAGTTGGCACCATCATTGCGCTCTTCCCGGGCGAGGCAGATCAGTCACCGGCTTCTGGACGGCCGCTCACTGCAGCTGCTGGCCGCTCACGCTGGCTGCTGGCCACACACGGTAGCCCATGGCAACCCACTGCTACAGGGACTGCAGCCTACGCCGTCGCCAGCGACTCACGGCAGCCCAGCTCCAGGTCGAGCTGCTGCTCAGCATCCCAGCCGTAGAGGGCAGTGTCACTGGCCCTCATATGTGGGATCCGAACCGGGGCCCTCTGGCATCCCAAGCGAGTTCCCAACCATCGCGCCACTCGGCCGGCCCTACCTCATCAACTCTTAATTTGTCACTTAAAAGTTAGGTATATTAAACCTGACAATCCATCAAATTTTCTACAGAATTTCTGCTCAGTTTATGGACGAGCAAAGAGGTGGGGTCAACTACTGAGTTGGCACAATGACCCAGTAACTGAAATAAAAGAAATCTAGTAATAGGCCAAGAGGGACTGAACCTGCAATAAAACAGTGACAATGACATATAATGAATAGAACACTCAACCAAGAGTAAGTTCAGTCACCATCTAGCTATGCGATCCTGGATAAGTTAATGAATTTTTCTAGGCCTCCTAATATCCTGAGGTATAAAACGGGAGGGCAGTACTAGACCAGTGATTCTCTTAACCTGGGACTCATGTGGCCATCTATAACCCTCCACATCCCAAATTTTAAGTAAAATGTATATGTGCTTTTTGGGGGCGGGGGAGACAGTTCAGGGTTTTTAATAGTTTCGCAAGAGATCATTACTCCAAAACATTAAGAACCAATAAGCAGACGATCACAAATGTCTAGCTTTGAAATTTCAGTTTTATGATCACTCAGATTCAATGTTGTTTCGGAACTGCAGAATGTAACAGCCTACTCACACTGCCCAGTATTCAAAGTATTCATTAATCTGAGATTACCAAACGCTCGATATAAAAATAATGTTGCTTTTAGTAATATCCCTAAATTCAATTTTTATTCTTGTAGAGTATCAGAAGTTGGCTCCCCTCAAGAACTTACAGATTAACAAAAACAACAACAAAAGAGACATATGTCTTTTATTTCAAGAAACATATACTAAGTCTCTATAACATGTCATACTTCTGCCAAGAACAGCTGGAAACTCGAAAATTCCAAAGGAAACTCAACCTACACTGCTGACCACTCTTCTTGAAGTATCTGCTCTCTTAGCTTCCACGATCCTGCGCCCTGCTGAGTCCCCTGGTACCTCTCTAACTGCCTCTGCTCCATTTCCTGCACAGACTTGACTACCTCCTCCATTCCTGTAATAGTTGGGGTTCTGTCCTCAGCTATTTTTTCACTCTATATATTAGAGTGACCAAATATCCAGGTTTGCCTGGATTTGAGGGGAGTTTCCTGAGACATGAACTTCTAGTGCTAAAACTGACAGTCCTGGGCAAACCAGGATGGTTGGTCTATTTCATTCATCCCCATGGCTTGACTTATTCCAAACAACATCATCTGCTCAAAGCCAGAAATCTGGGAGTCATTATCCTTCGCTTCTCCCTAGCCAGTGAGTTGCCAAATCTCATCAGTTCTCCCTCCCAAGTAATTCTTGACTCCATGCCCTCCAAATCTCTTGACTGGACTATTTCAATTCTGGAAGTGTCAATTCTGCTCCCCACCACCACCCCCACTCTCCCCACCACCCCAACATTATCTACAAGGCTGCCACAGTAAAGTGTTAAAAATGCAAATAAAGTCATTCAGTCAACAAAACTTTACTGAGTAGATACTTTATGTTCTGTGCCTTAGGAATAGAGCAATGAACAAAGCAAAGTTCCCAACCTTTTAGAGCTTACATTGTAGAAGAGAGACAAACGAATAAGTACAAGGTGTGATCACAAAATACAGTGAATGCTGCTGCCAAGTGCCATCCAATGTAAAGGCAGGGATCTTCAATATGGAAAGCGGCATGTTGAACCTTAGTAACAGTGTGTGACAAGTTTCAGCTTGTTCGGTGCAGTGAGTTGGGTGTGAGCTACAGTTGAAAGAAGGTGTGTTTTAAAGCATGCCGTAAATCATCCTCCATCATGACAACATTCCGTGCCACACATCGCTTCTGGTATATGGCAATTTCTGTCAAATAAAAACATGGTGTCCTCATCCACCTTATTCACCAGGTCTGGCACCGTGCTCTTCCCCCAAGTCAAAATCATTCAGGATATCATGGCAGCCACGACAGTGTAACTAAAGACACTCACGAAAGAGGACTTCCAGAACTGCTTCAGAAAGTGACAAGAATGATGGGATGTGTGTGTTTGAAGTGAGGGGGATTAATGGCAATGTGTCTTTTACTGTAATACTTTTTTAAAAATTTAAATATTCACCATATTGTTTGATCACACTTTGTGTGATCAAACACACAAAGTGTGTAAATATATGTTAGATGGTAGTAAATCTATGGGGGAGTAATAGAGAGTGCCCAAGAAGAAGTCTGCTACTTTATATAAGATAATTAGAGAAGGTCTCATGAGCAGCACCCTGTGGGAACTGAGGAAGCCACCTCAGTGGATATCCTGAGGGAATGTTCCAGACAGACAAAATGGCAAATACAAAGTTCCTGAGGCAAGAATGTAGATAAGGGCCAAGGAACAGAAAGGAGGCAAGTGTGCTGAAGCAGAGTAAGGAAGAGGGTGGCAGAGAGAGCCAAGTGTCAGACATGGGGCACTTTAAGGAAGGAAGTCATTAGAAGGTTTAGAGCAGAAATACCATGATCTCACCTTTTAGAAGGATCCCTGATTGCTGTGTGGAGAATATATTGCTGAGAGTCAAGGGAGGAAGCAGGGAGACCAGTTAGGAGGCTACTGCAGTAATCCAGGCTAGAGGTGATGGTGGCTCAGACTAGGGGAGTAGCAAGGGAGGTAGGACATTAGTGGATGAATTCTGGGTGAACTTAAAGGGAGAAACAACAGTATTTGCTGATGGATGGACCATGGGGTATGAGAGAAAAAGGAGTCAAAGATGACTGGACTAAGCAACTCAAAGCTGTCGTTCACTGAGATGGGAAAAGCAGAAGTAGATGTTGGGGGCAGAAATCAGGAATTAGCTTTTGGGGCATGTGAAGTCTGAGATACCTATTGGTCATTCAGTGATGTTGAAAAGGTAGCTGGATATTCTTCGTTCAAAAATGTTCAGTCGCTCCTCATCCCTTAAGGATCAACTCCAACTCCCTGGCAATGACATGTGAGGCCATTCTTGTTCTGGCCCCTGGGGCTCTCACCATTCTGCCACCCTCACACTATTTTCAGCCTTATGAAACACTCTGCAGTGCTCCTTGCTCCTCTGTATGTCACGTCCCTCCTTCTGCCTGGAATGCTCTCAGCCTCATCCACCCAATTCCTCATCAAGACGGCAGCTCCGTTATGGCCTCCTATGGGAAGCCTTCCCTAACACCACAGGCCAGCAGGGCACCCCTACCCCTAAGCTCTAACAGAGCTCATCCCATATCTGTTATTCTAGCACTTACCCCACTATATTCTAACTAGTTTATGTATCTGCCATCCCCACTAAACTATAGACTCCTTGAGGACAAAAATTTGCCCTGTTTAACATTTTTGTTGATTCCCCTATCTTGTTCTCTTTAGTGTTTCCTTCCATGCAGCCATTATGTTAGGAAAGACAAGGTAACAGCATTTTATGAACATTCTAGGTTATTTATGCTACTTAGGATCATGCTAATAGAAGAAATGGTAGGCAGGTACCATGCCCAAGATGCTCGCAAGCTTGCTGGCTAAATCTTTTATCTACAACATATAGTCTTGCCTATATCATCACAGATGTCCCCTATGCACTTGTCTCCCCAAATCAACCCCAGTTCTTTTATATTAACAGGAGGGTCAAAACTGCACAAACTCGTTTTGAAAAAACTAATTTCTGCATAACTTTAGAGTCTCTAAGACATGTTTATCTAATTTGATTACACCAGACATTTTATTTTACCAACAAAATATGCAAAATATTTTTAAGTATGAGTGATAACATATGTGAATTCTTATAAGATGCACTTCCTACAGACATGATTAACTATATCATCTCATCTTAATTCACTAATTTTCCCTCCTGATCAGTTCCACCTATAATTTCCCCCCAGACAAATAAAGTGTTTATTGTACGCTGCCCTCCCAACCCAATTTAATTCCTTCACAGCATTTTTACAACCTCAAATTATCTTGTATAAATCAGTGATGGGAAGAACCTTGTCTATCAGGTTTGCTGTTTTATGACAGAGCCTAAAATAATGCTAAAAACATAGCAAGAACTGAAAAAAAAATACTTCTTTAATGAATCCAAGCAAATCAATACCCAATCATGCCCAGTCACTACCCTCAGTGCCAACACTGATACTTCAAATGCTTCCACTACAGGTAAAATAAGGAAAGGTGACAGGACACTCCAGTCTCAATTTTCTCATCTGTTAAGAGAGGTTGATAACACCCATCACATTGGATTGTTATAAAGGTTATGTGAGATAAATGTTTGTGAAAATGTCTACCACAGTGCTTAATATGCATTCAACAAATATTTATTGTCACCTTGTATGAACCAGGCACTGAAGATACAATGATTGTGGAATACTGTATTTTCCGAAAGTGGCTGCAACATCTCCCATTCTACATACCTAATCTTCTACATACACTCAGAATGAGACAGACTCCATCCCCTCCCCCTGAATCTGGGAGGGCTAGTGATTCATTTTAACCAAAAGAATAAAGCAGATATGATACTGCTTGGCTTCTGAAGCAATCAGCTTCTGCCTTGTGCTGGGGAGCTAGCATTTGGAGTCCTGAGCTGCTGTGTAAGAAGTCCAGCTATCCAGAGACACCATGCTCTGATGAGAGCCCAGACCATACAGAAAGACCATATGCGATGTCTGGTCAACAGCTTCAGCCAAAGTCCCAGTCACTGGCCAGCACCGACTGCCAGACGTGTGCACAAAGAAGCCTAGAAGGCTCCAGCCGCTGAGGTACCAGCCATTATGGAACAGAGATAAGTTATTCTCACTGTACCTAGCCCAAATTCCAGACCAAAAGAATCTATGAGCATAATTAAACAGTTGTTTCAAGCCACTAAATTTTGAAGTAATTTGTTATACAGCAATAGTAACTGGAACAGTGATGAACTTAAATGTGTTCCCTGCATTCAGGGGATCATATTTTGGGGGGCGGGCATACGATAAGCAAGAAAATGTCAGACAGTAATAAGAATTATGAAATGCCGAATCAACTGGATAGCCATACGCAAAGGAAAGAAGTTGTACTGTTTCTTTACAGCATCTACAAAATGATTCCTAGAAAAAATAGTGACTACACATTGTAGTGCTTCGTTTAAAACTAGCTTGAGCCGGGCCAGCCGAGTGGCGCGATGGTTAAGAACTCGCTTGGGATGCCAGAGGGCCCCGGTTCGGATCCCACATATGAGGGACAGTGACACTGCCCTTCACAGCTAAGATGCTGAACAACAGCTCAA
>NW_017731482.1:1796858-1808441 GCF_001890085.2 Hipposideros armiger | reverse complement strand
AGCCCCTGTGGCAGTGGATTGCCATGGGCTACCGTGTGTGGCCAGCAGCCAGCGTGAGCGGCCAGCAGCCGCAGTGAGCGGCCGTCCAGAAGCCGGCGTCTGATCTGCCTCGCCAGAGAGGAGCGCGGTGATGGTGCCAGCTTGGGCCAGTGAAGCAACATCCTCCACAACTAGATTGAAGAACAAAAAACGACAGCGGCTTGTCTGTTCCTCTTTCCCCAGTTCCCCGGCGCTGTTCCCATCCCCCCAATTCCCCAATAAAAAAATCTTTAAAAAAAAAAAACTAGCTTGAGCCAATACCTAATTTGAAAATTATAGTGTATTCATATTGTGAGGACTGAGGCATTTTTTAATGTTAACAAGCACTTGATTCATAGGAACCTTAAATACAGTAGTGATCATTATTGGTGTAGGAACTAAAACTACAAAATTTTTAGAAGAAAGCACACAAGTAAATCCTCATGACCTTGGTTAAGTTAGGTGAAGCCTTCTTAGATACTATATAAAAAACACAATCAACAAAAGAAAAAAATAAACTGGACTTCATCAACAATAAAAACTTTTGTGCTTCACAGGACACCATCAACAGATAACCCACAGAATGGGAGAAAATTTTTACAAAACGACAAACAACCAAATGAAAAAATGAGCAAAGGATCATAAAAAACATCTCTCCAAAGAGGATATACAAAAGTCTAATAAGCACATGAAAAGATGATCAAATTCATTAGTCATTAGGGAAATGCAAATCAAAACCATAATGATACCACTTCACACCCATTAGGATGGCTACAATAAAAAAGACATAATCAAGATATGAAAAGAATATGGAGAAATTGGAATCCTCATACATTGCTGGTGGGACTGTAAAATAGCATAGCCACTTTGAAAATGGTTCATCAGTTCCTCCAAATGTTAAATACAGATTTATCATATGATCCAAAAATTCCAATGCTAGGCATAAATCCAAAAGACCTGAAAACACACACATGTATGCACAAAAACTTGTACTCAATTGTTCATAGTAGCACTATTCATAACACCCAATGTGGAAACAACCAAAATATCCATCAACTGATGAATGAATAAACAAAATGTGGTATATCCATGTGTTAGGGGTTGAAATGTATTCCCCTCAAAAAATATATGTTGAAGTCCTAACCGCCACTACTTCAGAATGACCTTTGGAAATGGCATCACTGCAGATGCGGTCATACTGGAGGTGGGTGGGTTCCTAAACCAGAAAGACTGGTATCCTTAGAAAATGTCCAGACACACAGGGAGGATGTCATGTGAAAACACAGGCAGAGACTGGGGTTGTGCAGCTACAAGCCAAGGAATGGCAAAGATTGCAGTAAACCACTGATAGCTAGGAAGAGGCAAGGAAGGATTCTTCTCTACAAGTTTCAGAGGGAGCATGGCCCTGCTGACACCTTCATTTTGGACTTCTAGCCTCCAGAACTGTGAGAGACAATAAATTCTTGTGTTCTTAAGCCACCTAGTTTGTAGTACTGTTATGGCAGCCCTAGGAAACTAACACCACATAATGGAATAATTCAGCCATAAAAAGCAACAGCAGGCCCTCAAATAACATCATTTCGTTGTAATGGTGATGGGACACCCTAGGAAGTTAACTCCTGTTTGTATCAATTAGCTTATGGTAAAATTGGTTTCATTATAAGTCATTTCACTTAAGGTCACTGAACCTATCGACCACATTATGTGAGGACTTCTGTACTAATACATGGTCAAACCTTGAAAACATTATGTATGTGAAAGAAACCAGGCACTCAAGTTTACATATTATATGATTCCCTTTATATGAAATGTTCAGAATAAGCAAATCTATAGACAAAGAAAATAGTTGCCCAGGGGTGGGGGTAGAGGACTATGCGAAAATGGTGAGTGACTGCTAATGGATACAAGGTTCCTTTTTAGGGTGAAAATGTTCTAAAATTAAGTGTAATGATGGCTGCACAATTCTACAAATATACTAAAAACTACACTGAATTATACATTTTCATTGGGTGAACTGCAGGTATATGAATTGTCTCTCTCAATTAAGCTGTTTAAAAAAATAAACGAAAGAAATACATATGACAAAAAGTTAGGGAGGGGTTGGGATACTTGAAACAGAGCATTAGGGGAGGGCTGTTCCAAGAAATAATGTGTGAAATTTGAGCTGAAACCTGGAGGATCAGGACCTTTGGGAAAAGAGCATTCGAGGCAGAGGGAATGGTGCAAACGTCCTAGGGTGAGAAGCTTGGCATATTTGAGGAACAGAAAGGCAAATAAGGCTAGAGTATAAGAGAGGTAGACAGTAGTACGGGATGAAGCTGGCAGATAGGCAACGACAGTGTGTTAATTCTAGAAAAATTATAGGTAATTAGGGTAGCTACAGTAAAACTGCAGGCAATTTTATTGCATCTTCAATATGTACCTTTAAACCCCAACAAGCTTATATAATAATAATTACTTCATTTCATATTTAAGCATCCATAACCACAACAAATAATTACTCTTATAGGTGTCCATTCCCAAAGTTACCTGAACCTCTTGGGTTTGGGGCAGGACTAGTCTTAGGAACAGCAATCTTAGATAGTCAAAATCTGTCCAAATCCATTCCTGGGCTAAGTGTTTCAGGTCTTGAAGGCATAAACATCCAGTCAAAATCAGACTCCTAGATCTGTCAAACAGCAACCCAAATAAAGCCTAATCAACCCATTCTAGGGATCAGGGATTTTTCTAAGACTCACATAACGTAACGTTCCTACGACTCAAGGAATAGGTAAAAATCAGACCACCTTTAGAAATTAAACTGAGTATTTGACTCAGTATATGTGTCCTCAGCCTGTTTAACCAACTCCCCAGCTTGGAACATAAACAACATCTGCACATTTGCAGGTCAAGAAATGTTGAAGTTAATTCAAAAGCTTGCCTTTTCCCTTTTGGCCTCAAATTGGACTATAAGTTTCAGCAAGGAAAGGTGATAGGGCAAAATTCAAGAAGGGCAGCGCTCTACGCCATCCTAAACACTCCCCTTTTTAATTTCACTGAAATCGTTGCCCCCATTTTCTACTGTTATACAGTTCATGTCAAACACCTGTTGACCTCATTATGGAGGTATTTCAATCACACCCAGAGATGGGCCTAAGGAGCATGTGTGAAATGTAATGAATCTGTAAGACATCAGACATAAATGTGATATAAACAGAATTGGCTAGCCCATTTAATCAACATGAAATAACCAAGTGATGTTAACCAGAGGTCAAGACTACACATAAACCCAGTAAATGTATTACTACACATTTGCACACAAGTCTACCTACCTCCTAAATAACAGACAAAAGTAGTAAGATGTAGTAAAAATAGTATTCTTTCCCATTTTCTCAGGAAAAAACAAAGTTCTAACCTAGAAGCTATCTGTAAAGCCAAAAACAAAGCAAAACAAAAAACAAGCAAAGCAAGGCTCCAATGTGATTAAAATTAGTAGTAAATCAGACTTACTGTTTGGCCTGGTTGACATGAACTCCTAGTGTATAGCTCAGCCATTTGTATGTCACCTGCAAGAAAAAGAACTTTTTTTAATGTTTTATTAGATGACTCCTGAGTACAGTTCCATTCTAAGGGCTCCGAAAGAGTCCTATTCTTGGATGATTATGCCTTATAAATTATAATATATACCATGCCAGTTTTACCAAGAACCATCCATCTGGGCAGGCAGGACTGACATATTTACCTTACAAATACTAAAAAGCTTGTTTTACAGACCCATTAATGCAAAGAGTCTAAAGAGGAAGGCTAAATATACATAAAAGAAAAAGCTGTCATTTTTCTCACTCCATGTTTTACTTTTATTTTTCACATTCTGTCCTTTTTGGGGGCCTCCACCGAAAACAATCCTAACACCCAGAAGCTAGATTATTTTGAAGTGTATAAGTCAGAAAAACTTCAAAGGAAAGATGCAGCCATACAAACATTAAGGGCACAGGTGGTGCATGGGTCAGGGAATGAATGAGGTGGATGGATACTGCATCAGAGGTTAGATTGGCAACTCCTGGCCTCAAGCCTAGATCTTCCTTCCATCTTTCCTTAATTCTACTGTCACTCCTCTCTCCAAATCTTCCAATTCTGAATGCTGACTTTCCAATAACTAGAAGTGTTACATAGGTTAGGCAAAGGCAGTGTGATGTAGGAGAAAGCATTAGCAAAAGGGACAGACCTAAGTTGATAAACTGCCTATCCCTTACTAGCCACAAATAAAGAGGTTAGTTGGCCCTTCTACTTCAACTGCCTTTTCTAAGACTAGCTTCTACCGACCTCTGGATGGATCACTGCAAAGATTAAATGCAATAATGTGTATCCAAAGCTCAAAGTAGACACTCAGCCCTCACACTAGCAAAGTGTATTCACATCCATTGTCTCATTTGATCTTTACCCCGTTCCTGAGACAGGTCAAGCCTGTATCAATACCAAATTTCCAGTAAGAGGAAATTGGCTGTTGTAAGGTTAAATTTCTTGTCACTTAAACCCAGTACAACTTCCTCAACTGTAAACTTGGGGCTTCAAATTCCAACCCCCTTATCTGACAGGTGTAGAGACCCCTTAGAAATAGCAACCAATGCCCCCAGTCTGTGCAGCGCCCAGCACGCCCACCCAATGGGCGCGGACTTGCGCGCGCGCCTAGGCGCTCTCTGGCGAGTCCTCGCTTGCCCTGGGACATGAGGAGTAGGGGGACCTGTTTCCCTTGGCCAGTCCCCACGAGACCACTCGCAGGGGGATCAAGGCCCCCACCGCCCTCGCCGGGCCCAGAATCCCAGTCGCACGCCCGAGTTCCCCATTCCTGGTTCCTCACGATCTTGTTCTGGTCCATGACGAACTCGTCTATATTTTCCAGATACATCTGGTCCGCCATGGTGCTGCAGCGCTGGACCCCGCAGCCTCTGAGCTCCCCACGCCGCCACAACCGCAGCTCCCGCCGGCGGGAAATATCTTGCCTCCAACCCTGGGCCGGGGTCGTTTCCCAAGGCAACAGAGAGACGCGCTACGGCGGCCGCCTGAGGGTCAAACTAGTCTCAGAGATGGCGCTGCCGAAGTAGGCGGAGCCAGCAGGAGCGGACGGAAGTGGGGAGCCAGGAAGGCTGGAGGGACCTGGAGGAGGCTGTCTGTGGCGCCTTGATTTCAAATCTCACCGCTGCCACTTAGTCACTGACCCATGGCAAAATACCTGACCTCTAAGAGCCACAGTCTTAACACCCGTAAATTGATAAAAATAATCCTTGCCCTTTCATACCTTTGGTCAACAAATATTTATCAAATACATATTTTATTGCAGGCACTTGCTAGGCACTGAGGACACAGCAATAAACAATAAAGAAATAAGTAAGTTTAGTAGAGTGATGCCAGCTGGGATTAAGTACTACTTGTTATAATGCCTCAAAATTGAGAAATTAGGGAAGGTTTTCCAGAAGGGATGAGAGAGGGGGCAGTGTTTTCAGATACGAAGCAGGAGTATTTGCTGTGCTGAGAAGACAGTTCATTATAGTTGGAATGATGGGGAGAAAGGTCAATGAGGAGAGAGGAGACTTGGGAGAAGCCAAATCATGATGCCCCTACAAGGGGCACATGAACTTTATTCTCAGGAAAAGTTTCCAGGTTGGGGAATTTCGACTAAAATCTCTCCCAATGTCAGCTAAAAAAACCTCTTAATAATTAACTTCAGCATTAGCCAGTGTAGTTCAATATGGCGGTATAGTGGACAGTAGGCTCTTAAGTTAGACCCTGGATTTGAATCCTGGTTTTGATGTTTGTGTAGTCTTAAGTGAGTTATTTAACGACTGCACGCCTATTTTCCCATCTATAAGATGGAAATAATATTACCCACTTCAAAGTTTTCTTGCAACATGCATCCATTCAAGACATAGTTAGTAAAAGCCTACTAAGAGCCAGGCACTGTTCTTGGGGTTTGGGTGCTGTGCATACAGCTGTGATGAATAATACATGGAGCCTGTTCACATGGAGCTTATATTCTCATGAAGATATTTAAGTGAAGGATGGTAATGGCTTAAAATAGGATAATGGTAGTAGAAACTGAGAGAATCAAGTGACTTGGGTTTTCTTTTTAGAGTCAGCAAAACCTGCTGATGAATTAGATGAGTAGAGCATAGGAAAGGCAAGAATCAAGAAAAATGTCTAGATTTGGAACCTAAATTTTTAGGCAATGGTGATGCCTTTGACAACTGAGATGTGGAAGACTGAAAGAGAAAATGAGAATATTAAAGGATTCTATTTGGCCAGAGTTATAAATGAGATAATATACATAAAATCCTCATACCTTGCCTACACACAATAAAATCAATAACATTTGGCTATTACATTACTGTATACCAGGCACTTTTTTTTTCTTCTTTTTCCCAGCTCTTTTTAAAAATTAAATGTATTTGGATGACATTGGTTAGTAAAATCACATAGGTTTCAAGTGTACAGTTCTATGATATATCATCTGTGCAAACACATATTGTATTTGTGTGTTCATCACCCAAAGTCAAATCTCCTTCTGTCACCATATATTTGACCCCTTTACCTTTTTTTACCTCCCACTCCCCACTTTCCCTCTGGTAACCACCAAACTGTTGTCTGTGTTTACGAGTTTTTATTTGTTTGTCTTGTTCATTAGTTGCTTTCAGTTTTATATCCCACATAATGAGTGAAGTCATATGGTTCTCGACTTTTTCTGTCTGTCTTATTTTGCTTAGCATAATAATCTCAAGATCCATCTGTGTTGTTGCAAATGGCAGTATTTCATCTTTTCTTATGGCTGAGAAATATCCCATTGTATATATGTACTACATCTTCTTTATCCAGTCATCTATCGAAGGACACTTCAGTTGTTTCCATGTCTTGGTCACCATGAATAATGCTACAATGAACACAGGGGTACATATATCTTTTCAGATAAATGTTTTCAAATTTTGGGGGTAGATACCCAGAAGAGGGATTGCTGGGTCATATGGTAATTCTATTCTTAATTTTTTGAGGAGCCTCCATAATGTTTTCCATAGTGGGTGCATCAATTTACATTCCCACAAGTAGAGTACGAGGGTTCCCTTTTCCATATAATCTCTCCAACACTTATTACTTGTCTTGTTGGTAATAGCCATTCTAACAGGTGTGAAGTGGTATCTTATCATAACTTTGATTTGCATTTCCCTAATACCTAGTGAAGTTGATCATCTTTTCATATATCTGTTGGTAGTTTGTATGTCTTCTTGGGAGAAGTGTCTGCTCAGGTCCCCTGCCCATTTTTTAATTAGGTTGTTTGTTTTTTTGTTACTGAGTTGTAGGAGCTTTTTATATATTTTTGATATTAGCCCCTTATCAGAGGCGTTGCTTGCAAATATTGGGTTGTCAGAAAAGTCATGACGCATTTTTGCAATGAAAAACAGAAAAAATACATCATGACTTTTCCGACAACCCAATTCAGTTGGCTGCGTCTTTGTTTTGTTGATGATTTCTTTCGCTGTGCAGAAGCTTTTTAGTTTGATATAGTCCTATTCATTTATTTTTGCTTTTACTTCCCTTGCCTTTGAGGTCAAATTCATAAAATCCTCTCTAAGGCCAAGTTCCATAAGTTTAGTATCTATGTTTTCTTCTATACATTTTATTGTTTCAGGTCTTATATTTAGGTCTTTGATCCATTTTGAGTAAATTTTTGTGTATGATGAAAAACTGCAGTCTAGTTTCATTCTTTTGCCTGTGGCCTTCTAATTTTCCAAGCACCATTTACTGAAGACGCTTTCTTTGTTCCATTGTATGTTTGTGCCTCCTTTGTCGAAAATGATCTGCCTATATATATGTGGGTTTATTTCTGGGTTCTCAATTCAGTTCCATCATTCTGTGTGTCTGTTTTTCTGCCAATCCTACCCTGTTTTGATTATTGTTGCTTTCTACTATAATTTGAAGTCAGGGAATGTGATACCTCCAGCCTTGTTCTTTCTTCTCAGGATTGCTTTGGCTATTTGGGGTCTTTTGTGATTCCATACAAATCTGATAATCTTTTCTTCTATTTCTTTAAAAAATGTTATTGGGATTTTGATGGGAATTGCATTAAATCTGTATATTACTTTGGGTAATATGCCATTTTATGTTGATTCTTCCAATCCATGAACACAGAATATCTTTTTCCATTTCTTTGAATCTTCAACTTCTTTTAATAATGTCTTAAAGTTTTCAGTGTCCTTCACATCATTTGTTAAGTTTATTCCTAGGTATTTTATTCCTTTTGTTGCAATTATGAAAGGAATTGTTTCTTTCATTTCTTTTTCTGAAATTCCATTGTTAGTATATAGGAATGCAATGGGTTTTTATACATTGATTTTGTATCCTACAACTTTACTGTATGTGTTTATTGTTTCTAATAGTTGTTTTTTTTGGTGGAGTCTTTAGGGTTTTACATATAAAGAATCATGTCACCTGCAAAAAGTGACAATTTGACTTGTTCATTTCCAATTTGGATGCTTTATTTCTTTCTCTTGCCTGATTGCTCTGGCTAGGACTTCCAAAACTATGTTAAACAGCAGTGACTAGAGAGGGCATTCTTGTTTTGTTCTTGATCTTAGAGAAAAGGTTTCAGTTTTTCACCATGAAGTAAGATGTTAGCTGAGAGTTTGTCATATATGACCTTTATTATGTTGAGGAACTTTCCTTCTATACCCATTTTAATCATAAATGGATGCTATATTTTGTCAAATGCTTTTCCTGCATCTATTGATGTGATCATATGACTTTTATCCTTTATTTTGTTTATGTGGTATATCACATTGATCGTTTTGCATATGTTAATCCATCCTTGTGTTCCTGGAATTGAATACTACCTGATTGTGATGTATACTCTTTTTAATGCATTGTTGTATTCAATTTGCCAATATTTTGTTTAGAATTTTTGAATCTGTATTCATCAGAGATATTGGTTTGTAGTTTTCTTTGTGTGTGTGTGTGTGTGTGTGTCTTATCCTTACCAGTTTTTGGTATCAGGGTAATGTTGGCCTCATAAAATGAGTTAGGAGTATTGCCTCTTCTTCAATTTCTTGGGAATAGTTTGAGAGGGACAGGTATTAAGTCATCTTTGAATGTTTGGTAGAATTCACCAGTGAAGCCATCCTGAACTTTTACTTTTTGGGCAGTTTTTAATGATTGTTGCAATTTCCTTACTGTTGATCAGTCTATTTACATTTTCCAGTTTTTGTGTGTTTGTGTGATTCAGTCTAGGAAGTTTATATATTTCTAAGACTCCATTTCTTCAAGGTTATTGAATTTGGTGGCATATCGTCTTTCACAATATTCTTGTATGATCCTTTGTATTTCTGTATGTACCAGGTGCTTTGAGAGTGAGATTTCATTTAATCCTCATAGCAACCCTGCAAATTCATTGTGTTTGTCCATATTTTATAGACTAGACTACTGAGTCTTAGGAGAGCAGACATGGATTTTTTAGGTCACAAGGTTAAGTGGTAGTGTTGCGACTGGAACTCAAGTTTCTTGTCATTGTTCCACGGGAGTGGGATATAAGTCAAGATAATTGACCAGAAAGAGTCTTGATACTACCCCAACACCAAAGGGAGCAGATAATAGAATACCTGGCTGAACACAGTGCTAGATATGCCAATATTAAAAGAGTTGCATGACTTTTAGAAACTAAGCTGGGAGAGCAGAAACTGGAAGACTGCTGAGAAAAGAGTAATGTTCTCGTTCTGGATCTGAGTGCTGATCTTATGGTATGTTAAGCTTGTGAAAATGATTTGAATTGTACACTTGTGATATGTATAGTTTTCTGTATGTATGTTCACACCAATAGAAGTTTAAGAAAAGTGGGCCAGCCGAGTGGCGCGTTGGTTAAGAGCTGGCTTGAGACGCCAGAGGACCCCAGTTCGAATCCCACATATGAGGGCCATTGACACTGCCCTCTACAGCTAAGATGCTGAACAACAGCTCAACCTGGAGCTGGGCTGCCGTGAGTTGCCGGCGACGTCTTAGGCTGCAGTGGGTTGCCATGGGCTACCGTGTGTAGCCAGCAACCACCATGAGCAGCTATCCAGAAGCCGGCAATTGATCTGCCTCACCCGGGAAGAGCGCAATGATGGTGCCAACTTGGGCCAGTGAAGCAACGTCCTCCACAACTAGACTGAAGAACAAAAGGACAGCAACTTGTCTGTTCCCCTTCCCCAGTTCCCCAGCGCTGTTCCCATCCCCCAATACCCCAATAAAAATCTTAAAAAAAAAAGTTTAAGAAAAGTGATTATTTGAGGGATCTTAACTACTGTGCCAAGCCTTCTCAAATCAGGAAAATAGAAAATAGGTACAGGTATTAGAAGAATGGGTTCGATCTTAACATTGGACAAAAGAAAAGAGATTCTGGGAAAAAGGAATAAGGGACAAAAATGGACCACAGACAACACAGTAATAGAACTATCAAATTAAGATTAATGATCAAAGGCATCTCCAAGTTTGGGGTGGAGTAATAGGACTAGAATGGAATTAGAAAAAATGTCCTTTTAAAGAATGGACAATAATATGTAGTGGTACATTGTTTAACAACCAGATTGTCAAATAAAAGAAAGGCCCTGATTTGTAGTGGTTGCCAACTTCTGTGGTGTAAATACTCCCACTACAGCAGATTTCAAGATACTAATATTGATGTCACTAAACACAGGTAGGTAGAGATGCACAATATCAGAATATTTATTGTCTTCATTTTTAATATAATTTATTTAATTTATAGAATTAAATTTTTAGAATTTATAGAATTTAATTTTTAGTAAGGTTCTGTTTAACAACTGACTTGCAAACTTTCTGAAATGGTATCATTTGGCTCTCATAAGCAAGTACAGGCCAGCTCTAGCACACCACTACGAATAATTTGTCTACTTTGCATGATTGAGGGGATTGAAAGTAACATGTTCTGTACCTGGCAGATAGCTAAATGTTCTATAAATGGTAACTATTATATAACTAACACTTATCTACTACTAACTATACACCAGGCTCTGTTTCAAGTGCTTTACAAATATTAATCCATCTAAACACCAAAAGAACCCTAGAAAGCAAAGCTGTTATCCCCTTTTGACAGAGAAGTAAACAACACAGAGAAGTTAAGTAACTTATCCAAGATCACAGAATAAATGGCAGAGCCAGAATTATAACCCACGTAGTCTGGCTCCAGCATCCATTATCTTAAACATTGTGTTTTCTGTCTCATTATTAATTTTTAACTGCAAACAGGAAAACCAATAATAAGTACAGTGAATAATAATACATTTTATTGTAGAACTTTGGAATCTTGTCAAATGAGAATGGCTTTTAGTGGAAGCCAAGTAACAAATGGTATATAGTGAGTATCTACAGGATGTGGGAACACACTCTCCTGGCAAACAGAAATTAATCTTGGAAGCTGTCAGGGCAGTCGTTGGGGGGTTGGGGTGGGGGACAAGGAGAAGGAAAGTTAGGGAGGATAGATCTGTGATTAGGTTAGGAAGAGAACCACAGCCAGCAAGTGCCAGTAAACACACCCAGGACTACGTCCAGATT
>NW_017731482.1:1749408-1794353 GCF_001890085.2 Hipposideros armiger | reverse complement strand
ATCTCTGAATTATTAAAACTCCGGGTGGGGGGTTAGGGGGTGTGGCATTCAGGGCTAGAAAGAAGCATATGATGCTTCTCTCAGAGACCCTTGCTCTCTGGCTGCCGGCACTGTCGGCTGGGAAGACTTCCTGAGGAAATGGCATGTGGCCTTAGCTTTAGTATCCTGTAAAGAAGGGGCAAAGGCCCTTCCAGACACAGTCTTGATGGAGTGGGCTGCTCTCTTTGTCTCATTGTCTCTCTACTGGCTTCTATGGCTTAGAAACCGTAGTTTCTACTTCCTCATAATTTTTGTTTAAACACAGCAATGGGTTGCCATGGCTCATCTCTACCACTACCTCCAGCTTTGACCCCATCACTACAGATTTTTTTCAACAATTCCCCATTTTGTAATGTCTAAGTGGTTGAACCTGATTTGCTCAGCTTATCTCAGGTTTTTGGATTTTTAAAATCTCAGATTATCAATACCTTTTTTTTTTCAGGATACTGAGCAGCCAGTGGACAGGTTTCTCTTAGACAGGTGCTCATTCATTCATTCTTCAATTGTTCATTGAGTTCCTTTTACTAACTCACTATATATATGAGATACAGTAGAATACAAGATACATATGGCCCTTGTTAGAAACAGATTAACAGTTACAAGATCATGTTATAAAAGGAAATAAACAGGATGCATGCATTGGAGATGTGCAGTCGGCTGTGGGATATGTCTGAGCTCAGATGCAGTGTTAGACTAGGGATCCACAACATATAGATTGGAACTGAGACCATCGGAGGGGACTAGATCACTCAGGGACAGAGCTGAAGACAGAACCCCAGGGAACATCAGCAGTTCAGGGACATGCCAAAAAGGAAAGTCCTAAAAAAGGAACTGAGAAGGAGAAGGAACACTGGGAGGGTTCAGTGTGGAAATAAAAGAACTGAGATTGAAGGAGGGAGTTATGGGCAGTGTAAAATGCTTCCCCAAAATGGTGTTGGGTAGGGAGTGAGAGAAATGCATTTGATTTGGCAATTAGGAGGCCTCTAGTGACAGTGGCCTGAGGAGTGAGAGGTACAAAAGCCAGACTAGACTGCAGGAGTGAGGGAGAGTGAGAAGAACTGAAGATGGTGGGTAGAGACAACTCTGGCCAATTAACTATTTGGAAATAGAGAAGTGGGTGGGAGTGAGGGTGGTCATGAACTTTACAACTTGCCTGCTTAAGGAACAGGGTTGGGAGGTGGTGGTGGGTGTTGTCTTAGAAAAAAGTATGATGTACATTCTGGGGTCTTTTCCAACTAGAAAAGGCCTAAATCTGCAGGAAGAGGGCATGTGGTAGCTCCTAAGTTGCCATGGAATGGAAATTTTTCAAAGGTTTTTTCATCCTTGGATTCCCAGCACCCAGTGTGGCCATAGCTGGCATGGAGTGGGCCCTTGGCAAATATTTGTTGACGGATAACTGAACGGCTGAAGGAACAGTTGGATGGATGGATGAAATTGAATTAAATATTGTTCTGCTTTAAACAAAAAAAGAAAAAAAACTATTGTTCTGCTCTACAATCCCTTTTGTTGGTCTACAGAAGATTGTTTGTGGAAGGTGTTTCTACCTTTCCTTCCACCACTGAAATTGTTAGTCTGTTATCAAGGTGAGCATTACTGATTAGCTAAACTGAGGAAATCCAGCTTCCTTCAAAGGCCCAGTGATTAGAAATAGGAGAGAGGTGACCTTTTATGGATAAAAGTTAGGACCAACCCAGGCCCTAGACAGGCTTGAGGGCTGCAAAGAGCACTGCTGCTGGAGACCTGAAAGGGAGGCTTCATACGTTCCTATACATATAACCTTTATACACAGTATTGTATCTAATAAACACTCCATGCATTTTGGGTTGACTAATTTGAAGTATCTTAACTTTCAATATTTTCTTTCAAGATTCTAGAGTAAAAGACAGAATCAGATGGTAGACTTCCCCCAGACAAATTATCCTCATTTCCCCTTTCTCTATCCCCCAAGAAGATGCCTCCATCACACTTCTCATCGCCCTGTTCCTGCCCTGTTTCAGACCCTCCTTATCATCAGTCTTTTAAAAAAACAACTTATTTTTCTGCTTATAAAGGAAATTCATGCTCATCTTCATCTTCTAGCCTCACCTCTATTCCATTCTGTTGTCCCCTGCCCCACCCTCCCCACCCCCAGCCATCTTTACCCCAGTTCTAGAATGGTGTTTCTAAAATACAGATCTGACAATACAAATTGGTAACTACAATATAGCCTCAAGGATAGAAAAGACAGTCTGGGGAATATAATCATTAATGTTGTAAATATTTCTTAGGGGGCCAGATGGACTCATGTCTTGTTAGGGAGACCACTTCATAGTCTGTGTAGAGGCCTGACCACTGCACTGTATTTCTGAAGCTGATGTTGAATAATAATGTATGTCAACTATAATTATATATACATATAGTCACGGGACGTGGAGTAGAGAGTGGGAATGGAGTCAATGGAATTGTAATAGAGAAGCATGATATCGGGGGTGGGAGGGCAGTAGATGGGGGAGGGAGGTTGTTTCTGTGCAAAGGGTGAAAAGGATAACTATTGCAATGTTCTGTACCTGAAACTAACAATAAAAAATTAATTAATTAATTTTAAAAAATAAATAAATAAAATACAGATCTGAGGATGTTACTTACCCCCACACACTTAAAATCACAATCCAATTTTAGAACCCTTCCATCACCCCCAAGAAGTTCTCTTGTGCCCTCATTCCCCACTTATACAGTCAGCCCCTGTTCCCACCCTGGACCCCAACCACCGATCAGCTTTCTACACAAGTTCGTCTTTTCTATAAATTACATATATCTAAAATCATATAACATGTAGTTTTTTGTGTATAGCTTCTGCTATGGGCTGAATTGTGGCCCCCTGAAATCATATGTTGAAATCCTAACTCCCAGTACTTCAGAATATGATTGCATTTGGAAATAGGGTGTTTACAGAGGTAACTAAGTTAAAAAGAGGGCACTTGGGTGGGCCCTAATCCAATATGACTTGTGTCCGTATAAGAAGAAGAAATCGAGACCTACACAGAGAAGGAAGACCACGTGAAGACATAGGGAGGAGATGGCCATTTACAAGCCAAGGAGAGAGGCCTCTGAAGAAATCAGCTCTGTCAACACCTTGATCTCAGGCTTTCAGCTTCCAGAATTGTTGAGAAAATAGATTTCTGTTGTTTCAGCTACCTTCTCTGTGGTACTTTCTATGGCTGCCCTAGCAAACTAATACAACTTCTTTCATGTAGCATGATGCTTTTGAGATTCAAGATAGAACAAATATCAGTAGTTCATTACTTTTCAGTGCTGAGTAGTACAGTAAGTCCTCATCAACATCGTCAATAGGTTCTGTGACTTTAAGGGAAATGATGCCTAATGAAACCAATTTTTCCATAGGCTAACTGATATAAACAAGAATTAAGTTCCCACGGCATCTCATCAACTTTATAATGTAATGATACTATTCGAGGGCCTGCTGCATTCCATTTGTATGCATATACCATATTTTGTTTATTCACCAATCGATTGACATTTGGATTGTTTCCAGTTTGGGTACTAAAACTCCTACTAAAAAATTTGCAGACAAGTCTTTGTGTGAACATATGTTTTCATTTCTCTTGGGTAGATCCCAGGGCTTTCAAGATCAAGTTTAAGCTTCTTATCTCTTCAATCTCACCTCTCTGCCCTCATTGCTTTTTACCTATGCTCTGGCACCACAGATTGTTCATAAGTCCTTGCACATACTATGTTACTTCTCACTTACAATTGTTTGCATATGCTGTGCCCTCTTCCATAAGAACCCTCCCCAGTTTCTTTTGCACTTAAAAAGGCGGGTGCTCTCTGGCTTCCAGGGTAGTTTAGGATTCCTTCTCTTAACTCCCATACCCTTTGAGCTTCTCTCTATCAAGTGAGATTACAAGGTCAGTTTGACTGTTTCTTTTACTAAGCAATGAGTTCCTTAAGTAACAGGATAGTGTGTTACTTAATGATATGGTTGGGGCTCGATAAACATTAGCTTAAGGAGTGAATAACTGAATGAATGACTCAGTCATTAATAAGTCTGTATTGTGTGTTTATCATGTGTTTGGTATAATGTTAGCCACTACAAGGGCCACTAAAGAAGTAAAAGGTATGCTTGAAGTCTTCAAGGAGTTGTTAGTTAAGTTGAAGAAACAAGACTTACTCAGGAAAACTCATTACAGAACAAAGTAATAAAGAATTAAGTGGTTGTAGAACATGGGACACATGGACCTCTGTTCAGATTCTGGCTATATGTCCTTGCCACCTAGCCACTCTGGACTTTATAGTCTCCACACCTATAAGATGGAGATAATAATCACACATATTGAGTTTGGGGTACTAGTAGGAAATAGTGCTAATAATTAAACAACTCCTCTCATCTAGACAGTGCTTTATGGAAGTTTACAAAGCTGATTGACATCCTTTATACCCTTTGATCAACTCTGTGAGATAAATAGACAGGGATTATAGCTTAGCAGCTATGGCAGGTTTAAAAAGTAGCCAGGAGCTAGCTATCCCCTTCACTCTATCTACACCTTTTGAAAGTGCCCTTCCACACTGACTCTAGTTTGGCTTCAACTATAAGAAAAATGCCTGTGCATGGCGGGGGGAGGGGGGGTGGACTCCTCTTGTTGTACTTGGAATCCTGAGACTACCATGTGAATAAACTTAAGCTAGGCTGTTGGAGGATGAGAGGCCACATAGAGGAGAACTACAGTGCCCCAGCCAGCAGTCAGCCAGTGACTGCTCATCACCGAATATGGGAGTGAGGCCATGCTAGATCATCTGGCCATCACCCAATTTGCCAGCTGACTTATGGGTATAAGGGAGCCTAGTACAGGTTAGCTGAGCTGGCCAAGACCAGACAACCTATAGAATTGTGAGCTAAATAAAACAGTAATTGTTTTAAGCAACTTTGTTTCAGAGTGAGTCATTTTATAGCAAAAGCTAGCTGATACATAGAGTCAAAGCAATAAAGCTTTGGAGCTAAGCAGTCTGGCTTTTAATTCCAGCTCTGCCACTTACTAGCTATGTGGCCTTGGGCAAGCTACTCAATCTTTCTGAGCTTCAGTGTCCTCATCTGAATGGGGGTAATGGTACACCTCATCTCCTGGGGTTGCAAGGATTCAATAAGATGATAGATGTCAGGTATTAGCTCATATGTTGCTTGGCTCAGTACACTGCCTCATACATTGTTTGCATGAGTAAACTAAACTCCTAGATGATTAGTGACCTTCCCCAAGTTCACACGGCCAGAAAACGACCAAATCTGGGGCTCTCAGTGGGACTTCTTGACCTCCACCCAGTCTAAGATTCTTAATAGACTAGAAGGAGAAATTGGCTGGGGATGGGGAGGGGTGTTCAGTGTTACCTGGTGACAGATTGCCTTGTGTCTGGTGTCAGTATGAAACCAAAATAGGCTGGAGTTAATGAAAGATCAAACTGAAGTTTTATCAAGATTAATCTGGTAGCACAAAGTGCAACTCACTGTCAGGCATCAGCAGTCCCACCTCTTCATTCTCTGGATCCCATGTCTCCCCAAGTCTGTTTTCTTTCTTTCTGTTTCTCAAACCTACTTTTTCATCTCCATTTTCTTGCCTTAGCCCTTGTCCCATTCCTGGGGCTCTGTAATAGTCCCCAACTTCACTTGGTGTCTCCCACTCTGATATTTTCTCCTCTCCCCACATCCTTTCCCAGTCGCATTTTGGGCTCTGTGCCAGCACATTCCTGATGTTCAACAGAGGACAGGTTCTGCTTGTGGGTTTTACCCAGAAGGTGATTAGATCGCTTCTAGGTAATGGGATGAAAGACTTCCAGGAGCCTCAGACATCCCATCCATAAAACGATGGGCCCATAGCAAGGCCTTCCAGACCTGACCCTTTCAGTCAGAGGGTGGTGCCTGAACCCTAACAAAGGACTGGCAGGTATATACCGTCAATGAGCAGCAGATGGCAGACTCACCTCCCTTTTGTCATCTCCCATTAGGAGCTGCTGATGGAAGTTCCTCACATGAAGAAAAACAATGAACACAGCACCTCAATAACCAATTAGAAAACACTCTGTGGGCCAAATTTTAATTGAATTAATTGCCTGAATTTAAAGAATAGAGGATTCCACATTGAAATCAGATTCGAGGCTTTATTTATTAATCCAAACATCTAGCTGCCATCTTTTGTCAAGGCACCAGCGTAGGATTTAGTCCTTATCACACTTCATATGATCTCCCCAATACCTTAGGCCAAGGGTCTTCAGCCATTGGTTAAAGTACTTGTACTGCTATCTTTCTTAAGCTTTTTTCATATAAGTGATATGTTTCTTGGCTGTGTCTTCAACAAAAGGAAGAAAAAATGAGCTACATTGAGAGGACCACATTTAAAAGGGGAGGGGAGAGAAAGAAGCCATTTTTTGTGAAAATGAAGTGAGCAGAGTGTGTCTGTGTTGAAAGAATACAACCTAAGATGCCATTATGAAAATAAAGCATGAAAACTAAGAAGAATATGGAAAAGATGTGAGATGAAAAAGTAACAAAATGAGAAAGGACTAGAGCTTCAACAGAACTTATTCTTTTGAACACAAATAAATGTTTCTGCTATAAATTATAATTAAGAGGGAATAAATTGTAACTGAATAAAATAGAATAGAATAAGTAAAACAGTAGCACCCTACACAGGCTGTAGGCATTTGAGATTCCACCATGTAATTCAACCCCTCCTGTCTAGCCCCTCTGCCCAGGCTTTTATGGATGACATAGCTGAGGCCCAGAGACACTGGGTAACTTGTCCAAGGTTACAAAGATAAAAAGTGGCAAAGCCGGGGATAGAAATCATGTCTTTGCATTCTATATCCTCTGCTTCTGCCATATACCCAGTGGCCATAGAGCTTCACAAACATTTGCTGAGTTGATGAAAGGAAGCATAGTGTAGGGGAAAGAATTATTAAATTGTGATGGAGAGTCCTAGATTCTAGTCCTAGCTGTACCACTGACTGGCTGTGTGACTTTGGGCAAGTCACTTTCCCTCTCTGGATCTCATTGAACATCAAAGTATGGATAAAGCTAAACTCAAGATTTTGAAGGTTAATTGGCAAGTGTATCACTTTAGATCATTATAGCCCTTCTGTTGTGGGGTGAAGAACTTGGCCCCAAGGGAAAGGTGAAAAGATCTCATGGTTATTATGAAGAACAGAAATCAACTCTGGCTGATTTAAATAATAAATAAATTCGGTAAGGCTATCTTCTATATCTCATGGAGTCACCAGAAAGCGTGGAGAATTAGGCTAAAAAAATGGGCAGAAAACGAAAGCATGTATCTACGCAGACACTTGTACATGAATGTTTGTAACAGTATGAATCATAATAGCCAAAATGTAGAAGAGACCTAAATGTCCACCAACAGACAAATGGATAAACAAAATCTGGTATATAATGGAATATTATTTGGCTATAAAAAAGAATGAAGTACTGACCCAAGCTACAACATATATGAATCCTAAAAACATTATGTTAAATTAAATAAGCCAGTATCAAACGACTACATACAATATGATTTCATTCATATGAAAATCCAGAATAGGGAAATCTATAGACAGAAAGTAGATTAGTAATTGCTCAGGGCTGGGGAGGGATGGGGAGGGGGGGCGTAGGGGAGTGATAGTTAAAGGTACAGGGTTTCTTTTTGAGATGATAAAAATGTTCTAAAATTGACTATGGTAATGATTGCACATATCTATGACTATGCTAAAAAGTGAATTGTATACTTCAAATGGGTGAATTGGTGAATTGTATGGTATGTAAATTATATCTCAATAAAGCTGTTTTAAAAAACAGGCAGAAACAAAAGGAGCCACGGCAGGTATAACCTCAGCCCAAATCATGCTACAGAACCAATAAGGACACCACTGCCACCTCTACACCTGCCCTGAACACTGGGCCCAGAGGCCACCACTCGCTCTGCTGGCATTGCTGCCCAAAAACCTAGATGTTACTGCCACTGCCCACCACTGCCAAAGTGACCTCTATCTACAGTTCTTGCTTCTATGCAACACAAGTGTCTTATTCTAAGTTCCAGGAGAAATGCAGGTGACCAACCCAGCTTAGATCATATGTGCATACCCTAGCCGGAGGGGAGGGCGGGAAAAGCAAATATCTGGCTTTTTTCACTTCTGTAATGAGGGTCAAGATCTGCATTCCTTCAAGACTCATATGGTGGGGAATTCTCTAAATATAAGAAAGGGGTTTAGATGTTGGGCACGTGAGCAAACCAACAAAGCAAGCAACAACAACAACAACAAAACCCTGGCCTCTGTACATATACGGGGGTGGGGGGGGTGCCAAAAAATGTGTACACATGACTTGTATTCATCTTTTGTTATTGGTATATATTGAGTATTACAATTTTAATACAGTTTTTTCTTTCTTAAAATGTGTATACATTTTTTTGGCACCCTCTGTATATAACACCAGTTAAAATGCAAATATTTCAGATTAACCTGTCTTTCAAACGCTCATTGATTCATGTATGCAATCACTGTAAGCACTGGAATACCTCAAAACTCTTGGCCAGCCCTATGCTAAGCCCCATGGAGTCAGAAACAAAACACTGCGGTTGCCCTCACGGAGCTCACGGTGAGCAGGAGAAAAAAAAAAAAGGTAGTGTTTTGGATACCAGGCTAAAAGCATAAGGAGTAAAACAGGGGCACACGCAAGGGACTGGTCAATTCTCTTTGGGGAGAAGGTTAGAAACTTCACAGGGGAGATGACTTTGAGGAGAATCTTAAAAGGTGGGCTGGTGCCTTGCTAGGCAGAAGGGGGGAATGGCGGCATGCACCAGCCAAGTGCATTGGGGGAAAATGGGCAAGACTGTGGTGTGAGACAGGGCACAGCAGGAGAGGGGCTGAAGAGGTCACCAGGGGCCAGAGCATAAAGGGCTGCAGGGCTCAGACCAGCTTGGCCTTCCCGCTTTTCAGTAGAGAGCTATTGAAGGGTATTTTGCTTTCCAAACATTGTTTTGATGCTGTGTAGAGGA
Source organism: Hipposideros armiger (assembly GCF_001890085.2). Classification (NCBI taxonomy): domain Eukaryota; kingdom Metazoa; phylum Chordata; class Mammalia; order Chiroptera; family Hipposideridae; genus Hipposideros; species Hipposideros armiger. The sequence continues at coordinate 1,785,285 of NW_017731482.1, read as the reverse complement.
TAAACTGAAGGAGAGACTGGGAAAAGAGGTCAGTGATTGGGCTGCTGCTATAGTCCAGACATTACGTAGATGGCAGACAAGAGCTGGGGTGGTAAGGAGTAAATAAGATAGTAGGTATGAAAATGTTTTATAAACTATAAAATGAGCTCTACAGATGTTTGTAATTTATCTTAACAGTGCCTAACACACAGTGTTCTTTAAATGTTTGAAGTAAAAAGAAAGGATAATTATTTTGGGAGCAATGACTGTGTGTCAGTCACCATAATAAATGCTTTACCAACATTACCTTCCTAATGCCTAAGGTGACCAACTTCCCCAGTTTGCCTGGGACTCTCCCGGGTTTAGCACTGAAAGTCCCACATCCTGGGAACCCCCTGAGGCCTGGACATGGGTTTGAGTGTCATGCCCACTTTACAGATGAGGAATCTGAGGCTTAGAGAGATTGTACAACATGACCAAAATCACATTGAGAAAGTGACAGAGTCAAAATTTGAATCCAGATCTGTCTAGGAAGAAACATGGGTAGGGGGGTAGAGGGGGAAAGGGTTTAGAATGAAACATGGAGCATATCAGAACCCTGCTTTTTTAGCCCCATGACTCCATCTCAAGCCCTATTCGGCCTTAGAGGCTGGCGTTGGGAGATGGCCCAGAGAAGCCCAAAAGCTGGGTCCAGCCCCAGGTCACCTGGTCCTCCAGGGCAGTCTCTGGTACTTTGTTTTGTTTTATTTCACAGAAACTCTCCTGTTTCTATAGGGTAATTAAATCCACATGCCTCATCCTGTTTATATTTTGCCTCTGCGTTTTGTTTTGCTTATGGATGAAAGAACAATTCAGCTTTGCTAATCCAAGCTTCTTGACCCCTTAAAGCAGGTGTTTTGGGGTGTTGAGCAATAACATTGCTATAAATATTTATAAGGCAGCTGGGGGGATACTGTGTCCAGCTAGTGTCAGAAACAAAGCACTTCCCAGACATTGATGGGTAAGCTTTGCTTGGGTGGAGAGGAAGGGTGGCCGGGAGAGAAAGGTCCTGGTTAACCTCAGGATCGAGCTTCCTTTCTGCTCAGATACACCTGTAATCGCCCCATTACCTCCTATCAATTCATCTTCATGCTGTCCTGTTGAAGTGAGACTCCAGAGGCTAGCATGTGGCCCCTAGCTCTGCCAGCAATGAAGGTGTGACCTAGGTCACAGCTTTTTCCACTCTGAGTCTTAGTTTTCTTATCTGTCAGATAAAGGAATCAGATTATCAAATTAGGTACTTCCCTAGGAGTCCTTGTGGTGTTGATACTCTAGGACACTATAATGTACACACAAGTGAAATGCTTCTGAAGGCAGGCTCTGGGTGAGGTGGTGTGAGGGACTGGATGTGAACACCTGCGAGCATGTGTGCATGAGGGTTTGAGTGTGTGTGTGTGTGACTGTGTGAACACTCATGTAGGTGGTTCTCAAAAAATATATACTCAGGGCATGCTTGAAATTCCAGCTCTGGTGAAAGCCTTTCCCCCCACCCCTGCCTGACTCCCCTGAATTGCTTTTCCAGACTCAGCTCTCCCATAAAATAGGAAGTATACACATTTCTCTTGGTGAGACAGCACTGTGGAGCGGAATAGGCACGAACTCTAGAGTTAGACTTGGGTTTGAATCCTGGCTCCACCCTGTACCTGGTATGTGGCCTTCAGCAAGTCCTTTGCCTAAGCGTACATTTCATCAGCAGTAACAAGGAGCTAACAGTCCTAACTCAGCACAGTTAGGGGCTGGAATGAGATGAGTATATTCATGGACCAGGCTTACAGACTCACACATGGGACAATCTAAATCAGGACCAACTATGTAATGTGAGGAGCCAGGTGCAAAACAAAAATGTGGACTTTGGGGATCGTAAGACACAGAGTTTGACATATGCTTGGTCAGAAATTATGAAGAATTTCAAGATGGCAGCAGCAGAGCATTAAGCCAAGCACGAGACCCTTCTCAGTACAGGCCCTGGGCATTTACACGGGTCATAGCCTCTCAATGTTAATTTTCTTCCAGCAGGTTAACTAAGCTGTTTGGAGGAGAGTGATGAATGGATGGGGGTGTCATGGGTCAGTTGCCCAAACAACCAGGAAGCAAAAATCGAAGCTTGGAAATCTCTTCCATCCCCACCCCCTCCCTGAAACCACCCTGGCCATGGGAAGGCATAGATGAAGGTCAGAGCTGATGAATCACTTACTTCCTTAACCACTGGGAATATTTTTCCCACTCTGTGAATTCAGCCTCCTTCCCTCCCAGACTTGGAGGCTTCGCTTAGGATAAGACATCATCTCCTTTCCCAGACAGTCAACCTTCATTTCTTTTACCTCTTTTACGTCACCTAAGTCCTTCTGGTTCCCCTGGAAAGGAACTGAGAGCCTGGGGCCCAAAGACAAGGAAGGAGTACTGAGGGAGGTCACGGTCCATTGGGCAGAAGGGAACCTCCAGACCAGAGTACTGCTGACCACTTGGAAGCTGGGAAGTCAGCCAGCGTTTCATCTTTTGTTTTTTCCTTCTGGGGCTTCCTGTCCCAGAGGTGGATGGAGAAGGGTCATGGGGGACTTCCTGACCTCAACAAATAAACCTTTCCGTTGTCGTCGTTGGCCAGGCAGTACTTCTAGGCCAGACAGACCAGCTTGATGGACAGTAACAGAGAGAGACGGTAATACTGCCTGCAGAGGAAGCTCACCCCTAGTTCCATTAAAGAGTCCAGGAAGATGAGGCTATGCACCACTGGGGTCAGAAGGGTGGTCGTATGAGAGGCCAGGATGGACTGTCTATGTGGGGGTGGGTGAGGTGAAGGGGAGCTGGGGAGAGGAGAAGCATCAGAGAATGCGAGGGATGGAATGGCCCTTAAAGGTTGTCTAGTTTGTTCCCTGCTGACTCCCAGTGCTCAGAACAGTTCCTGGCTCAATCAACATTTACTGAATAAATGAGTGAATCTAGTCCAGCATTTTCATATAACAGAGTCAGGGGAGAAAGGCCCAGAATGGAAAGAAAGCTTCCCAAGGACAAACGGAGTTAGTACCAGAACCCAGACTAGAGCTCAGAGTTTCTGAATCCTACACCAATGTTTTTTCTACTGGGCAACAATCAGTGCATAGGGGAAGGGAGAGGTATTCTCCTCTTTCCTTAGGCCAAAGGAGAAAAGGAACTTCCAGAAAACCACTCAGAGAGCTTGACATGTGACCCTGGAGCTTGGGAATCATAAGACATAGAGTTTGACACATGCTTGAGGAACTTAAAGATGAGAGACTGATGGAACTTGTAGGACAAGGAGACAGATAGTTGTACTGAGAGCCAACTCTTCTCCCACTTGCTATGTGGGCAATGACAGGTGTGTCCTAGGGACTGCTATGGACCTAGAAGGAGAGAGCTAACCTGGGATCTTCTTAAAAGTGGCCTGCCCTCAAAGAATCACATGGAGGGCACTGTGACCCCAACAAAGACAATGGATTTCTAGAAGCTCAGGAGCTGACCTGGAGGAAATGTCTTGCCTTATCAAGTGCAGGTGGGCGCTCAAGGGGATGCTCTCCAAAAGACCTGCTAAAGCCTTCCGGAAAGGAAGAATTGGTTCTGGACATCTGATCTGCCCCAGACAGAAGCATCATATTGTAACTGACGCCCTTAGTTCCTCATCTTCTGTTTTCCTTGGAGGCAGAGATGGTGGACCTTGAAACTAATGAAGCTTATGCTTCGGGGACCCCATGAATTTCACACTTCTAATTTGTATTCTTTTTCTCAAAGAATATATTCGTTTTCTATTGATGTGTAATAAATTACCACAAACTTAGCAACTTAAAGCAACACAAATTTGTTATCTCAGTTTCTCTATGCTGGAAGTCTCGACATGGCATGACTCAATTTTCTGTCCAGGGTCTCACCAGGCTGAATACGGTGTTGGTAAGGTCTGGGGCTCTGGGTCCTCCTTCAAGTTCAATAGTTATTGGCAGAATTCAGTTCCCTATGGTTGTAGGACTGAGATCCCTGTTTTCCTGCTGGCTATCAGCTGGGGACCACTCTCAGCTCCCTCAGGCCACTCCCAATACTTTGTCATGTGACCCTTTGTTATGGACTGAATATTTGTGTCCTCTCCTCCCCAGATTCATATGTTGAAGCTCTAATCCTAAATGTCTTTGGAAATGGGACCTTTGGGAGTTAAAATTAAGGCTAAGTGAGGTCCTAAGGATGGGACCCTGGTCCAGGAGGATTAGTGTCTTTATATAATAAGAAGAGACATCCGATCACACTTTGTGCGTGACACAAGCATACAGAGAGAAAGCAACCATTTACAAGCCATAAAAAGAGGTCTCACCAGAAACTAACCATGCTGGCACCCTGATCTCAGACTTCCAGTGTCCAAATCTATGAGAAAATAAATTTCTGTTATTTAAGCCACTCAGTATGTGGTATTTTGTTATGGCAGCCTGAGCTGATTATATACCCCCCAGGTAGTTCACAACACAAACATTTGCTTTCTTCCAGACCAGACAGAGCGCATCTTTCTGACTTGGCCTTCTTTTTAATGCTTAAAAGGAATTGGAGAATTTCATTTCCTGAGCGCCAAACAAACAAAAAATTTAGGGAATCTGCCCAAGATTTCATCTAGTGGCAAAGAAAGACCTATTCCATAAATTGCATTTTAGAGAAACTGGTAGGAAAAATAAAGTATCTACCTGCAACAGTATGAGTCCAGCTTGTTCAACAAACTATTTACACTTACACATAACAGAGGAGACAAAATACAGTAAAACAAGTACACAGCACAACAACAAAAACACCATAGTTCAGGAAATGGTGCTAATGGAGAAATTCCCAGAAGGGGAGTTAGGAGATTGGGTTGTAGTCCTAATTCTTTCACTGACCACTTAAGTTGCAGTGTGGAATGTGTATACAAGGCAAACAAGCTACAGAGAACAATGGACAGATGATAATAACAATATGAACAGGCAATTCATAGAAGAGAAAATGCAAATTAACAATAAACGTATGAAAAGATGCTCGAATCCACTATTTGTCAGGGAAATGCAAATTTAAAAAAATAGGATACAGGGCTGGCCCAATGGCGCAGTTGGTTAAGAGCTCGCTCAAGAGTGTGAGCTCTGAGCAACAGGGTCGCCAGTTCGATTCCCGGCCCGAGCTGAGCTGCCGCTGAGCTGTCAACAGGTGGCAGGATGGCTCAGCTAAAAAAAAAAAAAAAGGATAGTTTGTCAACAATATGTCTGACAAAAAAATAAACGATTGAGAACACCCAGCTCTTGTTAAGGAGTGAGGAAATGGACATCACCACACATTTCTGGTGGAGGTGTAACTTTATACCATAATCTGTTTGGAAAAATATTTTAAAATTTAAAATATATGATCCCTTTTATCCAGTAATTTCTCTTTTAAGGCCCTATAATATTAGAGAAGTATGAGTACCTAAAAATGTTTATGGGAATATTTATGATATTTACGGGAACCATTGCTATAATAGTGGCAAAAACAAAAAACTGGAAATAACCTGAATGTCCAAAATAAAGAAATGACTGAATACATTTTTGTGCACTTACATTATATTATGGATTATGATATAGATATTTAAAACATAAGTTAAATCTATATGTACCAACCAGGAGGAATGTGTATGAAATAGTGTTAATTGAAAAAGCAAGTTGCAGGGCCGGCTGAGTGGCTCAGTTGGTTAAGAGCTCGCTCAAGAGTTTGAGCTCTGAGCAACAGCGGTTTGATACCTGGCCCGAGCTGAGCAGCCGCTGAGCAGCCACTGAGCTGCCAACAGGTGGCAGGATGGCTCAGCTTAAAAAAAAAAAAAGAAAGAAAGAAAAAGCAAGTTGCATTGTAATGTGTATTGCATGTTCCTTTATTTGTTAAGAAAAAAACCTTTTTATGCTTATATATTTGTATTAGCAAAAAGAACGGTGTGGAAAGTTACATAACACTATTAGCAATGGTTAATTGGGGAGGGGAGAGGATAGTGGTAAAAGAATAGTGAAGGTACTAAATGAAAAAAAGAGGTGATTATTAATATGTGCTTTTATGTAAATTTTTCTATTGTTTGACTTATATAAAGTGTATGTATTACTCTACTAATTTTTTTAAAAGTATGTTTAAAAATTAAAAGGAAAGAGAAAAAGCATAGGTTTGGCAGTCAGAAAAACCTAAGTTTGAATCCCAATTCTAACATTTACTAGCTAGGCAACCATGAACAACTACTTTAAACCTCTTTGAGACTCTGTTTTCTCATCTGTTAAAATCGGGGATAATACCTAGCCCCCAGACTTGTTGTGAGAATTAAATAAAATAATTTATTTTAATTATGAGCACATAGCAGGTAGTTAAATAAATGGTTGCTACTATTAGCCCCAGTCAAGATTGGATTGGCTTGTAGAAACCCTGAGCAGGTTAATGATTTGTCACTTTTCAGCAGTTCTGTCCCTTCAGGAAAACAATTCACACTAGTCACATTAATAGAACTTAATATAGAAATTGAGTTAAATGAGTATTAGAGAACTGAAAGAAGGAGAAACGAAGATAAAAGAGAAAATAACTGCATTAGCAGCTATCTCCCCAGGAATGGGGGGATAAAAAGAAGAGGATGAGATTTTCAAAATCCAGAAGTGTGGACTTTGGGCTTATTCTTAAAGGCCCCCTCAACAGCACCAACTGCTGTTATCAAGGTCAATGACCTTTGCTAGGGTACTAACAGGAACAGGAAATAACTAGGAAGGAACAAGTCCCATTTCCCTCCTCCCGTGTTCCAGTCTTCCTCCAGTGCCCCTTGTGAGGAGAGTTTAATAGAGGACCAAGCTGGCAAAAGAGAAATGTGGTTTGCAGAGTCCCAGCCCATCTCAGAGTTTGGAAGGATAAATTTGCAGCTAAGGCATATTGGCACACTCTCTTCAAATCACCTTTCTTTAACTAATGTTCTACAATTAGAGGACAGACAGTTGAGTGCTGGAAAGGGGGAAGGGGGACCAGAAGTCGTAGTGCTAATCCTCACCTTTATTTTCCAGGGCAATTCAACTATGATCCAAACTTGCATACCCCATTCCACAAAATAAAAACCCTTTGTTTAATTACTGGGGTATGGAGGTTTCTCAAAGGAAATAAACTGAGTTCTTTAGAATTCCATACAGGCCTCATTTATTTAAAAAGAGGAAAAAATATTTGGCTATTAATAGGTGAAATTAGATAACTGGCCCCAAAAGACATTAAACATGGTAGAGGCTGTGAAGAAAAACAAAAAAAATTCACACATAGGGCTGACCTACCAAATTGAAATGTTGAGGGGAGTTTTGACTACTTATGTAATATATCGAATAGTGCTTGGAGCTGGGTGATCAGACTGGAAGGGTAGATTAATCTCCCACCTCCACTAGTACTTCTAGTGCTATTTCCTAGGTGCAAGGAATGTGTTTTGGAAGTCAACAGGACACTCAGGGAAAAGTAGCTCTGATTTTCTTTCCTTATACCACTGGCCCAGCCTAAATCGGAATGCCCTCCTCATGGCCTGTCTGAATATTTCTCACCTATACTGTCATCCTCCAGGTTCTACACAGTCTAGCTCGAGCCCCAGCTCCTATTTGAAATCTCCCCCATGTGTGAACCATTGTCATACGGTGATCTATCTTCTCTACTGAATGGACAGAGCTGACTTTAACAATATCTGACTACCTGCACCCCATTTCCTATCATCCACAATTGCAACCACCCATAGGAACAAGCCACAGTCACATCAAAAGAATAAATACTATAGGGCTGGCCAAGTGGCGCGTTGGTTAAAAGCTGGCTTGGGACGCCAGAGGGCCCCAGTTCAGATCCCACATATGAGGGCCAGTGACACTGCCCTCTACAGCTAAGATGCTGAACAACAGCTCGACCTGGAGCTGGGCTGCTGTGGGTCACCAGCGATGGCGTAGGTTGCAGTTGGTTGCCATGGGCTACCGTGTGTGTAGCCAGCAGCCAGCGTGAGCGGCCAGCAGCCTCAGTGAGCGGCCATCCAGAAGCCGGCGACTGATCTGCCTCACCCTGGAAGAGCACAATGATGGTGCCAACTTGGGCGAGTGAAGCAACATCCTCCACAACTAGACTGAAGAACAAAAGGACAGCAACTTGTCTGTTCCCCTCCCCCAATTCCCCAATAAAATCTTTAAAAAAAAAAAAATAAATACTATAATGCCTAATAAATATAACATCTGGGAGGATGTGTGAATACAGATCGGTACCAGGAAACAGTGAACCTTTGGCTCTTTCTCTTTCTCCCTTCCTCCCTCCCTCATCTCCTCCCTGACCATCATCTTCTGTCTCCTTATAGGGTATCCCATTGTGGAAGAGGGAGCATCTGATCCTTGAGAACTATACACAATTGGAAGGATCTCATGTCCTTCACTGGTTTCCTGCAGAAGAAAGTCCACAAGACAAACAAAATATTTTTTAAAATTATTGACTGTCACTCAGAACATAACTTTATTGTGTTACCATGCAAACAAACTCTCTGTCTCCATACTCCTTTCCAAAGACCTTTCTTCCCTGTTGGCATGAGGTAAAACTCAGATTTGACCCTGTAGTAGGCTGAATGACAGCCCCTAAACATATCATGCATTAATCCTTGAAACATGTAAATGCCACCTTACATGGAAACAGGGTCTTTGCAGGTGTACTTAAAGATCTCGAGATGGGGAGATTATCCTGGATTATCAGGGTGGGCCCTAAATGTAATCACATGTATCCTTATGAGAGGGAGGCAGGGGCAGTTGGACGACCCACAGAGAAGGGGAGGTAATGTGACCATGTAGGCACAGACTGGAGTGATGTGGCCACAGGCAAGGAATGCTGGCAGCCACCAGAAGCTAGAAGATACAAGAAACAGATTCTTCGCTAGATCCTTCAGAGGGAGGTATGACCCAACATGATATTGGCCAGTGAAACTGATTTTGGGCTTCTGCCCTCCAGAACTGTGACAGAATAAATTTGTTATTTTAAGCCACCAAGTTTGTGGTAACTTGTTACAGCAGCCAAAGGAAACTAATATAATCCCACTGAGTCTTAACCATACCAACTAGTTGAATACTCCACCCTGTCTGCTAAAGTAGGGCATTCAGAGCTGGTACTGCTCACACGGAAGAAATCAAGATCATTAGATTGAAGAGAACTAACACCTCCCTCACCTTGTGCCACCAGTTGCTTCTGCTCCACCTGTCACCAGTGATGAGGTCCTCATTGTCAATCCCAGGGTGAGTAATCTAGCTTTAAAAACCCCATTTTACCACCTGCTTTTGGGGGACCACTCCTGGCACCAATTTCTACAGATTGGGTTCTCCAGATGCAGATGCTGATGTCTGTAGGATTATGGCCTGCAGAATATTTATCAGGGATCCACATCTGTAGGAGGGAGGAGGAGGAAGAAAACTGTGCAGAGGAAAAAGCCCAAATGCAATGCAGGTGTGACAAAGCTTCAGCTAGCCCATGGGGACCTCTAGAACATTTATCACCCATCAGAGCTGTCCTATGGTGGGTCAAAATGGCCAAGCCTTAATGCCTTTGCTTCACTCAGTCACCTAACGTGGGCTGCTACTCCAGGACGGGCAATGCTTTGGATGAGGTAGCTCTCTACATAGCTGAGGCAAATCCTGAAGGAAATGACAGCTAGAAGGTGTCTAACAGCAGCATTCCTAGCAATTAGGGCAACAAATCCTCCTTGAAGTGAAATCTCGGGCAACGTATCTGTGATGTTAAATTAGGCTGTAGAGCAATTTAATGCCCCAGAGCATTGTTGACAGCAATAGAGCAATCAGCCAGCAGTTAGTGGATCCTAATATCTGGGTGTGATACCAAATGTGGCAAACAGATTAACAGATAGATCAGGGAAAGAGACAACAGAGCCCTGCTAAAACCATGGTTACCCCAAGGTGACTGCCCAAGCTTAAGGCTGTGTCCTCTGAGGAGTGATATAAGAGGCTTCACACTGTGGTGGAAATAGACTTCACTAAAACAGTCCATCCAGGTCATTAAACAAATGAACAAACAAACAAAAACAAAAACAAGAGAGGGGATAAGGGAAACACAATCCAAAGAGGATACAATATGTTACCTTAAGTGTCCAGTTTTCAACAAAAATTTATGAGACATTCTAAAAAATATGGTCCATACACTGGCTTTAAAAAAAGCAGCCAAGGGCCGGCCGAGTGGCTCAGTTGGTTAAGAGCTCGCTCAAGAGTTTGAGCTCTGAGCAACAGCGGTTCGAGTCAGCCCGAGCTGAGCAGCCGTGAGCTGCCAACAGGTGGCGGGATGGCTCAGCTAAAAAAAAAATAAATAAAAAAAAGCAGCCAACAAAAACTGCCTATGAGAAGGTCTAGATGTCAGATTTAACAGACAAAGACTTCAAAGCAGCCATTATGTTTCATGCATTCAATGTACAGCATTAAAGTTCAAAGAACTCAAAAGAAATATGCTTAAAGAAGTAAAGAAGGATGTAATGAACAGGGCCGGCTGAGTGGCTCAGTTGGTTAAGAGCTCGCTCAAGAGTTTGAGCTCTGAGCAACAGCGGTTCGAGTCCAGCCCGAGCTGAGCAGCCGCTGAGCTGCCAACAGGTAGCAGGATGGCTCAGCTAAAAAAAAAAAAAAAAAGAAGGATGTAATGACAATATCTCATCAAATTGAAAATGTTAGCAGAGGTAGAAATTATAAAAAAATAACCAAATGAAAATTTTGGAGTTGAAAAGTACAATAACTAAAATGAAAGTTCATAAGAGTGGCACAACAGATTTGAACTGACAGAAGAATGAGTGAATTTTAAGATATATTGACATTTGCAATTTGAAAAGTAGAGAGAAGGAAGAATAAGGAAAAATGAACAGGGCTTCAGATAAATGTGAAACATTATTACGTACACCAACATATGTGTAATGGGAGTACCAGAAGGAGGGGAGAGAAAGGAGCAGAAAAAATATTTTTAAAAATAATGGCTGAAAACATCCCAAATTTGATGAAAAACATTCATCTGCATATCCAAGTATCTCAATGAATTCCAAGAAGAATAGAACTTTTTTTTTTTTTTTTTTAGCTGAGCCATCCAGCCAGCTGTTGGCAGCTCAGCAGCAGCTCAGCTCGGGCCAGGAATCAAACCAGCGACCCTGTTGCTCAGAGCTCGCTGAGCAAGCTCTTAACCAACTGAGCCACTCAGCCAGCTTCTCCAAGAAGAATAAATAAGAGATCCACATCCAGGCATATCACAGAAAAGATAATGAAAAATTAAGACAAAGAGAGAATTTTGAAAGCAGCAAAAGAAAACAACTTACATACAACAGAACCCCAGTAAGATTAACAGTTGACTCATCATAAGAAATAATGGAAGCCAGATAGTAACGGGATGACATATTCAAAGTGTTGAAAGTAAAACACTGTCAACCAAGAAATTATATCCAGCAAAACTATCTTTCAGAAATGAAGGTGAAACAAAGACACTCCCAGAGAAATAAAAGCTGACTTTTTCTGCTAGCAGACCTACCTTACAAGAATTCTGAAGTTCTTCAGCCTGAAAGCAACTCACCCCAGAAAGTAATTCAAATCCACATGAAGAAACAAAAAGCAGAGTTAAAGGAGATTGTTATCTCTTATAATTATAAAAGACAATATAAATGTATATTCTTTATCCTTTATTCTATGAACTGATTTTAAAAGCAATTGTATTTAATAACATAGATATTTCTTAGATATTACATGAAAAAGTAAAACAACAACAAAAATAAATAAATAAATTGGACATCATCAAAATAAAAAACTTCTGTGTTTCAAAGCACACCATCAAGAAAGTGAAAACATGACACACAGAATAAAGGCATCAAATAGTTCCTTCCACTATTATGATTTTCTAATTTAAGTACTACTCTTATTTATTTTTGTTTTTATTTCTCTTTATATATTTATGAATGGGTCCTGACTCTCCTCAAGGGCAGGAAGTGTGTCTTAGTCATTTTGGCATGGCTCGGTAGGTACTTTGATAAATAATTGTTGATAGTGAAGACAGTCTGAACAACACCACTGCAGGGAAAGAAAATGTTGAATAGGGGAATGGTTACACATGGACTTGGTAGAGTCCTTGGGAAAGTTTGCCAACCTCTATTGTAATCTCCTGTGGGAGCCAGACGGGAGGTACCCTGGAGCCAGTTATGACTCCATCGATGTTAATGGATTATTTTTAAAAACAATCCCACAGGCTGAGGACTCTTTCTTTCCTGATAGCAATCTGCCTACTTTAGTTCCTTGTAAAATGCTCTGCAAAGTTCAGACAGGAACAAGGGCACCGGCCCTGGACTCCTGGGAGTATTTGACAGCAGATGCCATGACTTCTTGGTAGTGTCATATCTGAATCACCCAGCACAAGCATAGCACCATGTAGGCAGGTTTATGGAATGAATGAATGACACTTTAAGGGAAAGTAATTCAAGGCCAGAAACAGAATATGTAAGAGAAACTTTTAAAATAGACTTCAGCCTCCATGAGAGAACATCAGGAAAAGATATAATAGTTATCTTCAGGTCTTTATAGCCTGGGGCTATTGGTGCTGGTTAAGGTTTAACGAACCTCTGAAAAAAAAGACCTCATTTGTAGTTTTGCTGATTTCCATGGTGTAAATACTACTTCACTGGCCAATTTTAAACTATTAACATGCACACAATCAGCTCTGAGAGCCAGTTCACTACTGCCAGCATCATAAAGTAGTTCAACACTGGAGCACATGTGAGTAGCCACATTATTTTTATTTTCTTAGTTTATCCCTCCCCAGACTTTCTCACTACTTTGTACTTTAAGCTCCACGATCTCATTAGCCTCCAGCCTTTTCCCAATGTTTAACTTCCCATGGTTTTAAAGATTCAGTTCAGGAATCACCTCCTTTGAAAGAAGTCATATTTTTACTATCCCAACTAGATTAGATGTTTCCGTTTGCATTCCCACCAACCCTGGATGTTCTCTTTGTCACAGCACTTACCACACCTGTGCTGTTTTATTTGGTTGCCTCTCTTTCCTGCCCACCATGTAATCCTGGTGGGACCTGCCTATTATATTGTGCCTTCCCCATAGTTAGTCTAGGGGGCAGGTGTACAACCCAAGTGAGATGAATTTGAGTTCTGCCATAGTTTTTGAACTGGAGCTGAAAAATTAAGGCCGTGAGGTATGAGATGGGCATTTTGGGACGTCAAGGGGAAAGCCAATCTGAGAAAATAAATCCAATATGTAAAATAAAACATAAATGGATAGACAGATGTATGATAAATTAAACACAGCAATATGGTAACTGTTGTAAAATCTAAGTGATAGTATACGCATGTACAAATTTTTCAACTTTTCTGTATATTCAAATTTTTTATAATTATTGAAGGAGGGGGAGAAGAAACAGATAAGAGTCAGAGAGTGAGAGAATCCTAGGGAGATTCCAGCCTCTGGGTCCAGTTGTCCTAGTGGCCCAGCTACTTTCTTGTAGAAAATAGCTTACTTGGGGGAAAAAATTCCCTTTTTACTATGCTAGGTCAAACTGGAATTCTGTCACTTGCAATCAAGAAAGGCCTGACTAGGGCCGGCCGAGCAGTGCGATGGTTAAGAACTGGCTTGGGATGCCAGAGGGCCCCGGTTTGGATCCCACATATGAGGGCCAGTGACACTGCCCTCCACAGCTAAGAGGCTGAACAACAGCTCAACCTGGAGCTGGGTTGCCGTGAGTAGCCGGCAACGGCTAGGCTGCAGCCCCTGTGGCAGTGGGTTGCCATAAGCTACCATATGTAGCCAGCAGCCAGCGTGAGCGGCCAGCAGCTGCAGTGAGCCGCCATCCAGAAGCCGACGACTGATGTACCTCACCCGGAAGAGCGCAATGATGGTGCCAACTAGAGCCAGTGAAGCAACATCCTCCACAACTAGACTGAAGAACAAAACAACAGCAACTTGTCTGTTCCCCTTCCCCAACTCCCCAGCACTGTTCCCTTCCCCCCAATACCCCAATAAAAATCTTTAAAAAAAAAAAAAAAGAAAGAAAGGCCTGATTAAACGAACAATACTTGTATAATGCAACTGTTTTCACACCAGTAAACTATAAATTCTGAGAGGGCAGGGATCCTGTATTATCTATTTTTGTCTATTCAGACCCTCCAAAAACAGGTAATTTAGTATAGTGGTAAACAGCATGGGTTCAGCAGTCAGACCTTGGTATGGTCTAGGTCGCCATCTCAGTGTGGGATGGTGGGCAACTACTACTTATTTTAATCTTCCTCAGCTTCAGTTTCCTCACTTGTACAGTGGGGGTAATATTTGCCAAATAGGATGTGAGGATAAAATAGGGGTACTGTATACAGAGCATTCAGCCAAATGTCTGGTCTGCAACAAACGCTTGATAAATGTTAGCGATACTTATTGTTATTAGGCAACTCATGTGACCTCACATTCTCTTACTCTCTGAGCTAAGTTTTTTAAATTATTAAATTTCCTCTACTCTAAACTGCCATTGATTATAAACCACACCATAGATTTAATAGCAACTTATCATAAAAATAAGGAAATAATAACACATTAAATATATGGTAAGGCAGTACAACATAATGGCTTAAAATGTGAGTGCTAGAGACAGACCATCTCTGTTTTAATGACTTTTGATAAATTACTTAACTTCTCTAAGCTTGACTTCTTTTTTCAGAAACTGTTCGATTAATATTAATACATATTCTTATTAATATGCTCATTGATTATAACACGCAGTGCTTTCTCAAATTTTCAATAGGAAGGAATGGCTCGAGTTCACAAGGCACTGAACAGAGATGAGAGACCTTCATACAGACCTCCAGAGACCTGCAGACTGTCTTGAGTCTTACAGCTGAGTAATGATCAGTGCATGCATGTGAGGAAACTAGCAAGGCCAGGGGAAAAAAACCACCCAGATGGACTAGAGGTGACAATGACCAGTACATCCCACCAGCCAGAGAGGAAAAAATTACATTTCTTGGGGCACTGGATGGAGTAATCAGGAAGGTCTTGACTCATTGGTGGAAATAATTAGCCCTAGAATGAGCTCTACTCCAGATCCACCTAAAAAAATCATGAAGGCAAGACCCAAGAGGATCAAACAGTTTCTAAGTAACTTAACTGTATAAAGAGTATTTATAGGAATACAAAAATATCCAGTACTCAACAAGACAGAAATCACAATGTCTGACATCTAATCAAATATTAGGAGATGTGCAACGAGACAGGAAAATGTGACTCATAATAAGAAGAATAACCAACTCATTGAATTGACCCAGAACAGACATAGATGTTAGAATTAGCAGAAAAGGACATTAAAATAGTTGTTATAAATGTATTCCATATGTTCAAAAAGTTAAATGTTATATGATATTGGTTCTGTTTCTCTGGAACCCTGAATAGTACAGACGGCAAACAAGATGTTCAATATCATTAGTCATTAGGGAAATATAAATTAAGTCCATAGTGAGCTATTACTACATAACTACTAGAATAAAGTTAAAAGATTGATCATACCAACTGTTGGTGAAGATGTGGGGCAATTGTAACTCTCATACTGTGCTGGTAAGAATATAAAATGGTACAACCAGTTTGGAAAACATTCTAGCAGTTTCTTAAAAAATTGAACATACATCTACCAAATGATCCAATCATTCTGCCTCCTACATATTTTCCCAAGAGAAATGAAAGCATATGCCCATACAAAGACTTGTACACAAATATTCATAGCAGCTTGATTTGTAAAAGACTGAACAAAAAAGAACTCAAATGTTTATCAACAGGTAACTGGATAAACAAACTGTAATATATCCCTACTATGGAATATGACCCAGTAATACAAAGGAATGAATTATTTACTGGCACATGCTACAACATGAATAACTCTCAAACTAATTATGTGGAGTGAAAGAAGCCATACAAAAAGCATACATACTGTATGAATCCATATATACAATTCTTGAAAATGCAAACTAATCTGTAGTGACAAAATAGATTAGTGGTTGTTTGGGAATGGGTGAAGGGGTCAGAGGAAGGGAGTACAAAGGGGCACAAGGAAACTTTGGGGGTAACAGAAATGTTCATTATCGTGATTGCAATGGTGATTTCACAGGTGTATAAATATTTTGAAACTTATCAAATCATGCATTTGAAGTATGTGCAGTTTATTGTATGTCAATTAAACCTCAATAAACTGTTAGAAAATAAAAAGTAAAATGAACCAATTCTTCATGGCATACACTGCAGAAATTCAGAAGCCCTCCCCAATATCCCCAAGTGTTTTGGAAGGTATTTTACCTTCTTCCAGTCAGTCCAGGTTGCACTGATTTGCTACAGCAGCTCTGCTGTGTCCTGGTTCTGACCATGGCCTTGGCCCTTGCTGAACTGTTTCTGACCCACCTCGCCTCCACCCACCCTACCCCCTTCCTCCTTTTTCCCAAAGTGGCACTAACACGAGGCTGTTACTGAAGAGTTACAGGTGATGGAGAGTGATTACATCACATACAAGAAAGAAATCAAATGTCAAATATTACTTCTCTAAAGATTAATTACCCATCCCGTCACAAGGATTTCCCCACTGGCCAAATCTTTCTCCCTCTTTAAAGTTCACATAGCTCTCCCTTCTCTGTTCTTAAGCTTCTTACCCTATAGTCTCTCCATGAACTATACCTAAGCTCTCATTATTCTCTTTAGTACCTTTTGTACCTTTCTTTATTTTGCCCTCCCCTTCCAGATCATACCCTATTCAAGGGGTCAGGGAGAAAAGCTCACCTTTCACGTCCAAAAAGGCTCATTGTGGTATTTTTCTAGACAAATAAAATCTTGTCTCTATTAATGAATATGGCATTCTTTGGAAGGCAAACATGACGATGATAAGTTTTACCTTCAAGATCCATTTTTCCCCTTGCTACAATTCATGAAGATGTACTACAATAAGCATAATCTCAGGAAATGCCCTGCTCCCAGATGCTTAATCTGCCCACAGGTCTTATGTTGATACACAGGCTACAACTTTAGAGGCATAGAATGTCTAAAAAAAGGGGAAAAAAAGATGGGTATGACTGCACCAAGCACTCATTCCACACACTCCTCCACACCATTTTACAGAGTGTGAGGCCCAGGAAGTTCAAACGACTAGTCCAAATCAGACATTAGTTGCAGGGCAGGGGCTGGAGCTCAAGTCTCCTGGCTCCATTCAATTCCATTCAATACAACAAACACCTAAGTGAGCCCCTGGGAACCCGGCCCAGGAAAAGGAGTGGTGGGGTTTTCTGGGAAGGGGCTCTACATGGCAGTGACTTCACTGGGTGGGGGCTCAGAGCCAGAGAACATTTGATTGTTCCCACACCCCAGATAATCTGTCCCCATCCCCCACCCTGCAGCGGGTGTGTCCTGGTTAAACTGGCACTGTATGATCAAAACTAGATTAAATTCCTGCAATCCATGAGACTAAGCAAAGGTGGCCTTAATTCTGTGAAAAGGCAGGCAGGATTTCCATAGGTGGAGATGGCAGGGTGTGAGTATTTGGGGAAGTGGTCACAAGTAAAGGCGATTTGCATGGTTGAGAGTTGCTTTTGAATCCCCATTCAGCCATTTGAGTCAACTCCCTTCAGTTCTCTGAGCCTGTTTCTTGAGCTATAAAACTGAGATAAACTATCTCGATGAAGACTTGTTGGAAAGACTAAGTAAGATAAAGTAGGAAATGTGTTTAGCATTACTGGTGGCTATTAGAACTATTACTGTATTCCAGGCACTTGTCCAATTCAATCCTCACAACAGTTCTGAGATGTGAAGTTTTATTATTAGCATGACTGTTTTATAGACTAGGGGCCTGGAGTTTAGAGAAACTAAGTTACCCAAGTTGCTTAGGCAACACTGCTAAGGTGTCAATCTCTGTGGCATGGCTGCAGCAGAAGATACACATTGGGGGAGGGGGGGGGCAGCAGAAAATAGTAAAGTAAATGTCCTATAACCCTGGAAGATGCAGCTACTTCCAAGAGCCCTGTGTACCTTTTTTTTTTTAACTATGTGATAACAGGTTCATCTTTTTGGAGGTCATTTTTATCTTAGGTGGCAGCAGGAAAGACTCCTGTTAGACTGAAAGAAGAAATTCTTAACAATGAGAATTGTTCACCAAGTAGCTAACAGAATGTTTCTCAAACTCAAGTAAAATTCCCACAGACTCACGCTAAAGTTGACTTAAATTTTTTTTTGTACCACTTAAATATTTATAAGCACAAAACTCAGCATATATATTCCTGGGCTTATAGTTCCTCTATAACTCTAAACCAAGACAAACGGAAAATAAGCAAAACTACTAAACCTATAAAATTCAAGTAAATGCTTCAGTTTAATGTGACAGATCACATTTGAAACCTGACTACGGCACAGTTCTTTTGAGTCTGGCACGCCCATAGCATTGTGTACTGCAGGCAGCTCCTACTCCACTTCTCTGTCAAACTCCTAGAAAACCTTCATTTTTTTTCCCCATTTTTATTATTTTTTTAATTATTAGTTTCAGGTGTACAAAACAATGCAATAGTTATCCTTTTCACCCCTCACAAAGTGACAGCTCCCCTCCCCCCATCCACAGCCTCCCCCACCCCCAATAACATACATATCTATTACAATTCCATTGACTCCATTCCCACACTATACTCCACGTCCCATGACTATATATGTATTAAATTATAGTTGACATATATTATTCAACAGCAGCTTCAGATATACAGTGCAGTGATCAGGCCTCTACACGGTCCATGAAGTGGTCTCACTAACAAGACATGAGTCTATCTGGCCCCCTAAAAAATATTTACAACATTATTGATTATATTCCCCAGACTGTCTTTTCTGTCCCTGAGGCAATATTGTAGTTACCAACTTATGATGTCTCATCCCTTTCCCTTCTCCCTCATCCCCACCCCCTCCCAACTAGCAATCATCAGTTTTTCCTCTGTGTCTGAGACCATTTCTGTTTAAGTTACTCGTTTATTCAGTTCTTTAGATTCCACATATAAGTGAGATCACATGGTATTTGTCTTTCTCTGACTTATTTCACTTAGCATAATGTTCTCTAGGTCCATCCATATCGTTGCAAATGGTACGATTTCCTTCTTCTTTATAGCTGAGTAATACTCCATTGTGTAAATGGACCACAGTTTCTTAATTCAGTCAGTTTGGATTAATTCTTGTTTGTTTTCAAGTCTTGGCTATTGTAAATAGCGCTGCAATGAACATAGGGGTGCATATATTTTTTCGAATTAGTGTCTTGGGTTTTTCTGGATAAATACCTTAGAGTGGAATTGCTGGTCATAAGGTAGTTCCATTTCCAGTTTTTTGAGATGCCTCCATACTGATTTCCATAGAGGCTGCAACAATATGCAATCCCACCAAGAGGGCACCAGGGTTCCCTTTTCCCCACAACCTCACCAGGACTTGTTGTTTGTTGATTTATTGATGAAAGCCATTCTGACCGAAGGAAAACCTTCATTTTGACAGTGCCCCATTTAACGTTCGCCTGTGTATATGCTGTTTTGGTGTTTCCCCCTTTATCTGCTTGGTGACTTGTCCTTTGAGTGGGTTCTTCCCTTGGAAGCCCTTACTGGCCTCCACAAGTTGAGCGAGCCTTGCCCACTCTGCACCCCTACCATACCCTATATGCCCAGTCCCCAGCCCCACAGCCCCTGGTGGTATAATCATTCATTTACCCTCTTGCCTTGCTCCTGAATCATCCCCTCCATCCCTTAGACTGCAAGCTTGTGAAGGTGGGGACTGAGTCTGATCCATTTCTGGTCCTCACTTCCCGACACAGGGCCAGGGACAGGATATTTGCTCAGAGAGAAATACTGAATGCATGAATGAACAAATGAATGAACGAATGAATGAATGAACGAGCTAGATGACCTCTCTTCTAGCTCTGGGATATTCAGTTCCACCATCCAGCTCAGCATTTTCTTTCCTCTTTTCTATCCACACTGTTGTTCTCTTCAAGGGCTGGAAAAAAGTATATCCTAGACTCATAGTAGAGATAGAAGCACCCTATGAGATGACAACTAACATGCAGAGAGGGAAAATTACTTGCCCCAGGGCACCCAGCTAGGATGTGATAGCACCCGACCAGAGGCTATGTGCTCTGATTCCCATTTCAGGGTTTCTTCCAGGACACTATTTCTTTATCATTTATTCATTTATTTATTTTTGGTCAGGGCTGTCTTGGGGAAAGCAATGTTCCCTTGTGACCTCACCTCCCCATGGCAGTGTTTTGGGAACAAACTGGATTCTCACGGTTCTCCCAATGGTGGCAGGTTGCCCATGTCAGGCAAGGTATTTTTCATAACGAAAAAGAAACAAAGATAGCGTCAGACTGCGTTTGTAATTTCCCCATAGTAGCAGCTGGAATCTAAAATCTCTTTGTTTCCCTTCTCAGCTCATTAGGCTGCCCTCGTCCTTGGGAAAGTAGGCCAAGAAAGTGTGTTTGGGGGCTTTAAAAAAAATGTGTACTTATTTATTTACGTATGTATTTACTTCCAGAAACATTTATTTTTGCAACATGAGCCAATATGGATATCCTGCAACTCCCACCCACCTTTCCTCCTTAATTTAGACATCTCACTTCTTTCCCATGGCCAAAAACTCTAGTGTCATCCCTGACCCCAGACATCCTTCTTCCTTCCAGGCAGGGAGGCAGCCCGCCTCCTCAAGCCTGGCCTTCCCAGCGGGCCGTCCTGGCTTTGATCTCACAACGACCAGACCCTCGTTCAACATTTAATCACTTCCTCCCTCAACACCCGTCCTGCTCTCCCTCATCCTGCCCCTTGGCCAAGGCCCTGGAATCCAGGTAAAGAGAAATCCAGAAGGAAGAAAGAAGGAAACTCAGACACATGGATCAGCCACTGTGTACCTGGGACCAGGCTGTTTTTGTGTGGGGGAGAGAGGGTCTGGCTTATTTATTTTTATTGTAGTAAAAACACATAACATAAAATTTACTATTTTACACTTTTTTCAAATAAAGATTTTTATTGGGGGAATTGGGGGAGGGAACAGCGTTGGGGAATTGGAGAAGGGGAACAGACAAGTTGCTGTCCTTTTGTTCTTCAGTCTAGTTGTGGAGGACTCACTTCACTGGCCCATGTTGGTATTGTAATCACTGTGCTCTTCCAGGCTGATGCAGATTGGTTGCTGGCCATTGAACGCTGCTCATGGCGGCTCACAGTCGCTCACACTGGCTGCCGGCCACTCATGGTAGCTAACGGCAGCCCACTGAAGCCCCACTGCAGCCTACACTGTCGCTGGCGACTCAAGGCAGCCCAGCTCCAGGTCAAGCTGTTGTTCACCATGTTAGCTGTAGAAGGGAGTGTCACTGGCCCATGTGGGATCCGAACCGGCAGCCCTGCTGCTCAGAGCTCGCACTCCCAAGTGAACTCTTAACCAATGTGCCACTCAGCCGGCCCCCATTTTACCTATTGTTAAGTGTGCAGTTCAGTGGCATCAAGGACATGTAACTTCTTGCACAACCATCACCACTACCCATCTCCAAAACTTTTTTTTATCACAAGTTGCCAAAATAACTTTATTTTTTCTTTTCAACATCCTGTTCTGCAGCTTCTTTGGCCCTTTTTGCCTGGATGCCAAAGAGCCGGGCATTGGCACGGGCCATGAGAAGGCTGGCAAATGCTTTGAAGTTCTTCTCATCCTCTGTGAGGACCCTGGCGTTCTCCTTCTTGTAGACATTCCGTATGGGCATGACTGGTCCTGACAGCTGGGTAGCCAATTTGAGTTCTTCAGCAGAGCTGTCTCCCTTCTTGGGGGCCGATGGCTTCCTGGGGAAGAGGATGAGCTTGGAGCGGTAGTCCTTCAGGCGCTGCACATTGGCCTGAAGAGACTCGGTGGACTTGTTTCGCCTCCTCGGATCCACTGAGATCCCAATGGTCCGGGCCACCTTCTTATGGATGCCAGCCACCCTTAACTCCTCCGAGCTGAAGCCCCTGCTGGCTTGCACTTTGGTGTGGTACCTCACGGTAGGGCATCTCACTATGGGCTGGATAGGTCCGGATGCAGGGCATGGGGCGATGCGGCGAGCTTTGGCTTGCCGGGCCTTGCGTCTGCGGATCTTCCGCGCCGGCTGGTTAAACCACGTGGCCACACGCCGCTGCCAGTCTTTGTGGAAGTGGGGCTTCAGGATCATGCCATTTCGGCTGGGCGCCATGGCTGCTGCCTACCGGCCTTCTCCAAAGGAGAACGGCCTCCAAAACTTTTTCATCATCCCAAACTGAACCTCTGTACCCATTAGTAACTCCAGATTCCCCCTTTCTCCAGCCCCTTGTAACCACTGAATACTTTTATATACATTATTTCATTTAGTCTTCACGTCTGCCTTATAAGGTAGGTGCTGTTACCCCCATTCTTACACCTGAGAAATCCTAGGCTCAGAGAGGTTAAGCACTTCCCCAAGGTCACTCCTGAGAGTCCAGTCTGAGATTCAGTTCTGTCTGACCAGGCTCCATCATTCTTCTCATCTGTGAGCTCTTTCTCAGGATGTGAGACAGTGAGAAGTGATGCCAAATGCTGGCAAGAGAAATGCAGCAAAACTGCATATTGCTGGTGGGAATGTAAAAATGGCATGACTATTCTGCAGAGCAATTTGGCAGTTTCTTAAAAAATTAAATATGCAGCTACCATATGACCCAGCAATTGCACTTCTAGCTATTTATTCCAGAGAAATAAAAACTTCCATTCACACAAAATACCTGTACATGAATGTTTACAGCAGCTTATTCAGAATATTTGAAAACTGGAAATAACCTAATTATTCATCAATGCATGAATGGTTAAACAAATTGTGGTACATCCACATCATGGAATATTACTCATCAATAAAAAGAAATGAACACTGATACATGTGACAACTTAGATGAGTCTCCAGAAAATCATGCTATGTAAAAAATTCCAATTCCCAAAGTTTACATACCACAGAATTCCATTTACATAACTCAGATTAGTGTTTGCCAGAAGTTAAATAGTAGTGTAGATATAAAACAGCAACATGAGGGATGCTTGTGGTGGTAAATGTTCTGTATCTTGACTGTATCAATGTCAGTATCTTAACTGTGGCATTGGCAAGGCATTACCACTGGGGGACCTGATTAAGGGTACACAGGATCTCTCTGTATTCTTCCTTACAGCTGCAATGTGAGTCTACAAATTTCTCAAAATAAAAATTTAATTAAAATATTACCTGTGTGGTTTCTGTCTCGTCTGAACCCTGCTTGATGCAATACCCTTCATCAGACTGGGGAATTTCTCTTCTCTTTCTGGTTTGCTGAGCGCTTTACTCAGAGTAGGTGTTGATTTCTGGCAACTGCTTTTGTTGCATCTGTAGAAAATAATCATACGGTTTTTCTCCTTATGAAGAATTATATTTATTTTAGAATGTTAAACCAACCTTGCATTCCTGGGATAAACACTACTTTTCACAATGTGTTAATCTTTTTATACATTGCTTGATTCAATTGCTAATATTTGCTTAGGATTTTTATGTATATATTTATGAAATGTCTTTCAGATTCCTGCAGGAGCAATCAGTGTTTATTACTTTCTAAAATTAAAAAAGACCTGAGCAAAAATATTAAAATTTGACAAGGCTGGAGGGTGGACAGTAATTTGTTACATTATTCTTGATACTTTTCATTCTTCTTTCTTTTCAATTGAATGATCCTTGCCTGCAAGTTGGAAGACAGATTTAGAAAACAGATTGAGGATATAAAAACTGGGTTCTGTATACTATTAGGATTACTGGAGTGGGATAGTCTTGTGTATCCTCTTCACCGCAATGGGCCTAACACATAGTTGGTATTCAGTAAGTTTACTGAATGAATTCAGATTTGTCATTTTAAATGACACCCCAATACAACATAATAAACGCTGTGGTCCAGATCCTTCCTCAGGACCTAGATAGTCATTCCCCAGCTTCTGGGAGTAGGTTGCTCATGGCTCATAATTCCTCTTTGGGAATCTCCCTCCATGAAAGGAAGCAGCCTTGCCAAGTTACAGCACTTCTCCAGGTATAGCCTCTATCATTTGTCAATACGCAAATATAAATTTCTGGTCCTCTTCTTTAATTTGGGACAACTCTGAAAGGTCATCCCAGGCTCAGAGTATTCTTTGGGATTGGCTGAGGATTCCGCTGAGATTGTTGTTTCTCCCTCTGCCTAATAATCCTGCTTCCATTACTTTCTTACAGGCGTGATCTTGAAAGTTAAGTCTCCAACCCCAGTGAATTTTCTGCACCTTAATCTCTTCAGACTCTTCCTTGGGGATCTTTTTTTTTTTCTTTCCATAGCAGTGATCAGTATGTGAAATAACCTTATTTATTTATACTTTAAGCCTTGCTTATTGTCTGCTGTTAGAATGTAAGCTTCCCAGGGCCATGTTTTCCCCACACACTGTGTGTGCACCACTGTGTCAAGCGTCTAGGGCACAAGCAGGCCCTAAACACTAGTTGCTGAAATGAATGAATGGAAGAGGCACACCTTGTACTGGCTCCCTGGTTCAGAATCTCTCAACAACTTGTAATACACACTTCCGAGCAGCGGCTCCGGACGTGCCCCCTAGGCCCCGCCCCTCCCGGCGCGCTCCTGCGGCCAGGCAGGAGCGAGCGCCCCGCGGACGTGGCGGCGGACACTATGCGACAACCCGCGGTACGGCTAGTGTGGATGGGTCGGGTGTCGTATGCTGAGCTGCTGGCGCTGCAGGAACGCTGGCTGCGGCGGCTGCAGGCGGAACCAGGCACCGACGCCCTGTCGGGTACTGACGCGGGCGCGCTCCTGCTCTGCGAGCCCGCAGGGCCTGTGTACACGGCCGGGCTGCGCGGTGGCCTGACACCCGAAGAGACGTCACGGCTGCGGGCCTTGGGCGCCGAGGTGCGCGCCACAGGCCGCGGCGGCCTGGCCACCTTCCACGGCCCCGGCCAGCTGCTCTGCCACCCGGTGCTCGACCTACGGCGCTTGGGCCTGCGCCTGCGCACCCACGTGGCGGCGCTGGAGGCGTGCGCCGTGCGTCTCTGCGAGCTCCAGGGTCTGCAGGGCGCCCGCGCACGGCCCCCGCCCTACACAGGCGTCTGGCTGGGCGAGCGCAAGATCTGCGCTATCGGTGAGCGTCGCGGGGCGGGGCGGGCGGGGCTGGACCAATGGAGGTGAATCTGCCGCGGGCTTTGAATCAGAACCACCCGCTGCGTTTAAGGTTTTGTTTTTTTTAAGCCACTTCACTGATCTTCTATTCAGAGCCAAAACGGCCCTCGGAGGTCATTTTGTACAACTTAACAAATGGAGAGACTCTAAAAGTGAATTGCCAGGTTACTTCACAATGTCAGGACAAGAAGGGCGCTTAGTTCTCACCCTTCTTTTTCCTAAGCATCAGAATCTCTGTGTTAAGGACGTTTTTCTGGAATCTCCATAATAAGTGCAGCTGCTGTGGAGCCACATACCACTGCCCCCTCCCCCCAACACACACACACACACACACACACACACACACACACACACTTTGTCCCCCTCTCTGATCTGTGCACAACCCCTTGGGAGCTCCAGAAACAAAGTTGGAAAATCAGAGATCTAGTCCAGTTTCCTCAACACACTGAAGGGGAACCTGAAGCTTGAGGAGAAGGGTATCGACTTTAAGACCCTTTGACTTGTCTTGCAGGAGTCCGCTGTGGAAGGCACATCACATCCCACGGCCAGGCTCTGAACTGTTCTACAGACCTCACGTGGTTTGAGCACATTGTGCCCTGCGGACTAGTTGGGACAGGCGTCACTTCCCTGAGTAAGGAACTCCAGAGGCATGTCACTGTGGATGAAGTAATACCATCTTTTCTTGAGGCTTTTAAAGAGACCTACAAGTGCACCTTGATCTCAGAGGACAGTCCCAACTGAAGAGTGTTCATGTTATCACAGCTGGAGGTCCTACCTTGGAAAGCACCAAGGCTGACTTGGAGTCACTTAAACCCAGATTCTAGATTTGGCCCTGTCATTCACTCACCATGAGACTGTGGGTAAATCAAGAAATCTTAGCCATTGTTTACATATATAACCTGGTTTATTTATATCTTGCCCACCTACCTCAGATACAGTGGATCTGAAAGTAACATGCTATATAAATATAAGGCATTAGCACTACTATTAATAACCATTTTCTAAGCTTAGAGAAACTCAGATGTCATAGGATATCATTTCTCAATTACTTACTACTTCCTCAATATTGTATTTAATTGGGCAACTCTGGGCTCCAGATCCTTTCATTTTGTAGGAATCATGTCTCAGGATGGCCCAGGTGAAGGGAATATAATGTGATACTTTCTGCAATAAAAGGAAAGAAGAAAAGCCTCTTTAAAGAATAAAATGGAGTCCTGTCTTACTGTCTTACAAGCCTGATAGCTATCTTTAGCTAAATTACCTGATGTGGGCCAGAGACTGGGGAGGAAGACAAGAATAATTTCTCACACTACAAATGCCAAAGATAGAAGTAGGTTTTTCTTATATGAGAGCTCTTAAGTATACAAGGCTGTGTACTAATTATCTATTGCTGCATAACAAATCACTCCAAAACATAAAGACTTAAAACAATAAAAATTTATTATCTCATATATATTCTGTGGGTCAGGAATTTGGAAGAAGCTTAGTTGGGTGGTTCTGGGTCAAGGTCTATCATGCGGTGCAATCAACATGTCAGCTGGGGCAGCTGTCATCTGAAGGCTTGACTGGGGCTGAAGGATCAGCTTCCAAGATGGTTCACTCACATGCTTGGTTGGTACTGGTTGTTGACAGTACCAACTGTCAACAAGATGGAAGCCACAGTGTCTTTCATGACCCGGCATTGCAAATCACAGTCATTTCTGCAGTCTCCTAATAAGTGAGCCCTACTCAGTGTGGAAGGGACTACACAAGGGTGATGGGAGGTGGGGATCATTTGGGACCATCTTGGAAACTGGCTACCACAGGCAGTTCGGGTGGAAAGAGCCTTGAATGAGAATTCAGGTGACTTGTTCCAGTCCCAGTTCTGTGGCCAGATCATTTACCTTCTCTGGGCTTCAGTTTTCCCTTACACAAGCATTGTCCAATAGAAACATAATGTGAGCCACATTATAATTTTACGTTTTTTAATGGCCACATTAGAAAAGTAAAAAAACAGGTGACATTAATTTTAATAACATTTTAATTAACCCAGTAGACCCCAAATATTGTCAATATAAAAATATTACATTTCTTTTTTCATACTAAATCCAGATATTCGTGTGTATTTTACACTTACAGCACACCTTACTATGTACTACACTTTAGATGTTCAGTAGCCATATGTGGCTAGTGACTGCCATATTGGAAAGTGCAGCTTTAGACATTTTTGTATCTAAAGTCCTTTTTGAGCTCCCAGGTTTGTGTGGCCTCAGTGGCTTCTTAGAAGAGAGGTGGGTCTTACCACATCTGAGGTTTGGTTTTGACTCTGCACATAATTTATATCAGTTATTCAAGCTGAAAGGGACTTTAGAAGTATATTCTTGTTCCCTCATTGTGTAAAGATGAAACCAAGACTTTGGAAGAACCTTGCTCAAGGCCACACAGTAAATTAATGAGAAAGCCAGAAATAGGTCCTAGGTATCAGCCTCTTTCTCATGCTCTTTTCCTACTGTGAACACTGACTTAAGAGCTCAGGACAATATGCTTTACATCTCATAGACATTCAGTCAGCATTAGGTGATTGGTGGTTTGTCCATCCATAATTTGCCCATATTCTTTCTAGGCCTTAGTTTCCCACCCATGGAGCCAACAGTGCTGTTGTAGGAGTTTGGAGGTAGGGAGTAGTTGATAATTACCTTGCCGTAGTATTGCCAACAAGGGAAATAATTATTCTAGGAAAAGTAGTTAGATTCTCATGGTTGGAAGGCAGTGCACAGTGCTGCTACCCATCTGGTACTTGGCTACTCTCTCCTGCAACGTTAATAAGTGGCCATACAGCCTATTCTAGAATGCCTTCAGAGACTGGGAAAGAAACAAACATATACTCATTTATTTTTAGTACCAGGTACTGTGTTAACCCTCTCATTCAGCAGCCTGTCCCATCCTCCTGGGCCACTGAGAAGCATTCTGCATGGTATAGTGGTTGAGTTTTCTGACCTTCCTGAGCCTCAGTTTCATTAGGCTGGAGCTTGGCACAGAATAGGCAGCAGGAAATGTATGGTAGTTATTAATGTCATTCACCCAGTATTTCAGGTACATGGCAGGATTATATGTTGTGGTCCCCTTGTGGTTGGGTGGGGCCAGGTAACTTGTTCTGGTCAATGAGTTATGAATGGAGGTGACATGTCACTTCTGAACTGGAACAGTGAATTGTTGGTGTCAGACCCCTTAAAGTTTCTCTTTCCCTCTGAAACAATGACCAACAACATTCAAGATAGTGGCTGCTTCCTGAGGGACTGGGATGAGGAGAACCCCCTGCTGCTGATGGACATGGTGGAGTTAAAGCCACCAAAATGTGGGAGTTGTTCATGACCACAGCATAACCTAGCTTATTCTGACTGGCAATGTTCATACTAATTAGGACTCATATTTGCAAGTGTAGAAACCCAACTCAAAATAACAAGTAAAAAAAACAGGGTAATTGGAAAAGGTACTGCGATTTTGATAAAATTCAAGGCTGCAACTGGGCTCAAGAACAGAACCAGAACATGTAGCCCTTTAGGAACCCAGGCAGTCTTTTTTCTCCTATTCTCTTCAAGACTTCTTGGGGCGTTTGCATCCCTGTGTCTTGCTTCCATCCAGCTTCCCTTGTTTCTCAGGCCACATGGTGGAAGATGGCTGCTGCTGTTATTCATGAATGTTGGAGTAGAGTCAAGGAATATCCCCATGTTTCAGGCTTGAGCAACTGGGCGGATGCTAGAAGTAATGCTGGGATGGAGAGCGCTAGGTGAGCACCAAGTTTGGAGATGATGAGTTCAATTTTAGATAAATTTGACACGCTTGTGGGAGATGCAGGCAGATACGGCGAGCTGGGTGTCTGGATCTGGAGCATGGGTGTGACGGGTGATGGTTTAGGTTTGGGAGCCCAAGGAGAGAGAAAAGGAGGGCAGAGGACTGATAAATGTGAGGCACAGGCTGAGGAGGAGCAGGCCAAGGAGACTGAGAAGCAGTAGGCAGAGAAGTAGCATGGGGCCTAGAATGAGACAATAGGATGATCCCACTCCTCCGGCAGCACGGCAAGATAGGTAGGATTATTTTATGGGTGAGAAAACCGAGGCTCAGGAAGGCTAAGTGACTTGTATGAGGTCACGCACTTAGGGGCAGAGTCAGTCCCTGACTCCCAGTCTGGGTCTCTCACAGCTGCCTCTGAAGGGTGAGTGGGGCAGGCATCCTGGAGGAGACATGCTTCCAAGAACATTTGGGTAGGCAGAGCTGGGGAGGATAAGGAGAAGAAGGCCAGAGTCTGGCTGTTGCTGGGCCTGTGGAACCACCACTGCGGGTTCCTGACTCTCCTTCCTGCCTGGTCAGAGCCCACCTCTGGTTTCCCACTGGGGCCCTTCCTGAAGGAAGGAAGAAGGCTGAGCATATGAAGGAGGATATTTAACACCAAGGCTTTCTGCCTCCAGAAAGCCTCTTGTTTGTGCAGAGTCTTTCCCCAATGAATAGATTGTCCAGAGTCCGGTGAATGAATGCTGAGTGTGAGGACGTGACCAACTGCAGTGACTGGTCCAGCACCTTGGTCCTCTGGCGAGACTGGCAGGAAACCATACAACCAGCTCTGGCAGTGTGGCCAGGCGCATCTCGCTTCATGGAAAAAGCCCTTTTCAAAAAACCTCATGAAAATCAGATTTTTGCAATCTAAATCTGACTTTGCTTTTTAAATTGTAATTACCACACATATTATCATACCTATAGCATTAAAAAAAAAACAGCATTTGTACTCCCACCTAACAACACATCCCTTTCATTTGTGTGTCTCCAGTACTTGATCATGAACAGGTATATTTTATGGACTTTTAATTATTATGTGAATAAAATTTTGTATAGTCTTTTAAACCAAACATAATATCACAAGTATTTTCCCACATTGCTACATAGTCTTTATAATTGTATTTTTGAATGTCTTGATTTTGTTCTCATTTCTTTTAAAACTTAGATTGGTTTGGGTTTTTTTAATATAGATAACGCATGCACATGGAATAAAATTAAGAAGGTACAAAATGGTAGCATTGAAATGTGAGTCTTGTTCCTATCCCTATCCCCTGTAAACCCAGCTCCTTTTCCTGGAGGTCTAAATGATGGTAAATGTCTTTTTTATATATTTCAGAGATATTTTATGCATATGTAAGCATACATGATTATATACATTTTTCATATAGTAGCATACTATACACACAGCACTGTACTTTGGATATTTTCAGATCAAAATATAATTAGCATCCTCATTTTTAAAAATGACTAGAGAGGGCAGCCGGTTAGCTCAGGTCGTTAGAGCGCAGGCTCATAGCACCAAGGTTGCCGGTTCGATTCCCACATGGGCCAAGGAGCTGTGCCCTCCACAACTAGATTGAAGACAACTACTTGACTTAGAGCTGATGGGTCCTGGAAAAAACACATTGTTCCCCAATAAAATTAAAAAAAAATGACTACAGAATATTCCATTCAGCTCTAGTATGTGTGGGGTTTTTTTTCTAAACCATCAAGCAATTCTCCAGTTCTCTCCAGACACTAACCAGTGTACTACAATTTAACTCAATTCTGAAACTGTATACCTGGAAATAGTGTCAGATCTCACAGGTTACGGGCTCAGTCCTGCAAGACTGCCTCCACTTCAGATGCCAATCGCAAGTCCAGGTTATCACCTGTGCTTCTGACCAACCAGCCATAAGTTGGAGGTTCCCATGACCCCCTACTTGGGTTTGATTAATTTGCTAATGTGACTCACAGAACTTAGGACACCAGTTTACTCACTAGATTACCAGTTTATTATAAAAGGATATGACTCAGGAATAGCCAAATGGAAGAGATGAAAAGGGCAAGGTATGTGGGAGAGAGCAGGGAGCTTCCATGCTCTCTGAGCGCACCACTCTTCACAAATCACTAAGTGTTCACCAACCCAGAAGCTCTCCAAATCCCATCTTTTTGGTGTTTTTAAGGACGCTTCATTACATAGGCATGATTGATTCAATCATTGGCCATTGGCAACTGATTCAACCTCCAGCCCCCTACCTTTCCTTGGAGATGGGGGTGGAGGGGGGCAGTGCAGGTTGGGGAGGATAAAGAAGGGAAGAGGACTGAAAGTTCCAACCCTCTAATCACATGGTTGGCTTCCCTGGCAACCAAACTTCAGGTGCTTTCCAAAAGTCACCTCTCTAAGATAATAAAACACATACACCTTTGTCACTTAGGAAATTCCAAAGGTTTTAGGAGCTCTGTGCCAGGAACAGGACAAGAACAAATATATATTTCTTCTTATTATAAATCACAATGTCACACCATTTCAGTGCCATAGGCTTACTTCCAATTGCCAGCATCTGCACCTTTGATCTAAAGACTTTATGTGGGGGTAAGGGGTGAGACCACTGACTACTAGGGCCCTTGCCTCTCCTGTGTTTAGTAATCCCTTCCTCCCCTCGCCCTCTCAGTCTAACAGTAGTTCTCCCCACCACTGCTAATCAGGTGTACTTGCACTATTCCTGTTATTTTTCTAAACCCTCCTTCACAATTTCTTCAAATTACCCAATTTCAAGGTGTCACCTGTTTCCAGCCAGAACTCTGACTGACACAAGGCCCTAATCTGCAGTAGAGGCTGGACTGAGGTGTGCTGTGCCCTGGGAAATGCTATTCTTATTCAGCTCAGCTCAACTCCACCACACTCACCCATCTCCAGCCCAACTCATGAGGGCCCAGGGCTGCTCTAAACACTTCATACACATTATTTAATCTTCACAGCAAATAACAAATTCACAAGTTTTCCCATATTTTCAGAAGAGGAAACCAGCTTGGGTGAAGATATGCCCAAGTTCATGTAGTAGTTAGAGGCAGGTCCATGGTTTGAACTCAAGTCTGGACTCCCAAATCTTGTGCATTAAACAGCACCCCACAAAGGCTGTGCATTAGACAGACTCCCACTCTGCTTTCCTCACAGGTCCAGGGAAAGGAGAAAATGAGACAGCAAGTGTGAAGGTGCTTTTGAGGCCCCGAAGAGCTAACACACCTGGTTGGCCGGGGAACTTTGGTGTGTCCTGTCCCTCCCCAGGAGTTTGCCAGACCTGGCAGGGGTTCGAGGGATCAGACAGCCTCACTCCCTCCTGTGCTGAGGGGGAAACAGCCACAGAGTGGTTAAGTGGTTCTCCCAATGTTTCATGTTTGCTGTAGGAGCCAGGATTAGAATACAGAATGTCTGAGACACGCCATAAACATATCAGTGAGAAGAATTAGCATTCCCCTTAGGAGTTTAGAAGACAGAGAAGGAGTGGGGCTCAGGATGGGGTGAGGGAAGGAGCTGATTTCTTGACTATAGAATTTCAGATTTGGGGAATGCAGGGGATCTCAGAGCCCTTCTAGAAGGCTTCTCTCATAGCCACGCTGACAAGGAAGCTCTGCTTGCACACCTCCAGCAATAAGAAGCCATTCCCCCCAGAGGCAGCCTGTTCCATGCTCCCAGTGAGCAGAGATGTTGGTCCTGTGACACCCCCATCTCCAAGCCCACTTGCTCCCAGGTCTTCTCTAAGGGACTCCACAGAACACGCCTGCTCCCTCTGCCTCAAAAGTATGAGCTGTGCTCACAGCATACCTACTCCCCTCTTCTCACTTTTGCTTGGCAGTGAATCTCTAGGGTGCCTTCTCCCCTCCTCTGTGTCTGCCCAAATCATATCTGTTTTCCAAGGCCCACTGTAGAGGATACTTGCTGTTTTAGCCTGTACAGCTGTTTACCTGACTTCTGATAATAGCATCGAAATTTTCCTTAGGGAATCATACCCCATCCCTACCCACTTTAAGTTTATATGTTTGGGTTGTTTTCTTTAATTGAGGTATAATTGACATATAACATTATATTAGTTCCAGGTGTACAACAAAATGATTCAATATTTGTATATATTGCAAAAACATCACCAAAAAGTCAAATTAACATCCATCACCATACAGAGTTACAAAAATGTTTTTTCTTGTGATGAGAACTTTTAAGATCTCTCTTAGTGACTTCCAAATACACAATACAGTATTATTAATTATAGTCACGATGTTGTACATTATATCCCCACGACTTATTTATAACTGGAAGTTTGTACCTTTTGACCCCCTTCACCCATTTCTCTCACCAAATTTATGTGGTTTGAATAGAGATATTGCCCCTGCCAGCTTATTTTCCTGACTTCTGTGATTGGTGCAGGGATGGGCACTGGGCCTTTTTAGGAGAATAAAGAGTATGACGCAGGACTTCTGTTGTGAGGGAAAGGAGCTCTTTTACTGGTTTTACTGACAGGATTGTATGCACAGAGTTATAGGAAGCCATCTTATTACCACAAGGTGGGATCCTGTCTGAGAATGGAGCAATAGTGAGAGAAGCACAGTTCAAAGATGCAAAGAAAGAACTTCCCCAAAACAGCACCTGAGCTCCTGGATCCAGCCATGCCTGCAGCCTGTGTCTCTGGGTTTTGCCATTACATGAACCAATAAATTCTTTTCTACTTAAGTCAGTTTGAGTTGGGTTTTCTGTCTGTTGCAACTAAGATTCCTGACTGATAACACCCCCTTCCTCTGCAAACCCTACGCTGACCCCACTTTTTTCTGCATTCCCATAGCACTTATTGTTTAAACCATAAGATTCAAAAGTCCATATTTACACAATCATGAACACACATGTCCTCATTAATAGTTATTATTTATGGAGCACTTGCTATGTGCCAGGTACCAGGTGAAGCACTTTACATATAATATCTTACAATAATCCTCACAACCTTAAAAAAATAGGTATTTTATCCCCATTCTACAGATAAGAAAACTAAGACAGAGAGGTTAAGCTCTCATAGCCAGTAATTGTCAGGGCTAGGATTCAAACCCAGCTCTGTGGGATCTCAGGGGCCATGCTCTGGACCACTGTGCCACCTTGCTTCCCAGGACACAGTGTGTGTGAGGGTGAGATGGGGAGAAGAGGCGACGAGAGCTTTTGTCTCCTGACACCACACCATCCCACCCTTGCTCCACCTCTTCCAGTGCTCTTTTCACTGTTTGGTGCAGCCTGCAGAGGCAGGAGAAGGGTGAAGTGCAGAATGAGAAGACAAAGTGTCCCGAGGGTCACAACTGACAGGCCAAGAGGAGCCAAGAGCATGAAAGCACAGACCAAGGCTCCTGATGAGGAGAGGAATAAAGTAACCTGATATGATCCGTTAAACTTCCTCTGTGATTCGTGCTGTATTTCCCCTGATGACCCAGGTTTCTGAGACTGTTGACAGATACCATCCATGCTCACCCTACCTCTCAACCTTCTAGACCAGTGGGTCTCAACCTTCCTAATGCCATGACCCCTTAATACAGTTCCTCATGTTGTGGTGAACCCCCAACCATAAAATTATTTTCGTTGCTACACTATAACTGTAATTTTGCTACTGTTAGGAATCATAATGTAAATATCTGATATGCAGGATGTATTTTCATTGTTACAAATTGAACATAATTAAAGCATAGTGATTAATCACAAAAACAATATGTAATTATACATTGTGAAATATTTATAATTCATGAAGTGTCATTTTACTTCCAATACTGCTGCTTTCAACACAGCAGCTGCTTTCTACACAGTAGCTGCTCTCTACACATGTGTGACTGGTCCGCATAAGTACATTATGGCGCCAACCCTGTCACATACACCTGTATTTGTACAGGGTGTATGTGATGGGGTTGGTGCGCTGATGTCATCATTGCCGGGTACTCGTATGTGGGCGTATCTGCATGTGGGCGGACCTGCCTGGAGATGGATAGAGGAGCAGTGCTTCGGTTCCTAAGACCATCGAAAATATGTGTTTTCCGATGGTCTTTGGTGACCTCTGTGAAAGGGGTTGAGAACCGCTGTTCTTGACAGACATTGGGTTATATCCTGGGTATTTCATGGTGAAAAGATGCACTTAGTCTATGTTCTTGTAGTGCTTACAGTCTAATGAGAAAGGCAGACCCCAAATCAGTATATAAGTAGAAGACTGGGTTGAGCTCTATAAAGAAAACAGAGAACAGGATGGATGATGGTGCCATTTACTGAGAGAAGACTGAGGGGAGCCAAGGAAGGAAGTCAAGAGTTCCAGCCCAACGTGTGATCCCAAAAGAGATGCCAAGTAGGTAGTTACATATAGGAGTCTAGTGCTCAGAGTAGAGGTCCGGTCTAGGGGTTGAAGAGGCAGCCTGTTATTCTTCCAGGCTTTCTCAGGTCTATCTCTCCTTGGAAGATTTCCCTGATAACATAATTCCTACTGATCTTCCCTTTCATGACATTTAATTCATTCATTCATTCATTCAACAAATTCTCAGTAAGGTCTACTCTGTGTGGGCTTAGTGTTGGCTTCCTGCCCTCAAGGAGCTTATGTTCTAGGTGTGGAGTCAATAACTAGAGTAGACAATTATAACACAGAATGGTAAGTGCTGTGTTCAAAGGAAGACAAGGGGCTAGAGGAGAAGGGGCCTCTGTATCAGGCAGGCCTAGCAGGTAGCAGATGGCCATCCATATCAGTAATTTGAGGAGGCTCTTTTCAAAGGAGCGGGCAGGGCAATCAGAAGGGGTCATGAAGTACCCTGTGGCTTGAAACATTTGGGCATCATTACCTCCCTAGGTCTCAAAGGGAGAGAAAACGGGGGTGGGGTGTGGG
>NW_017731482.1:1716516-1749377 GCF_001890085.2 Hipposideros armiger | reverse complement strand
GGCGGGGGTGTGGGGGGGTGTGGGGGGGGTGGCTACAGGAATCCAGAGCTGAGGAGAGCACTGAGATTGGGTTGACAGACAGGAGCTGGGAGCTTCAGTTGAGGCATGCAACAAGAGCAGCTACAGCAGAAGACGTTTTAAAAATAAGTTAAATACATCAGATGGTGTTAGGTGTTACTGAATAACTAGGCAGGGAAGGGGATTAGGGAGGACAGGAAAAGGAAGGGATTAGAATTTGCAAATAGGATGGTCAAGGAAGGGCTCACCAAGAAGGTGGCACTTAAGTAAAGACTTGAAGGAAGTATATCTCTAGGTGAGGCCCCTGATCCCTTCAGTCAACACACCCCCTCTCCCCGTCCCTCCCTGTCCCAAGGTCAGGGCCTTGTCCTGAACTTTGGATTAGAGAGTTCCTTGAAGGTTCTTCTCAAATTATGGTCTCCCCAGGACAGGAATTCCGTTTCATCCTTCCTTTTCAAATCTATAACAATAGAAGCTGCCATTTATTAAGCACATGAATCACACTAGACCCAGCTTTTGGGGGAGTAGACACATTGGGTCATTCAAGCCTAATAGCTAGCCTGCAAGACACGGAGTGGGAAAAGGAGGCCACTCAGTCCACTTTCCAATGGCCCCTTGGCCAGCTGCCCTCCCTACCAGGGTTCCTGTCCCATCCTCACTCCAGAGAAGGGGAAGTGGAAGATAAACCTGAAGTTCCTGAAGGACTGAGAAAGGGAACAAAGATTAGTCATATACTTTATGTCTCCCATGGGCACAAGGACCAAAGTGTAGAAGTCAATAGGGTGCAGTTTTTATCAAAACATGAGAACATCCTAACAATTAGTGCCTTAGCTGCCTCAGAAACAATGAGTTTTTTGTCACTGGACATGTGCAAGAGAAGCTGGACAATTTTATGTCAAAAATGAAATATAGGGGATTTTTAGGGAAGGGGTTTGACTAGATAACTCAAAGAGCCCTTCTAACTTAGTTTCTTCCACTAAATGATTCTAGAACTCTAAGATGGTGTGTTTCGAAGACTGTGATTCTAAAATTTTATTAGAATAAGAGACAACCCCTATCTTCAAAGAACTCACAATCTGGTAGATGAGGTGGGCAAATAGTTACTTCTGAAAACTGTAATAAATAGTCCTATAGAGTAAATGCAAGGCCCTGAGCTGGATGCGGGAAGGAACCCTAATTGAGCCAGGGCTGTTTCCTCAAGGCTGGTCTCAAGAGCCACTTGCATCAGAATTATTTGGGAATCTTTTTTTTAAATTTTTTATGCTAATTTCTGGGCTAGATTCTGTATCTCCTGAATGAGAACCTCTGGGGTGAAATCCAAAAGTCTACTTGACTAAAATGAGCTCCAAAGTGAGTCTTAGGCACAATGAAATTTGAGACTGCATGCCCAGACTTGGGATGACTTCCCTGGGAGAGGTGATATCCACACTGAGCAAAAGGAATAATAGCTGGGTCAAAATATGCAACCACAGAATAACACGGAAGTAATGTATTTTGATGAAGGTTAGTAATTTTGTACAGCATTCTCTCTGTGTGTGGTAGGTCTTTTTAAAATCATTGCACTTCTTAGATATAATCTGAGATTCTGTGATTGAGGGTAAGTGCTTCAGAGTCCTGGAACAGA
Source organism: Hipposideros armiger (assembly GCF_001890085.2). NCBI lineage: Eukaryota > Metazoa > Chordata > Mammalia > Chiroptera > Hipposideridae > Hipposideros > Hipposideros armiger. The sequence goes on along the minus strand of NW_017731482.1, from coordinate 1,747,735 downwards.
TCTTTGTTTGCAAGGGAGCAAGAGCTGGCCTGTTTGTTATTAATTATCCCAAGGCCATAAACTGGTAAAGAGGGATCTATTAACAATAAGAACATCCTCCCCACAGAGTCTCTGAGCGGCCCCTCCCTGCCACTGTCCATCCTCTGCCTATAGCCTCCTGGCTCTCATTTCCCAGATGCCCCTGGCTACTTCTTTTTTCGGGAGCCGGCTGAGTCACCAGCAAGGAAGCAGTAGTTTGAGTGAGGTCCTGTTGGCCAGAAAGTGAAGGGTGTTCTGAGACAGGGACCAGTGAGGTGTGGCTGGACACCAGTTGTCTGGGCATATGAGGGACAGTTGAGAGTTGGAGGGCGGAGACACCAGTTGGGGTGAAGGAGAGAGAGTAGTGTAGTGGATTCTGAGTCTGAGATCTGCCACTAGCTTCCTTGGTGAGCCTGGGCAAGTCCCTTTCCCAAATTCGGTCTCTGTGTTAGAATCAGATAACTTCTCCAGTGAAAATCTGGCTTCAATGTTTTGAATTCTAAGATCTCATCTGACCCTAACCATCACCCTGTGAATAATGCATGCAGGAATTGTACCTATTTTACCGTAAGGAGCAGTGACTCGCCCACCACCACACAGCCACTAAGAGCAAAGCCTGATTCCACCAGCACAACACTCAGCCTCGCCTCTGGAGACTGGCCACAGGCTGAGCAAGCTGAAGCGAAGCGAGAGGCTTTCCGTCTCAGGTCCAGGAAGCAGGCGCTGCAGGGGACGGAAGGGTCGGAGCCCACAGCTGGGTGAGGCCAGCAGCTGTGGGGAGGCGCCCGAAGGCAGTCTGGGGAGAAGGGGGTGTGCTGGGGACCGGGCGGGGCCAGGGGGAGGGGAAGCCCCAAGGAAGGGAAAAGGGAGCAAAGCGCCAGTCGGAGCGCACAGCCGAGGGGGCGCGTGCTGGGCGCAGGCTGCGCACAGAGGGGCCGGAGGAGCGAAGGGTGCAGCGCGGGTGCAACCTCGAGCACAGGGCACGGTGTCTGACGAACAGATCCGCGCCCCTCGGAGCCTTGCGGAGAGGCAGGTAAAGCGCACCTGTAGGGTCGGGAAGGTTGGGCTGGCGCCGCGGGGGCGGGTAGAAATGAGAGATCTTCTCGCCACCCTCGAGACAGCCGACCCGAGGTGGGTGGCGGCTCAAGTACGAGGCTGATCTTTCCCCGGACCTAGCCGCGGAGATCCCACGGCCCCACGTGGGAGTTCGGAGCTGGGCTCCTGGCGCGCCCCGCCTGGAAACCGTGGGAGTTTGTGGAGGGCGGCACCAAAGCACCTTCCACATCCACAGATATGCGAACGAACACCTGTGGGTTCGCAGCGAGCGCACGCGCGGAAATGGCACTCGGGAACCCAGCACGGTCTTCTTGCTTGGTAGGAGCCGCTTGATTTGGAGAGTTGACTTGACCAATCGCTACTCCATCCTGCCCCTCTTCCTATATGCACCCCAGTATCGGGGAAAGCCTGGGGACACCCAAAGGCATATTCTGCTGAGAACAACATAGGTCTAGGCTGGGAGTCAGGAGACTTGGGGTCTAGTTTAGGGGTTGTAAACCTGTGCTAGTCGCCCCACCCCACCACCACCCCCCTTCTATGCCTTGTGCTTTCTTCTTTGGGGTCACCACCTGTAAAATAAGCCTCCGGGTCCTGTTGCACTTGCATCCTATGAGGGGAAAGTGATCTCGACCTGGGAGTCTCTTGTGTGAGGGCCCACAGAGAGTATTTCCTCCTACTCCTCACCAATTTGCATATGTGGAAACTGAGGCCCAGGGGGAGATGACTTGCCCAGGGTCACACCAAGGACCAGAAACAAGTAGAACCCAAGTCTCCTCACTCCTGGCCCAGGGCTCTCTCCACTTCACTTATAAAGGTGCGCTGTAAATGTGTAAGCTCCTCCTGGCATCCAGCTGATCTGTCTGTCTCTCCAAATCGGGGAGACCCATGCTGGAGCCATGGCAACGGCTTTCAGATTTTCTCGACTCCTTGAGATGCTAACCAACAACCTTCTTCATCCTCACTCACCTCACACTTCTCAAAACACATTTCTATCCCCAAACTGAATGAGTGGATGTTCAAAATACCTACTAAGAGGAAGGCAAGACAAGAAACCCTACCTTACTGATAGGGAAAATGCGGCCCAGAGTGGAGAAGCAACTTGACCAAGACACATAGCCAGACACCTTGGCAAAATAGGGGCAGGTCTCTTGATTCCCACTCTAGTGTGTTCTCTATCAACTAGAGGACTGGTACCCCTAAATGGAAAGAGACTACAGGGCTGATTAGAGAGGATGAAAATACAGGGCTGATCAGAGAGGAAGGAAGGAAGTGTGCTGTGAATCAAGAATAATAAGAAGAACTTCGGGCTGCTTCTGAAGGTAAGAGAACCAAGGGCGGGGACAGCGGACAGCGGGAAGGCTGTTCTTGGTAATATTGGGGTGCGTAGGTGGGTAAGGAAACAGAAAAGGAAGCAAGGTGGCCTGGCTGCCTAATAATTGCCTCTTGTTTATATAATAGTTTGCAATTCTAAAACACCTTCCCCTCTATTGTCTCCCCCAGTTCCCATGTGAGGTAATCAGGGGGTAATTATCCCCATCTCGTGATGAATTTCAGAGGAAATAAGTGTAGTGCTGAAGGTCACATAGCCAAGCATACAGCCAAGATTGGAACCATGAAAGGAACACTTTGAAGGCAAGATCACAGGCTGGGTGACTGGGAGTTGGACTGTGTGTATGTGTACGGGTGTGTGTGTGTGTGTGTGTGTGTGTGTGTGTGTGTGTGGCCACACCCTGGGTAGGTATACAGAGAAGAGGGTGGCAAGGCAACTGCCAGTGTTTTGGGGCCAAGAAAGTTTGCCCTTTGGATTAAATGAGGTTCAGGTGCAGGGAACACATGGACTTCCAAAGGAGGCATAGAATTCCTCCTCCCCTGGTTCACTTCCCCACCTGACGGAGATGGCTTCTTTTCTTTCCTCTCCTTGCCCAGACCAAATGGAATCTGTTTTGGCCTGCCCTTGGAGTTGTTTTTTTAAGTACTGTAAGCTGTTTTCTTGAATGTGTATGTGTGTGCTGTAGGGGGATGGTCTCATAAGAAGAGGCATTAATTCATTTATTCTTCAGTGCCTGCTATGTACTCTGACCCAGAGAATAAAGAAATGTATGAGGTACAGGTCCTTGCCCTCACGCCTCACAGCACACAGTTTAACAAATTATATAGATATACACACATAATTTCAGTACAGCATCGTGCTTAAAAAGGGTTTTACGTGAAGCACTTTGGGAACAGACAAGAGGGAGGGACTAACTGGCTAGAGAATGGGGGAGAGGGGTGTCTCAGGAGAGCATCTACAGAGCTGACACTGGAGCTGGGTCTTGAAGGATGAGTAGGAATTCACTGTGCAAATAAAAAGAGGAAGGGCATTGCTGCCTAAGAAAACAGCATGAGCAAAGGCAAGAGATGTGCAAGTACCAGGAATGTTTGGAGAACAGGGTGCAGGGCACTGAGGAAAGCTGTGCTGAGATGGGACTAGAGGCAGGGTCACATCCAAAGGAGCTTGAATGAGAATAAGAGGTTAGCCTGTCCTGCAGGCAACAGAGAGCTTGTAGTGGAAAGATCTGTGGACTGAATACCCCTCCTCGGCTGTGAGGACTGGAGCAAGTGATTTCATCTCCGCGGCTGGGGTGGCTCTATTTTTCCCGCTGGTTGAATGAGGGGGTTGCACCAATGACATGATTATTAAGATCTCTTCTAACTTAGATTCTATTCCTGTGTCTCCTTCTAGCTATATGTTAAGGTCCATTCCTGCAACTCCTCTCCTACCCACCAGCTCCCTAGTTCATGGTGGTGATAAGACCTCCAGAGGGACTAGTGGCAAAATTGTGCAGTCCCAGGAATTATCTTTGTATCCCCTACCTCCTTTATGTCTCTTTGTGCGTACCCACACACACACACACACACACACACACACACACACACACACACACACCCCCCGCCCCCGGCTCTCTACCACATTTCTAGGTACTGAAGACAATAATTTGAAAGAGTTAGCTGAAACAGAGCAATGGGGAAACCAAAAAACCAGTGGTGGAATTTCACTTTCCCCCAAAGAAAACTGAAAGAAAATCTCACTAAGATACCCAGTTCATCCTTCAGATCACAGCTTTAGACCTCCACCCCCACTTAGAGTCCAGGCAAATTCAAGTCAAGAACATTTAGGGAGAACCTGTTAATGTGCAGGGAATAGCACAGCAGAATGTGGAGGAAGAGAGCGCACCTGGCTTGTTTAGGGGATCAGGAATAGGTCTGGAGCAGAAAGGGCCATGGGAGAGGAAACTATAGAGGAAGGTGAACTCCTCCTTCAAAACTCACCACTCTCCCCTCTTACTGGTTCCTCAGTTAAGATTGGCGAGAATCTGTAGTGCAGGAAAAAGCAGCAGCCGTGGAGTTAAGAGATGATGGCCCAGGACACAGGAGGCTGTGCGTGGTGTGATATGAGCTCAGATGTCAGGGAATGTTGCCATTGGTAGTGGAAAGAGGACCCGAGCAGCACCCCCAAAGACCAGGGTTTTTGTCCAAGCTTTGCTGTTTACTAGCCTTGTCATTTTGGACAAGTCACTTTCCCTTCCTGGGTTTCAGTGTTCCCATCTACAAAATAGAGGGATGGGCCTAGAATCCAGATGCTAAATGATCTTTAAAATCCCTTTCCACTTGGTCAGTCACTGCTCACCTTCCTTCCTAACTCCTGCTTCGAGTTAAGGACTCTCTAGGGCAGGAGCCTGTCTCCCCCATCATTATGAACTTTATAATCAGTGACTATCTCGAAGAGGGACGCCAAGGAGCTCAGAAAGAGGAACAAAATTCCCAATGTTGCCCAACTGCCAAATCCCCGACTTGGGGCCCAGAGGCAGGTCATAGAGAACCAACCTGTCCTTTTATCAACTTTTTGCCTCCCCTGACCCAGCAGGATGCCCTTGTACCCAGTCCTCACTCCCACCCCACCCTAGCACCTAAAGATTAAGTAACTATGGCTTCTTTGCTCCTCCCACCAGAACCACAAGCATCCGGGTCTATTCATAGAGGTCCTAAAAGGCGGGTCTAAGGGATGAATGCTTTTGTGAACCTTTATTCCTCTCACTGAACCCTGCTTCAGAGCACACCCAGTCCCCCACTTTCTGCCCAGAGTCTGTCTCCTCCCCAGGATAGATCACCCTGGCAGGTGAGCAGTTAAGAGGGAAAATGAACAGGTCAACTGATTTGGTTCCATTTATCGACACTGGACTGTTAAGTGTAACTCAGTCCCAGGGCTCAGCAGCTTAACTTGTGAGGAAAAAGTGTGCAGCCATGTCTATATTGTGATTTGAAGGGCTCTAGAAAGCCCCCAAAATGCCTGTCCCACCATCCTGCCCAATCTCCCATAATCTCACAGTGTGGTTTTGTGATTTGTACTCTCATGGGAGGACAGAGCCACTGGGAACCTTAAAAGATTTCTCAGTAAAACCCCTTCAATTTACAGATAAGGATAGAAGCTGGGGCCCAGAAAAGGGAAGTCACATGCCCAAAGTCACACAAGTAGCAGCTGAACCAAGACAGCTCCTGGGGTTTCCATTTCCTTCACTGTAAAACGAGGGAGGTTAGACCGGATGGACTCTGCAGGCCCTGCCAACCTCTGCTCTACAAAAATAAAACCACCGCCACGTCTATGGAATGTCTAGTGCCAGGTGCTGTGTATTTTTCTTCTTTAATTTTCACAGTGAGCTAGGCTACAGACAGTGTTGATGCTGTGGCCATGCTTTTACCCAGTGTATCCAAATAGGCGATTGGGAACATCATTTGTTCCTATGTAAAATATCAACCCAATTGCCAACTGCCATTCTGCCGCTCGCATCATTCCCTTGGATCTCAGGCCCTGTCAGCCTTTCAGAGGCCCCTGCTAAGATACCAGTAGCCTTGAAAAAAAAGGGAATGTTTTAAGCGGCCACTTCCTGAGCAGGAGTCCACATGGTAAACTGAGTTTCCTCATGAAGTCATTCGACTGAGCCATTGTGGGCCTGGCGTCAGGAGACAGCAATCCAGATGTCCCTTGGCCACTGCACAGTTCCTGTAACTGTAACCCTAGGCTGCTACAGGAAGGGGAGAAGTGGAGGGGGTCAGACCCACAGCAAGGCTATTGCACAACCCTTGGGGCCGGGCCTTGGTGATCCACCCTGATTTTGAAGTTTGTTTCGGTGTGTCTTGTTCCTTCCTTGTCTGCCCCCTCTCCTGCTTTCCTGCTCTGGGCCTTCCAGCTCCCCGAGTCAATACTGAGACCCCAGATGTGTCCAGAGATACCCTGAAGAGGCTGAGGGGCTGAGGAGCCTTAGGACGCCCATTGGGAGATTCCTGAAGCCGACTCAGAGCCAGAGAATTTGCCTGCAATTTGGTGAGTCTTCCAGACTGTGGTTGCCCTATGTCTGCCCTGTCAGTTAAAACCCTCCTGTGAAAAAGAAAAACTGGTAACAGTGACTGCCCTGGGAAAGAGCCCTGGGCCACTAGGACCAGGGAGACTGCATCTTCATTGTATGTGTATTTACTTCTCAAAAATGAAAAATAGATTTTCATTTTAAAGAAAAAAAATCATGTTTTGCATTAAAATATATTTTTAAAATCTTCTTCAACATAATAAAAGTATATGCTCCAGCAAGCCTAGAGGGAGGCATAATGGGATGTTAATCTTTTTTTTTAAATTGTGGTTAAAAAAATCTCACATAACATTGATCATGTTAACAGTTTTTAAGTGGGCAGCTCAGTAGTGTTAACTCTATTCACACTGTTGTGCAATAGTTTTCTAGAACTTTTTCATCTTACAAAACTGAAACTCTATATCCACTGAGCAGCAAATCCTGATGTTAATCTTTTTTGATAGATAAGGATACTAAAGCCCAAACAGGGTGAGAAACTTATTTCCCTCAAAATGGGCTCCTCCAGGAGTTTACACCATCTGTCTGTTGTCTACCTGTAAAACTGCCTGATGCCCCTTCCCCCTCCACCCTTGCATTAACCACTCCCTCCCCCAAATGCCTCTTACATCTGACATCTGTCTCTGCCCCCACCTTGTCATCCCCTTGGCCCCAGCTCAGGATTCAACGTCTTCCACCTGAACCATTTCAAGACCCTTGTCACTGGGCTCTCTGCCTTAATTCTTGCCCACAATTCAGTCCACATAGCAGCCAGAGTGTCCTTTCCAAGTGCAGATCTGGTCCTCATACCCCTTTTTTGAATACTGTCCCCTGGCTCTTCCCAACTACAGGATGAAGTTGCAACTCTGCAGGCTGGTACTCAAGGCCTGGTTCAGGACAGTCTCTCCATCCCACAGCCTGTCTTACCCTTCCTCACGTCTTACACTCCAGCCTCTTTTGGCTACTTCCCATTCTTCTAAACATGTTGTGTGCTTTCTTGTTGTTATGCCTGTGTTCATCTGTTTCTTTTCCTTGCCTTTTCTACCTCCTAAAAACTCTTCAAGGTCTGACTGAAATGCCACCATCATTGTGAACATTCTCTGAGCCCTGATCAAAATTCATCCGTTCTTCCTTGAAGCCCCTGGCTTGCCCCCTGCATTATAGAAGAGCTGGTGATGTGACCCCAAGTACAGGGACTGGGTCTGAACCTGCCCAAGAGTGGGCCTCCATAAATGATGACTGGCTGAAATGATTGGTTGAGCCATTAATTTCATTATGCTGCTCCTGCTTTCCATTGGCCTGTACAAGGGAAGAAGAAGGCACCGATTTCTTGTTTGACAAGTGGGGTAGTAGATGAGAACCTATGCCTCCTGGATCTCAACTCAGTGAGTCCTTGTTCTCTCTTCCATCCAGACAAGGTAGCCCAAGTGCTAGATAACAGGAGACCCCAAAGGCCTTGCATGAAATTTGGGCCAGTCTTGGGTGATTACTGTATTATTTAGATTCTTTCCTCCAACCTTTGCATTCATAGAGTTTATCCATGAATATTTCTCATGGTCACAACTAACTCATCTTTTCTGGGAAAGAGATCTTGTGGTTAATAGTCAAGTGTGTTAACTTTGGTTGGTTGACAGCTCTACCTAGATAGAGGAGGGCTTTGGAACCAGTCAGTGAACTCTGAGTGCTTGAACTATGGAGAAATCCCTAAAACGGCCATTGAGAGAAGAAGAATTCCCAGCCAATCTCAAGAAAGTCCACTAGACTTGGGGAAGAGACACAGCCCTGCTGACTAGGAGCATGTGGTCTGCTGATACCCTTATCAAAACAAGAGGACAGCCACACAGTGCCTTATATATAAGGGACAAAGGGAAGGCTGTGATGATAAAGCTTGTGGAGTATGGTTAAGGGGTGGGGAGCATTCAATGAAGGATTCCTGAAGGAAGAGAGTGTGGAGCCTTGTTTAAAGGAAATGACATGGGGTTGTTGTTTTTTTTAAAAGACTAGCATGCAAGGCTGTCTTTGGATGTTTTTCTATATTACAGACTAAGGCTCTCTGAGAAGAAGGAAAAGGAACATTTATTATCACCTATTATATGCCAAGTACACAGCAACTTTGTGTCAGAAGGCAAGTTAGTTGAGGTGCTGTGCCTTCTTCCCTTGGGGCAGGTAAAACTCCAGACCAGACTTAGCGCTCTTCTCCCCTTTCCCCCAGGCCCAGCCCTGTTCTCTTCTCCAGTGCCTGCAGTGGTTATCAGCCTCACCCTGCTTCCCCAGCCACCGCCTTTCCAACAGTATTTCCTCCAAATAGCTAGGAATACCCAGAGTATTTGGGACATAGGATGCTTGAGAAGTCAAATGACCCAGCCTCTGGCTCCAGGAAGAGTGAAATCTGAGCCATCCCCAAACATCTAAATGGTGTCTACGGAGTATAAAAAAGAACTAAGCTGAAGGGGAGCTCTGAGGAATGTCACCTAATAATGCCACACAGCCCTGCCAAGAGCTGGCATGGAAGTTGAGGAGCTGGTCATCAAAGAGTAGGGCTCTCTCATGGCTCTATCTCTAATGTTCTCTGGGATTATGGTCAAGCTACTTCTTCTCTCTGGGCCTCAGTTTCCCTGTGTGCAAAATAGAAGGCATTAGATTAAATCACTAAGGTCCTCTAGCATAAAGCTCAGTAACTTACAGACTCCAAAGAAAGGACAGATCAGTATGGATTTATTGGGCCAAGGAAGGCTTTACTCCACAAGTACTGACTGAGCATCTATTGAGTGCTGTCATGGTGTTCATATATAGAAGTGAGTAAAGCAGACATAGTCCCTACTTTCACTGAGCTTGAAGTCTAGTGGAGAAGACAGATAAGTAAACCGTGATGTTGGGATTTTAACTGGGGTGCGAAGGAGTAAGGAGGTCATTCAGGCTGTAAGTAACAGAAGCCACTGTCTCTCTTTTCTGTCACCACCAGAGCATCCTCCAATTCTTCCCCACCTCAATCCCTGTTGCTATGGAAACCACCAATGGAACCAAGGCCTGGTATGAGAGCCTGCACGCTGTGCTGAAGGCTCTAAATGCTACTCTTCACAGCAACTTGCTCTGCTGGCCAGACAACCTGACAGTGGAGAGGCAGACCAGCCTACCTGGTCGTGATGACAACTCCTACATGTATATTCTCTTTGTCATGTTCCTATTTGCTGTCACTGTGGGTAGCCTCATCCTGGGATACACCCGCTCCCGCAAAGTGGACAAGCGCAGCGACCCCTACCACGTGTACATCAAGAACCGTGTGTCTATGATCTGATGTTAGGGGGCCTGGGATGGCTGACGATCAAGACTTGAGGGTTGTCTTCTGGGGCCTCCAGCACTCAGCCATGGGTCACATCAGGTCTGTGACCCTCTCTATAAGGTCAACAAGAAACAGTGCTAAGGGATGTCATCATTGGGCTGGGAGGAGACGGGCAGGCCTGAGCCTTGTGGATAAGGACTTTTTCCCAGCCAAAATAGATTTTATAGATAATGGGAGCCCCATGAACAAATATATAGAAGTAGCAAAAGATAATAACCAATGACTGATCCAGTGGCTTGAGTCCAGTGGGTTGGGGGTTAGGGGCTGGAGGAAGGAGAAAAGGAAGTTATAGCAGAAGGAAATGAAACAGGAAGATGCACTGAGGACGTTTTTTTTTTTTATATGTTATCTTCAATGACCATGAGAAGCAGCGATGATTATCCCATACCACAGGAAATCTGAGTAATATTACTTATTTATATTTGTTCACATTTTATGTTTTTCAACCCACTTAACATTTATGATTTTTACCCCACTGTAAGGGAAGCGGGGCAGGTACCATTCTGTCCATTTGGGTCAGCATGGTGCCACTAGAACCCAGGAACTCTGGTCTCCTTGCCCAGTGCTTTTCAAAACTGTGCCACACAGGGGTGGATCCAGGCCTGGACAATATACAATTCTGGGAGCCCTCTTTAAGAAAAAGAATTTTAAAAATCTTACTTCTACAAATATTACAAACACATATTGTCATATTAATACATTGCTAGGGACCCTCCTAAGACTTTAAGAAGCCGTGCAAATGCAGGGCCCTGAATGATAAGCCTGCTTAGCTCCAGGGTTCATGTGCCTCTCCAGCCAGGTCACAGTTGTCACAGTGCCCTTCCCAGCCATATCTCCAGTCATGGGGACTTCACTACCTCTAGCTCAGCCTGTTCCATTTTGATTGAGTTCTGTGAGAAATTTTCTAATACCAAGTTGAAATCTGCTTCTTGAAGATTATTACCACACCTAGAAGATTATCATATGAAAAGAAGTAGAGTGTGCAACGCAGGCATCTGGTTCAGTGAAAAGAGAATCCGCCATGATTCTACCGCAAATGAGTATGATACTGACGAGTCACTTCTCTCGGATCCTTCCCTCTTCAGCACAGTGAAATGGACTCTCTAAGACCCCGACCAGTCCTGACATTCTAGGCTTCATGTATATCAGGTTGAACCATATCAAACTGCTGTGTTTGTGGGTCAAAAACAGCTGAGTATCAGTAGTTTCATATGGTTCAATCTAATACGTGCAATGTGGCAGGTGAATACTTTACAAACTACAAATCCCAGGTTGGAACCTCTCACTGTTCTGTTTGATTTCTGTTTAAGGAATCTCCATGGTGTCACCAGGAAACCCTATTGAGACATACATATTCATGTATAGCAAAAATTCTAAAAGAATATTTCTATAGCAGTTATCTTTGAGGAGAAGGACTATGGGTAATGTTCCCTTTCTACTTTAAAATGTTATGTAATATTTGATTTATTTGCCCATAAGTATGTTACTTGTATAATAAGGGGTGTGTGTGGGGGGAGCTACTTCCACTTTGAAAAAATAAATGCCTATGTGTTTCTTGAATGGAGGATCACAGAACACATTTGCTCCCACGAGCAATTAGTTATGTTGAATCCCTAAGCCCTGTGTGTGCTCCAGCCTTTCCTTATGTCTTCTTGAGGGAGAAAGTAGAGACCTGCTTAAGAAGATGTGAAGTATGGGATGACAACAGACTCACAAGTCTATAGTTGGATGGGCCTTTAGAGACCACTCAGCCCAAACTCCCAAATAAAATATGGATTGCAATCAAGTGTAAGAATGAATGTCAGGGGATGGATGCTAGAAGAGTTTTGTTTGTTTGTTTTTTAAAGATTTTTATTGGGGAATTGGGGGATGGGAACAGCACTGGGGAATTGGGGGAAGGGGAACAGACAAGTTGCTGTTGTTTTTTAATTCAGTCTACTTGTGGAGAACGTTGCTTCACTGGCCCAAGTTGGCGCCATCATTGCGCTCCTCCCGGGTGAGGCAGATTAGTCGCCGGCTTCTGGACAGCTGCTCACAGCGGCTGCTGGCCGCTCATGCTGGCGGCTGGTCGCTCATGCTGGCTGCTGGCTACACACGGTAGCCCATGGCAACCCACTGCCACAGGGGCTGCAGCCTAGCCGTTGCCAGTGACTCATGGCAGCCCAGCTCCAAGTTGAGCTGTTGTTCAGCATCTTAGCTGTGGAGGGCAGTGTCACTGGCCCTCATATGTGGGATCCGAACTGGGGCCCTCTGGCATCCCAAGCCAGCTCTTAACCAACTGAGCCACTCGGCCGGCCCTAGAAGAGTTTTGAGAAATGATATTGACTAGATCTAGAGAAGGCAGAGAAAGGTAGAATTTGAACTGGGCTTTGAACGACAGGACTGGTCTGATGGAGCACAGCGAATGAAGGGAACAAGACAGGGAAGCTTGGAGGCAGAAATGTGGTAAGACCACCCTCCTGAAGAGAGGAAGCAGGCCCAGTGTGGCTGCTAAATGTCAGTGTCCCCATCCAGAGATGAGACTTCACACAGTCCTTATACTCATAGGGCTTGGTAGTAGAATAATCCAAATTCTTTTGCTTGCAAGTTACAGAAACCCAATGTATATTAGCATAAGCGCAAAAGGGGATTTATTGAGAGGAGTATGGGAAAATCACAAGTTCAAAAGAGGAGATGCAGACAGGGGACAACTCCAGGGATCTCCTGGCCTGGAACTACTTATATGCATTCACAAAGTGGGGGCTCAGTATATGACACACACCCAGGATTGGACTAAATAAAATGCTAGGAATTTAAGGTGTGTAAACAGTCTAATATCCTATGATACAGGTACTCCTCTCAGCCCTCCCCCCAGCTCCGCCCCACCCTAATCGTCTGGGATTTCTATCCCACTACCTCCCTCAGCCCACAGGCTCTATTGCCTGCACTGGGTCTGCCCTCTGCTGGCCAGATCCAGCACACCGCCTTGAGCCCTCAAAGCCAAAAGAGCACTCATTCAACATAGTTATTGAATGCCTAGAGACACGGAATACATAAGTAAATAAAAAAGATCAAAGAAATCCTTGCCCTAATACTTAAGAGGATTTGCTACATCAGGCAGGGTCTAGGCATTTTACGCATATTAATTCATTTAGCTTTTAAAACCTTCATAACCTTATTTAGTAGGTTTTCCTTATAATTACTTCAATAGAGCTCACTTGTTCATCTAGCCCCATCAGCAACCTAAACCCAATTTTGGCACCACGGCACACCCAGCCCAGAGCATGGATCTGAACAATTCCCAGAAATGAATGGGAAAGTGATTTGGAAAAATGATGGCAGGGTATTGACACCAATAGACTGAAGTTGGGTTCCCAAGAAGCAGAGTCTGAGACAGGCATTTATTGAGGAGCATTTCAGGAAAAACCTACAAGGGAGAGAGTGAAGTAGGTAGAAAAGGGGAAGAGCCAAACAAGGTGTGTCTCAGGTCATGTCTAGCCCTGGCCTGATCCACATGGAACTGTTGTACTCTGCTTGGGCATAAACCACATGGCAGGATTACACCCCCTTGAAAGAAGAGGGCTGGCCTTGTATGCCCCCATATCACTCAGTCACTGGGTGTGGGCCACTGTGGTGGGGAGCAAGGACAAGTAGAGGGAAGTAAGGAGGTTCTCATCAGCTGATGGCATTCTCTGGGGAAGGGTGGGACCTGTGAACTATTGCAGGCTAGCGCTGTGGAAGAAAGATAAACAAGGAAGTTGTCTTGGTTGGAAATTAGCAACAGCCTGGTTCCTCGGAAAGGTTCTAAAGCTCATCACCACAGGGGTGTGGCCAGTTAGCTCAGTTGGTTAGAGTGTGTTGTTGATAACTCCAAGGTTGCTGGTTCAATCCCTGCATGGGCCACTGTGAGCTGCACCCTCCTTAGACTAAATAAGTAAATAAAATAAAGCTCATCACAGAACTGGCCCACCTTCTGTGGCTATCCTCTTCTACCTCTTTTGTCAGTCATCATTGGCTGCTGTGGAGGGGGCAGGTAACCTTACAGAGGTACTCACATTTGGCTGAGGCTGTCTCTGGAGAAGGGGGCAGCTCTGAGCTGATGGCAGCCAACACTCACAGCAGCTGGGGAAAGGAGTCTGTATGGGGCTCCGTCAGCATCCACTAAGCTGTGCTGTTGGGGAAACAGGAGAAGAAGTAGAGTGTCACATCTTGGGAAATCCTTGTAGTTTCAGAAATAAGAAGCACACAGCAAGTAAAGAACAAAACAAGATAACACCAAATAAAACTGAGTAGAAAACAATATAGTAAAGTACCAGGAAATGTGGGGAACAGATATTAAATGTGATAGTCTAGAAGAGGAGAGGGACGTATTCACAGGTGTTTCCTGGAAATTTGAGGAAAGATATGAAGAACTGGTAGGCTTTGATTAGGAGGTCCAGTGTAGTATGGTCCAAGCCAGTGTTCCACGTAGATGGATGGCTCTGCTCCACTCAGTCATTCAGGGACCCAGGATAATGATTACCTAGGTCCCTGAATATAACTTCCAAGTTTATCATGGTGGAAGGAAGCATTTCTAATTAGGAGAGAGAAAGAAGTCCAAGGCCAGAGATTTACTCTTAAGCAAGGCAAAAGCTGCATACAAGACTTCTGTTCACATTCTTTGATAAGGGCTTAGTAATATGGCCACAACTGGCTGAAACGGGGTGCTAGCAAACGAGGTTCCTATCTGGGCAGTCATGTCCCAGCCACATCTCTATTACTATGGAAGGGCAGAATAGATTTTGGTGGCCAGCTGGTAGTCTTCACCCCGCCCTCCTCACCCTTCCCCAGGACTGGTCATGATTAAAACATGTACAGCCTACCAAGAAGGAAGAAGTGCTGTTACTCTGATTCAATCATGTTTTCTGGGGGATGGAAGGGTGGGAGGGTGGGGTAGGGTGAGTGCTTGTGGGTATAACTAAGTCCGTCCTGGGAGTGTGACTTTTGCTCAGTTTTTTTCTGGCACTGGTCTGGTCTCTCCTCTCATTGGAAGGGTAATATCTAAGGTATTCATTTAGGCATAGAGGAAATAGACAAAGCAAGGCTTTCAGCCAACTTTGTGTAGGAAAAAGAGTGCTCTTTCAGGTGCCACTAAGAAACCAAGAACATGATCTGCCTGCATGAAATCAGAGAAGCCATCTGTGGCAGTGGTAAAACTGTGACAGAGAATGAGCTCCTGGGAGCAGGAGAGTCAGAAATTAGTGAACAGGAAAGAAAAAAGGAAGAACTAGTATTTGATGAGCAACCAATCTCTAACAGGCCTTATGCTGGGAATTTGCATGTTACCTTATTTCACCTTTTAAAAAACTCTTGAAGTAATGATTTTTTTTTTCCACAAAAGAAAACAGTTTATTCGGGAAAAGAAAAAGAAACAAGACCACCACCGCAGTGCAGAAAGGACACCTCCTATACAGAGTTCCTACCAGCAGCCCACTTGAAGGCAAAAAGACGTAATGATTATTTTTAATCCTCATTTTATGGATGAGGAAACAGAAGGTCAGAGGTGAAATAGTTTGTTTAACATTCACTTAATTAATATGTGGTGCTGTCTAGATTGCAATGCAAACTTACCTGATTTCAAAATCCACAACGTTCTACCACAAATGTTCTCCCCATTAGAGCTCTGAGAGTCATATTAGACCATTTTCCCAGCAGTCTTTGTGGCTGGCCTCTCTGTTCCCCTTCAGGGATCAGGTAGAGTAGTCAAAATCTCATCCTTTCCCCGCTCCTTTTACCCTCAACAAAGGTGCCTAAAAAAAAAAAAGGAAGACAGGACATTGTCACAATACTTATGAAAATAATAAGCTAATTGACACATCTCTTGGGAGAGGATCCCTGAGTCCTTTCTTGCAGCAGGGATTCTCAACATTGGGAACAAAGGGAACAGAGAGGCCAGCCACAGAAGTTGCTGCGAGATGAGGAAGGTTTAATCTCTAGAAAACATCTAATGTGAATCGTTGGAGCCCCTCCCACAACTGGGGAGAGGAGATTATTTACATTCACTTCAAAAGAGTTCTGTGGAACAGCTGCAGGTTTACAGTTCAGCTCTTGATTTATTAATCATTCATTCAACAAATATTTATTAAGTATCTAGATGTCAGGCAATGGGTTTGGCTCTAAGAGTATGGAAGAAAACAAGATAGGCACAGTCCCTTCCTTCGTGGGGCAAGGATTACCTCACCTACTTCAGTTTTTCTACTTATAAAAATTTTCGATTTCTGTGAAGCTTTACATTGAATCCCTTGAGCCCCACTCAAAGTGAAAGAGGCTTGTTTTACTTAGCTTACTGCTCTGTTTATAATTCTATGGTAATTTTATCACATTGTACCCTCTTGGCATGTCTTTTCCCCTTCTTAGAAACAGTGCAAAGGTGCAGGCAGGGACTGTGTCTAATGTATTAATATCTTTATGCCCCCATCAACTAGGATAAGGCTTGGCCCAAAGTGGATGTTTAATAAATATAATTGAACTGAATCAACATTATCATAAGTATTGTGCAACATAATCTCTCATATGTATATTGCGCTTCCAACCCTTCAAAGTATTTCCATCTCCATTATCTCATTTGATTTAGAGAGTTTGGTCCAGTGGATTCAATTAAAAATGGATGTGAGAGCATTTTGTAAAATATAAATGGTGAAGGATTGTTACTGAACTCTCTTGCCAGCTCTAAGGCCAGGGTAAGGGTAATTTGGGTGACATACTTAAGGTCACACAGCAGGAGTCTGTGCTAGAATCTATGTCTCTTGACTTCCATTTCTGGATTTTTCCTCTCTGCATCAAGAGGCAACTAACAAAAGAGAGACATAAAAAGAGCCCTGGGATGTGATTGCACATGAATGTGATTGCAGACTCCCAGGAGTGGATACAGTGGTGCTCTGCTCAGATACTTGGGGCCAAACCACCCATTACCCAGCTGCTGGGAACATGAGCTGCTGACAGCTCACAGCTGCATCCCTCCCTGCACGTTGCCCTGGGCCACAGGGAACTATTTCATCTCAGGTTACACCCCCACCTGGGAACGTCTCACAGTGACAGACTGATGCAGGGATACAAAGGTCTGGTTCCATGGCTTCAGTTTGGGACAACTCTGAGGGGCCATCTCAGCTCCAAACTTCCCATAGCATCAGCTGAGGTTCCAGTTACAACCACATGATGAGTGAGCATCTCCCTCTGCCCACTTCTGCTTCCCCATTTCCTTCCTGGTGTATCTCCCAAAAACACTCCCTAAAAAACCTGTACGCAACTCTCCAGCTCCATCTGTTTCCAAGGGAACCGATCTCTCCCTCAAGAACTGTGCCCTAGCACTGAGCCTGTTCCAAAGTTGGTGTCAGTAATGATAGAGTGAGATGATAGCATATAGATGGAGGCAGTGAATGGTTCTAGCAAACAAAGAGAAGACAAGGCAGAGTGATAGAGACTGGCCATGTAGAAAACAGCCAGTTAAGGTCATTGAATAAGAACTAGCCACTAGGGGGCCCAGCACTACAGGTTAATGGCTCTGCAGCTATTTCAGAGCAGAATTCTAAATTTGACCCTGACCTGGCAGACATCCAGCCTAACTGTCTGCACTGGGGGGGGGGTTGTTGGCCCAAAGCTTCCTTCTATTTTACTTATTCCATGGGCATCAGTGTCCTAGCCTATTTCAATACCCTATCACCAAGCCCTCTGTGCAATTACACATAAATGGATTCCCATAAATGAAGGCTTCCAAAGCCTGTGTTTTTTTTTCATCCCTGCTCTCTTTGTTCCCAAGGGGTTCTGAAGATCAGAAATGTGGAATTCCAAACAGTTGGTTGTGACAATTCTCACCCCAAATGGAGAGAATCAGTAATATAATCTGTCTAGTCCTGTCACTTTCCCCATGCACCTCTCCTTCCCGGTTTGTAGTAAAGATGAGACGCAGGCTTAGATGGGAACTCTAGTGGCTAAGGGAGAAAGGGGTCATGGGAGTCTTCACAGAAGATGAAAAAGTCTGAGAACATTCTATAACTGAGTAAATTAAATCGATTAATTTTTTTCTGCTATGGACTTAGTAAAAAGACTTAAAATTTTTCTCTATTCTCTTTTCGGAAGGACGTTTGTTTTTTTTGTAGGTTGGAAGGCTTTCTTTACCTTGGAGAAAACATTTAGAGGTCTCTGTTTCCAACACATACATTCTTGTCCCCAGCAGGGCTGGATTATTTGGGAGGGGAAAGCTCTGAAAGTTAGAAGGGAGAAGAACTGAATTCTACAAAACCAGGAGGATGGTGGGGTGGTGGGGAACCTGTGCTTGGCTCTCTCCCAGTATCTCTGGCAGTGACGACTCCAAGGACACTTATGGAATGAACACTAAACTGTGGCTTTGGGAGCCATATAGGAATTCCTGGTGGCCAGATTTAAAAGGGAAGGAGTAAATGCCTTGAGCAACTGGGCCAGATACATCTGACTGGAACACACCTCCTTGGACAATGAGCCACAACTACAATGGACTAAAGACAGTTCCCCAGATTTTCTAGATTGCGTGCACCCTGGAGTTTTTTGCATCCCACAACAGCTCTGAAATTATCCCACCAACCTGGCGGGGGGCAGGGGTGGCATTAAATTTAATTTGATTTAATTTAGAAAACTAGTAAAGAAATCTAATGTTCTTATACTTGTTATTGAACAAATCAAATGGTTCCAATACTTGAAGCTTTGATATCACAATATCAAATCTTTAATAAAAGAAGAGCAATAATCTTTTCAGGGATTATCATGTGTTAGGCAATGCATTATTTTATTTAACCTCACAACACACCTATGAAGTAGATGGGGACAGAGAAATCAAGTGGGTTGCCCTGGGGCAGATGGCCAGTAAATGTCACAGTCACAACCAGGTTTGTTGGACTCCATGTCTGTCTAACTTCTACAGCCATTCATTCACTGACATCTAGTCCATCACTCACTAATTCATTCAGCCAAATATTCACTCAGACAGTGAATGGGTTTAATACAGTTATTCTGTCACTTGAACAGTGAGATAGATTTAGTAGTGGTTTGAAGAACAAAAGAATCTTGGAATCATAGAATATTTGTAATTGGCAGGTGGTCTAGTTGAGAAGAGCAAAAGCTTTAGAGCCAAATGGAAAAGATTAGAATCCTGACTCTACTATTCACTCATTATGTGATATTGAGCAATTCACTTAACCTCTTTCATTTCAGCTTCCACATTTATATATCACAAATAGTAATGCACATGCATTTTCATTAGGCTGAGTGAAAGTTAAAGATAATATTAGAGATAATATTTATCTATCGATCTATCTACACAAGATCAGCAACATAATTTGTGGGGTCCGGTACAAAATGAAAATGCAGGGTTCCTTTTTCTTTTTTTTTTAAAGATTTTTATTGGGGAATTGGGGGATGGGAACAGCACTGGGGAATTGGGGTTAGGGGGAACAGACAAGTTGCTGTCCTTTTGTTCTTCAGTCTAGTTGTGGAGGACGTCGCTTCACTGGCCCAAGTTGGCACCATCATTGCGCTCTTCCCGGGCGAGGCAGATCAGTCGCCGGCTTCTGGACGGCTGCTCACTGTGGTTGCTGGCCGCTCACGCTGGCTGCTGGCTACACAGGATAGCCCATGGCAACCCACTGCCACAGGGGCTGCAGCCTACGCCGTCGCCGGTGACTCACGGCAGCAGGACTCCTTTTTTAAAAATTAAGAATTTCAGGGCCGGCCAAGTGGCTCAGTTGGTTAAGAGCTCGCTCAAGAGTTTGAGCTCTGAGCAACAGCAGTTTGATGCCCGGCCCGAACTGAGCTGCAGCTGAGCTGCCAACAGGTGGCAGGATGGCTCAGCTAAAAAAGAAAATAAAAAAATAAAAACTAAATATTTCAATATGGTGACACCAAGTGTGGGCCCTTTTAAGCATGGGGCCCTGATGGCACATCAGTGCTTGGCACAGAGTAAGTGTGCAATAAATGGTAGTCCTTTTTTTCTCTGTAGAACATTGATTCTAACCTTTTGCAGATGAGGAAAATGAAGTCCAAAAAAGAATGAAAAATGCAAGTTAGTGGCAGAGCCAGGGCCACCATCCAGACTCCTCTGTTCCCAGTTAGTAGTCTCTACCTCAGTATTCCCCAAGCATGTTCTGTTTGATGATAATAGAGATTCCATGAATAAAAGTTTCCACAAACAAGCAAGTTTGCAAAACATTAAGTTAAGGTTAAATAAACATCTTTTGAAGAACTCTTCAGAGACTTTCCTATGTGCAACATGAATCTCCAAGACAAAGATATAATGTGGAACATCCCCCAAAGTCTTGATATGAAACCCTTTCTCAGGAGCATGTTAAGTAGCTCTCAGAACGCTCTCAGAAATGCTGCTCTCTCCACTGCTGCAGGGCAGTAGAAGTTTCCATGGATTTTGATCTGTGGGGTGTGGTTGTTCTTATTCTAAATTAGAAGCAAACATATTCCTTCCATTAGTCCTTTCTGTTGGCATCTCTGCCCCAGCTGACTCGTGTGCCTGAGGATAAAAAAATAAAAACCAGACTCCAGGAAAAGCATACTTGTTTAGAGTCACCCAGTTGCATCCAAAAGGCAGATGCAATCTGTCTCTCTCCCAGGAGTAGAAATATTGAGGAAAAACATGACCATGACCCCCAAATTCTTTCCATTCTGAGTAATTTGCTTACAGCCACCACATTACAAAAGTAACAGCTTAAGTCCCATGTAAAGGCACACAAGAAGCCAGGAAATCAGGGTTCTCGTCTTAGCCCCTCCACTTGTTAGCCATTTGGCTTAGACTGGTTAATTCAATTGTTTATCCCCTTTTATTGAAAACCCTCTTGCATCAAATTAACCTCTCCCTTATTTGAACTATCACAGCTTTATATTTCACCTGTAGCACTCCTCCCCATGGGCCCTTGAGAATATCTATGAAACATATTTTGAGAACCAGTACACTAGATTATCTCTATAGTTCCCTTCAGCTCTGATAGTCTGTGATTCAAATTTGAATATAGTTTTGCAAGCTCTTGCCTCCGTGTTAATAAAGGACCCTAGCTACTAGAGAAATGCTCCTCTTATTTCCTGGAAGACCAAGAGAGTGATTCTCACATGCTGTGTCATTGAAATGCTGTGTCAGGTGACACTGACCTTTCTGGAGTCCCCAGTACAAAGTACTCATTATATGTATCATGCAACAGGGAGAAGGATACCTTTCTCCCCCCATCATGTTATACTTTGTCATATTGGCTTTCAAGGTATTATGAGGTCTGACAAGTAAGTTCGTGAACTCATCCTAGAAAAAGTGCTACATACCTCATTGCTGAATATCACTATGGTCACCTTGGGAAGTACTCCCCTTGGGAAGCTATACACCGATGCCAGCGCCTAGTCTACCCTTCAAAGCAATTTGGAAACTTTTTTTCTGTTATGGCCATCAGAGCTGTCGTCGTATTACCTTTGATGTCCTGAATGTCATCAAAATGTCTTCCTTTCAATATTTCCTTTATCTTTGGGTAAAGAAAGAAGTCATTGGGGGCCAGATCTGGTGAGTAGGGAGGGTGTTCCAATGCAGTTATTTGTTTACTGGCTAAAAACCTCACAGACAGTGCCGTGTGAGCTGTCATGCAAGAGCCATGAATTGTTGGCAAAAAGTTCAGGTCGTCTAACTTTTTCACACAGTCTTTTCAGCACTTCCAAATAGTAAACTTGGTTAACTGTCTGTCCAGTTCATACAAACTCATAATGAATAATCCCTCTGATATCGAAAAAGGTTGGCAACATTGTTTTGACTCTTGATTTGGACTGATGGAACTTTTTTGGTTGTGGAGAATTGACTGACTTCCATTGTGCACTTTCACGCTTTGTTTCAGGGTTGTGTTGGCACAACCATGTTTCATCACCAGTGATAACATGGCCCAAAACATCGTCTTGCTTCTTCAAAAGGTCTTGGCAAACTTCGGCTCTTCTTTGCTTTTGTTCATTGGTGAGCTCCTTCGGGACCATTTTTGCACACACTTTTCTCATGCCAAGATTTTCAGTTAAGATTTTCCTAACTGTTTCTCTATCGATGTTTACTTGGTCTGTTGTGCTTCTCACAGCCAGCCGACGATTTTGATGCAAAATTCAATGAATTTTCGCAATGTTTTCATCAGTTCTGCTCATTACTGGCCACCCTCTCTTCATCAGTGACATGCTCTCTCCACTCAGAAAAACGTTTAATCCATTTGTACACTGCCATTTCTTCATGACATTATCCCCATAAACTTGAACTAACATGTCCCTGATTTCACTTCCACTCTTGCAGTGTTTAACAAGAAATTTAATGTTCATTTGTTGCTCTAATTCAAGCTCAGACATTCTCACGACGGCACACAAAAACATGCAACAACAATAATGAACGGCACTCAGCAAGACACTGCCACACGTCGACACAAACACAGCTGTAAGACACTGATATACGAAAGTTATAAAACCTTACCGAGCTGTTTGTACAGTGCTGCCAATGTAAGCGCACGGTGGCAAGTTCGTAAACTTAATTGTCAGACTTTGTATTTATGCCCTTTGACTCAGACTTTTTAGTAAAGCAGCTCTTCTATATTTTCCTGATTCCTCCTCACCCCCATTCTCCTCCACAAATTACTAGGTGTGAACCCATGGTGGGGAAACAAGCCAGGAAACAAATATGCATGATGAACCTAATGTTGAACTTAGACTCACTCCTCTTTGATTTTGAAGATTCTGTTATTTGACCCACGTTGTCTATTTTCTCACTTTCTTTTGGATGAGTTCTCTCCCAGGACAGACCTAAAGCCCTCATGAAAAATAGACTTTTGGTGAGTTGGGCCTACTAAGTCAAAAGCACCTGTTTGGGTCCTCCAGGAAGCAGATGCCAAGATGGAGTAAGAAGTGCAAGAGATTTATTGGGGGAAACACCTGTGCAGGGTAGTGGGAACAGGAAAAGGTGGGAGAGCCTCAGATAGCAGTGCCGTTCTGACCCCTGTGAAAGGAGAGGGGAATGAAGGAGGGCTGGGCAGGAGAAGCCTCAGACTTCAATGCAGGCTCCGAGAAAGGTACAGCCGGGCTAATGGGGAGCTGCAGAGCAGGTTGCTCATTAGAAGAGTGCCATGTTGGGCAGGAATGGCTTGGCTCTAGCATGTCTGCAGTGCTCAGTCAGGGAGAAGGACAGAAAGAGCATGACTATGATGCAAACACTGCAGCAGATTCTGAAGGTGCTTCTGCTAGAGGCTGTCAGCTAACCCCACTCCTCCCAGCAGGCTCTCTGTGTGGGAGATCTGAGAAGTACACTCCCATGCCTGCCACGCTGATATGCCCACACCTGTGTGAATTCAAAAAGTGAATTAAGCTCAAACTGAGGCCTATTTTGTATATTTATTACACATATTTATAAAGCCTATAAAAAGTATTGTACTTGGCACTACAGCAGCCCCACCCTCTCCAGTGGAATGACTGAGTCTGGGAAGGTTTCAGATACTCGGTGAGTTTTTATTACCATTATTGTCAACAATAGGCATGTGTTAGTAGCCTCTGTTGTATATTAATACTGTGTCAAGCTTAGTACAAAAGAGAACAATCGTTAGGGAGCTCAAGGTGAATCTGTAATAAAATATTCCTCCTTAGTTGGGAGCTCAGAGGAGACTTTTGAAGAGTTTCCTCATGCCCATTACTGATGTTCCAAGGAGGAAGGGGCCTTTTAGAAGAATTGGGCTTGGGGCCAGCCAAGTGGTGCGTTGGTTAAGAGCTGGCTTGGGATACCAGAGGGCCCCGGTTCGGATCCCACATATGAGGGCCAGTGACACTGCCCTCTACAGCTAAGATGCTGAACAACAGCTCAACCTGGAGCTAGGCTGCTGTGAGTCGCGGCGGCGGCATAGGCTGCAGCCCCTGCTGCAGTGGGTTGCCATGGGCTACTGTGTGTAGCCAGCAGCCAGCATGAGCGGCCAGCCGCCGCTGTTAGTGGCCGTCCAGAAGCCGGTGACTGATCTGCCTTGCCAGGGAAGAGCGCAATGATGGTGCCAACTTGGGCCAGTGAAGCAACATCCTCCACAACTAGACTGAAGAACAATAAGGACAGCAACTTGTCTGTTCCCCTTCTCCCAATTCCCCAGCACTGTTCCCCTCCCCCAATTCCCCCCCCCCAAAAAAAAAATCTTAAAAAAAAGAATTGGGCTTGGGAGTTACCAGAGAGACCTTGAAACTGATCTGGCAGCCTACTGGGTGGCACAAGCACATGTTCCACCCCTAGGACCCTGCCAGCCAAGATTCAGGATTTGCTGAGAGGCAGTTCCAACACCTGTTATGGCTCCTGGATCAGAGTCAAAATTTGAGAGGGAGAAAGGAGGGAAGAGGAAGGAACTGGGGAAGAAGGATTTGTAGCTAGAGAGATAAGACAGTAGGCTTTTTAGAACCATGCCAAAATTCATCCAGCCTAATCACCTGGCAAAAGAGACAGTGTCGGTGGTAGAAAGAACGCTTGGCATGACATCTGAGCTCTACCTCTCACTCTCTGGCTGACCTTTGTCACTCAGTGCCCCTCTGGGTCTGTGATCCTTGGCTATCATCTGCAGAGCTAGGACAGACTCTCTTTAAAGTTCTTCCATTTGAACAGTCCAAGATTCTAGCTGTTCCCCTAAAATAATCCTATTAGAGCCTGCAGAGAGGCATGAAAAGAGAGGGGGGAGTAAGATGAAAAGAATGTCCAGTGAACCCAGTAATAATATAACATACATAGCATGACAACAACACAGCATAACATAACGTAACATAACGTAACAAGAATTATGACAGGCAACTAGAGTGTAGGAATGGGACTGGTGAAAGTAGAGCTCATTTCATGATCGAGACATCCAGGGCATTGAAATGTGACTCTGTTCTATCTTTATATAGAGGTGCAGGTGATCCAGGAAGGAAAATAGTTCCCCTTGTCAGCTGGTTCTAAAAGATCTGAGATTCATATATATTCCACTATACATGAACCCCCAGTGTTACCAAAGCAAAGAAGTTGGAGCTGTCCTTGTCCTCCACTGAATCCTCCTCCAGTTTTCTCTTGTAAAAACAAGCCATTTCCAGTCCCCTTTAAATCTGCATTTGCTGTTTATTTTCCACTAGATAAAAATTCTGGGAGGGTTTTTTTGAAAGCACATCATGGGATTTTTTTCCCAGGACTAATATTGTAGGGTTCCATGCTCCCTTCTCATTTATTTCTCCTATTTGAGCTAAGAAAATACCGTGATTAAAAAACAAAAACAAAAATAAAAAACTGCAGTCAAAGGAATGGCATAATTAGCAGCCAATAGGAGCAGGCCCCACAATCCCCAGGCCTCAGATACTGTACCTTCCAGGCTAGCCCCTCCTAGAGAGGATCAGGTTTTCTCTTGGGGTTTCTTCCCTTTTGAAGAAAGCAGCACTGAGGGCTAAGGTCCAGAAACACAAACCCTTATCCTAGTCTCTGGTAGGCAAACAGGTCTAGGGAGATTAAATGACCTGCAGGGCTCCCCTGGAGACCAGACTGAAGTGAAAGGAAAAGAATGTGGCATCCTTGAGGACACAAGAGCAGCCACAGAAGGGCTGCGCTGCCTGTATAATAAATAATGGCACGCTTGGGCAGCAGACCCAATTCTCTGACATGCCCAGGCCTACAGGTGGGGAGTCTGCTAACTCACTCTCACCTTTTGGATCTCAGCTTACATATTATTTCCTCTGGGAAGCAGGGTGCCACACACGGTTGTGTAGGTTGCACACTGCTCACACGTAGGGCATGCCAATCACAGCATTGATATTACAGATTTATATATTCCTATGACAATTTCCAGCAGTTGGCAGTTTCATGTTTTGAGAAAAGGGCACCTTTTCTTTGTTTCTAATTCACATAAAGGTGGCAGGCATATGGGCTGGCAGTGTCCCTGCTAGGAAGACTTTCCCAACTCAGATGGGGTTTAATGCCCCTCTTATCTGTTTCAGAAGGACCCTGTCCTCCCCCACCATCACGTTTACCACACTTTACCTGAATTGCCTGTTTACTGGTTTATATTTACACTGGATTATCAGCATGGTGAGGGCAAAAACTGTCTTGTTCACCACTGTACTCTGGGCCTGACCATGGCACAGCCCCTATAGTTTGTTTAACAAATGAGCAACATATTCTGAGCTACTCCAATACCTTCTCTGAGTTCCCTGCAACAGAAGGAGAGCAGAAGAGTGACAACAGCAGGTAGAGTGATGGGCAACCAAGTAAAAATCACAGTCCACTTTCCTCTGTAAACTTTCAACAAATAATCAAAGAAGTGAGCCACACATCTAGAAAGGTATGTTCCCTTTCTAGAACTGGTAGCCACTGACTTCTCCTTTCAACATCAAATCTTAAAAACCCCTGTGCTTTGGCCAGGTTACAGTGACAATGCTACTGACATGGAATGTTATTTGGCTAGTCTGACCACTTTCACTTTCAGTTCTGTAATGTTCATTTCTCATCTCCTCTCAAATAGTCTAACCCATACAGCTTACAGATGGAGAAGCCAGTATCAGAGAGGGACTATTTCTTACCCAACATC
Source organism: Hipposideros armiger (assembly GCF_001890085.2). NCBI lineage: Eukaryota > Metazoa > Chordata > Mammalia > Chiroptera > Hipposideridae > Hipposideros > Hipposideros armiger. The sequence continues at coordinate 1,721,387 of NW_017731482.1, read as the reverse complement.
CTATAATAAAATTTAATGGCTAAACCATGATCAGACTTCATGTCATTTGACACTTGTTTTTACCATTGTATCACCCTTTGTTTTTCTGCACATTTATGACCTGAAAGATGAGCTATCCCTTAATCTCACCTTCTTCCAGTCCTTTTGTCTCTGGGTCACCTACTGAGATGACTTATCTAGGTCAGTTTTACTATATTACTGTTTAGTCACTTCTAGGTCTAAGTGTTATGCAGTATTCTCTTCATTACTCCTCAACATGAACTTGCTATTTAAGGAAACTAGTCTTGACTCATGGCAAAATTTCAAGCATCATCTTGGCTAACTCCTACTTCTCTCTCAGATATCCATTTAGATCACTTTATTTCAGGAAGTGAAATATATTTTATTTGGTCTGTCTCCCCAGTCTGAGTCAGGAATACCTCCTAAAAGCACCCATATTTTCCCCCAAAAAACATTAATCATCTTGGACAGTAATTGCCTGTTTACTTTGTCTCTATTACCCATTCTACCCGTAACTTCTATGAGAACAGAGACCATTCCTGTTTCCCTGGACCATTATTTCCCCCAGGACCCAGCATAGGGCCCAACACATGGCAAGTGCTGCATAAATATTTATTGAATGAATGACTAGATTCTGACTCCATGATTCCTAATTATATGCACAGTAGTGATCAAATGCCAAAAAGATGTGAATACTTTATAGTTGAATACATTATGTAGATGTTAAGAACTTTTTTGTTAAAAAGACTCATTATACCACTTTCTCTGCTTCTGACATGGAGATAAAAAAAAAAATTCAGCAGCCATCCACAAAAATGTCCAAGACTCTTAAAAGTTAGAAGGGCCCTACTATTGCCATAGGCAAACCTCATCACTGGAGGCAAACACTGCCTTTGTGATCATTCGGTCACTTGGAGGTCAGGCTGGACTCCCTGCCTCTGGTGTCTGGTCTCTTCCTCCATCTCCTTGGTGTCCATATATGGAGTGCTCACTGTGAGTCAGTCCCTGTTCTAACTTTTCACTTGCATTATTTCATTGAATTCTTGCAGCAACCCTACAAGGAAGGTTCTATATTTAATACTTTTTAACAATGGGAAAAACCAAGGCAGGGATAAAATCGTATATACATTTATCTTGTAATTCTATCATAGTGCACTAAACATAATAGAAGGGCAATACATATTTCCCATGCACTCCCTGCTGAGGTCTATGTTGAAAATGAGCACAGCAGCTTGAAACAGTGAGAAAGAAAACTGGATTTAGAAGCACAGGCTCCAAGCTTATATGCTGGCTCTGGGGTTCTGGACCAACAAGTTATAATACTTACCCCTTGAGCTTCTCTGGTACAATGGGAGAAAACTTTTGATGAAGCGAGTGGGGGGCTCTGGGCACTCAAAACTCATCATCTTAGGCTAATGGGTGTCAAAGGTGTGGGGGGGGGGCAGGGGGAGCTCACTTTTTATCAAAATACAGTAGCCTGATTCTTCTCTTCCCTTTCTCATTGATGTACCCTAGGATGGGAGGGCAAGTGAGGAAGAGATGTATTTGGAAAACATTTCTCTGGTAAGAACCACGTTAGCATTAGATTCTGAGATTATTCAGTGTAGTTAAATCTAACAGCTTGTGCAATTACAGAGAAAAAGCATCTTTCTCCATATCTCCATGATTATTCTGATTATTAGAGCTGTTTTTATTAAACTGAACCCAGTTACTGTTTTCTCAAAGTAAATTTCTCATCTCCAGGGGACTGGAGTGGGAAACACAGAGATTCATAGGTGTCCTAAGCTCACTACAGTCTACTTAACCAAACCTACTTTGTCAAATTCCTAACCATATCATCATTTCCTTCAATGCTTTCCTCCTTTATCGTTGTCAACTCATAAAAGTCCTTAGGTTGATAGGAATTAGTATGATGCCTGGAAGATAGCACAATAAATGTTTGCTGCTTGACTAATTCCCAGTTGCATAGAGGGCTGCTCCCTCTGTGATAATTCACACTAACAGTTTGTTATGGTTATATTTATTTCTAGCACAGTAGGAGACACCAGAAGGTGTTTAATATGTGCTTTTGGATTGGCTAGAATGACCTGTATATCTTGGTTCTTTTCCAGGGCAGTGGAGAAAACACTATAATTTAATCCAACTCTGGCTCTTAGTAGCTCAGAGAGAAGTGTTTTATGAAAAAGGAAGATGATAAACTTTAGGGAGGTTGTTAGCAATTTAGCATTTCTGAGTCAGGAGGGAGTTTAATTTCCTCACTAAAGAGAGCACCGTGATCTCCAGGGTATGGTAAGTACAATGCTACTGCTAATAAAGAGCCCTCACATTTGTTTAGCCCTTTATGGGTTACAAAGTGCTTTCCTGTCTTTCATTTCTTTTGAGCTCCCAGCAACCTTGTCAGGCAGATGTTATTCTTCTTAATTTTACAGAAGCAGAAACTAAGGCTTAGATGGCTTATGTGACATGCCCAAGGTCACACAGCTAGGAAATGACAGAGCTAGGACTAGTACCAAGATATTCCTAATTCCTTTTTCAAGACAAAAAAGAAACTTAACATAAAATAGTATAAGCAGGAAATAAACTTTGGCTTATACAGCTGGGAAAGTATAGAAGATATTGTGGTTATCTTCTCTCCAATATCTGCTCCCTTTTCTCTTGGTATCTCAGCTATTTGTTGTTTATTATCCACTCTCCCCCTCCATCCCTACTGTGGAGCCCATGTGCTTTATGGAGAAATTGATCCACCCACCCTCCCTGGTTCAGGAAGAAGGGCTTATGCTCATATTTACACTAATCAGCATAAGCCCACCTCCAGCTGTAGTTATTGGTTCAAGGATGGGTATGTGACAGGCTATGGACTAATGAGAGCAAGGAGAGGTTTGCTGAGCGTTTCAGGGGAAGAATCTCCTAAATTTTCTGAGGAAGTATCTGGAAGCAACTGTCTTCCAGATGTGAGGAGAATGGATACAACCGCCATTTTACAACTATGTAGAAAACCAGCCTTACGATGAAGCTGACACTGTGGATGGCAAACAGGGTCTTTGACAACATTGTTAAACTACTGGATCAACTAATTCTGAAGCACAACCTAGCTCTAGACTTTGCAGTTTCCTAGCCATGAGCTACCTTAGTATACTTCATGGAAAATAACAGAAAACTCAACTCACATTGATAGAGACACTAATGGGCTTCCTGTTAGTTGCCTGTTTGCCATGGAGTCTACTAAGGTAACTGAAGGAATGGAAAGAAGAGCTGCAGAAACAAGGGATTCGGGGACTGGAATTCAGATCTCCACAGCACCAGGACGTTCCCTCTCAATCTTGCACCCTCATTCTCTCTCATTCTCTTCTACTGCAGACATACCTTTTCCACTACACAGCAAGTAAATGATTGCCTGCCACCCCAGTGTACCAGTGAGCATGCTGACAGGAAAGAGGCCTTTCAGACTGAGTAATCTGAAGAGAGTTTAATAGAGATTATGTACAAAGATATGGGTAGAAACAAAGGGTAATGTATTGCCCCAGGGCTGGAAATAGCCTGGTGGGGAGATGTTACATCTTAGAAGGTCAGGAACCCTAAACCTTACAGATAGTTATTAATTAATTCAAATACTAACCCTACTTAACATCTACATGTGTCAGGCATTATTGGTGCTGAATATACAGCAATGAATAAAAGAGATAAAAGCCCCTCCCCTCCTGAAGCTCCCATTCATTTGGGTAAGGAAGAGGGAGGCATGCTGAAAGCAAACGCTGGATGAAGAGAGGAATAAGATGGGAGAGAGAAGTATAAACTTTACCTGTTTCACATCTCTGCATACGAATCTCCTCCCTCTCAATCGCCTGGCAACATCCTACCCAGCTACTTCAGGGTTTGTCTTGAATGAATCCTACCTCCTCCCTGACTGTTCCCACCCACCCCAAATTGTAAAACATTTTTTTTAAGTTATAAAACAGTATGTAATTTTTGTTATTTTTTTACATTTCCTGCAATGTGTACAGCTGCGCCTTGGATGTATCGGATGTTTGGTAAACGAATAAATGGATTTTTGTCAAAGGCAGCATGTGGAATATGCAGGAGAGCTGTTATGAGAGAAAGCAGATGGCTTGCAGGGAGGGGGCAGGAGAACAGATGACCAGGTTGCCACTCCAAGATGCAAAATATACCTCATATTAACTGTATAATAAATGTGAATCGTCAATACTGTGTCAGCAAATACAAAATCATTTTTAGTGGGCTATAATGTAGCCAAAAGGAATAATGAAATATAGTAAAGGCAGTGCAACAAGCGCATCTATTTTTGTTTGACTATTTGAAAACAAAGTACAAATAGGTAAGGCTGTAGACACAATGAAAATATATTTAATTAATAGCCAAATAAAAATACTATAGGGTCAAGGAATTACTTTTTAGTCTTTTCACCACCCTAACTTGAATTCACTAAAACCCTTTTGAAGTAGAACCTATTCAGTCTTTTTGAAATAAAATATTTTCCCCAATGCTATTATTATGAAGCTGGAACACAACATCCTCATCTCAGCATGCAATAAAAGCCACTTCTTTTGTGTGTACTTGTAATTCAAGCATGCAGGAAAGAGAGACTGCAGAACATCCAGGAATAAAAAGTGAGAACAAGCGGAAAAGAAATACAATAAAAAACCAGGAGTATAATGCTCGAATGACATGATGCTGAGAGCCTTAATGAATACACTTTTCAAAGGTTACACATCACCAAACTCCCTTTTCACCAACAAGAGGGTCAGAGAAATAGAGGAAATAACACAAAAGGCAGATTTAGAATAAAGATGTGACATAATTCAAGTCAGTGGTTCATTAGGAAATAGTTCCTCAGGGTCAAACGACTCATCAAA
>NW_017731482.1:1697347-1715661 GCF_001890085.2 Hipposideros armiger | reverse complement strand
CTGTTGTTCAGCATCTTAGCTGTGGAGGGCAGTGTCACTGGCCCTCATATGTGGGATCCGAACCGGGGCCCTCTGGCGTCCCAAGCCAGTCCTTAACCATCGTGCCACTCGGCCGGCCCTAAAAATGTTTTTAAAAATATATTTTAAAATTTTTAAAGAAAAAAAATGAGGGAATGGTGCTGCATTGTGATGGGTAGACACCAGAATCGATTCTGAAATTGTCCCTGTGGCAGCTGGGGCCCAAGAGGTGGCTGCGCCTGGGGCAGAAGTAGACAGAATGAACTGCCAAGAAGGGCATCCCATGTGAGGACCAGTCTGGACCAACGTGGACCAAATCAGCCCAGGTCCAACTGGGGAACACCTGCCCTCTTCTACAATAAGTTAGTTTTAGCTTGCTAGTTGCCAGTTCCTACCCCCAGGGCCACCATAGGAGACACCATGGCTGCTCCAGGAGTTGGGGACTTGCTTCTGCACTTTGGAGAGACCCTGCGAAGGCCATCTGCTGTTACTCTGCCACCAAGTCCTTTCCACTAAAGGGCACCTCAGTGAGATAGCATCAAGCTGGTTGTGTTCTTCTACTCAACACACCCTGATAATAGGGAGTGGGGATTTTTTATTTAGCTATTAATTATATTTTCATTGTGTTACCTACCTGGCTGATGGGCTGGGCAGATTAGGCACTCATATTCTGGGGGTAGACTAGGGCACACAATCTGTGGTAGGGGAGAGTAGGGGACCCTGTGGCTACCTACACCAAACTTTCCTGCCCCACTGGCCTTTAGGTTCTCCAGGTCTTACTCGCATCTTCTGCATTGTAATATCACTCAGAACCATGCCTGTCTTTCCTACAAAATATCATCAAAAGCTCAGCGTGGACACATTCCGATAGCCTGTAGCTCTCATTGTTCCCTGACCTGAATCCATGTTTTTACACCTGTGCCAATTCTTCCTCCTATTCTCTGTCCAGCAGTCAAAACAATCTTTCCTCCCCAGAGCTCTCCAGTTGTCATGGTAACCAAAAGGCAGGTGCAAAGAATCACATAGCAAGGCCAGGCACAAACTTTGATCTAGCCCCAGGTGACTTACTGAGATCCCTGAATGTCTTTTCACCTTGAATGCATTTGATAAATAAGCTACAGTCTGTATGGTGGTTGTAACTGTTTAACTTGATTAAAGAAGCAGGGCGGGGGAACTGGTTCAACCTGTTCTAAAGAGGCTTGTTTCTGGCCCTAAGGCTACTTGCCTCAGGTTTTTAAAGACATCGTGAAAAAACTTCAAAAGTGACTCATAAAGGAATTGAATGAAATTCACTTCCGACAAATAACATCCCATTTCTTGATGGTAAGGAATGCTTTAAGTAAAAGCAGGTAGTCCACAGAGCTCTATCGGTGCTTACTTTGCCTTGATTGAGATCAAACGTGGAAACAATTTCTCCAAGTGATCCACGAGCACAAATCATAGGGAGAACAGGATGCTCTTGGAACAGATTTATACCAAATATTTGAAAAAGTACAAGAGGCCAGTGATGATTTCCTCTAATGTAAAAGTTCATGCACTCAAAAATAAGCATTGAGCGCCTACTCACCTCTACATTAACTGTCTCTTGAGGTTCCTGTGGGAGATGTATGATGTTCTGATACCCTCCCCAGGAAATGTTGATGTCACAGTGCGTTCAAGAGCTTAGGATAGTGTAGCTTCTCTCTCTCTCCCTCCACGCATGCCCTTGTTATTTTTCCTGTCTCTCCCTGTATTTATCAGATATTGTTGGAGTTTCTCCTTGTGCCACTTCCCTTCCTTATGCTGGCAGAGCTCCACTTTTGAGTAGATTCCATATTCCTGCTCAAGTCTCTCTAGTTCCAGCTCACTCCAGGAGGGACCCATCTAAGGCCCTCATGTGGTCTCATTCTCTTTGCCAGGGATTGATTAGGCATGTATCTAATTTGAGCAATTAGATGTGAGTAGAAAGCTGCCAAGGACATCTGGAAAAGACTTCTCAGGCTAATAAAAAGAGACACACTGTCCTTTTCTGCCCTTAGACATTATTGGGTCCAGATGTGATGGCTGGAAATGAAGTAGTCCCTTACTCTGAGGACAAGGGTGACACACTGAGGATGGCAGAGTTCTGAGGCACTGAATGAATAGACCCTGGTGTGGGTGCAATGCAGAATTTCTGATTATGAGAAAAGGACATTCTACGGTTGTAACCAATTGAGTTAAGGTTTGTTGTTACTTGTTGCAGAAACATCCTAAGAAATTTATCACAAGTTTCTCATGGATAGTTAAGAAATAAAGACACACTATCAATTTTTTATCCAATTTGTAATATACATTACTGATAAAAATAATTAACACCAGAATAAAATTGACAATGGCTAAAATTGCACACAGTAAAATTTGTTGATTTTAGAGAATCAAATCTTTGAAGGATTTACTGTCTAATTTTCTTATTGTAGAAAAGTTCAAGATACTCAAAAGTATAGAAACTAATATCATGTACCTATCAACAATTATCAACTCAAGGTCAATTTTCTTTCCTCTATACCCTCACCCACATTCGCTACCTCCAGAATGTTTTGGAGCAAATCCAAGAGCTCATATTATTTCATTATGAAATACCTCTAAGATTAGCAAATATCTCTAAGAGATAAAAACTCAAAATATAGCAATAACATTATCATACCTAAAAATTGATAATAACTCATTATTATCATTAAATGTCCCGTCTGTGTTCAAATTTCCTGGGATGTTTCATAATTTTGTTTGGTGGTCAGTTTGTTCAAATCAGAATCAAACAAGGTGCACAGGTTGCATCTGACTGATATGTTTCTTAAGTCTCTTTTAGTCTATAGTGTTCCCTTTCCCTATTTTTGCCTTGTAATTTGTTTCTTTCTCAAAAAACTACATCAAAGATATCTACACCAGAAAAATTAGATTTTGTGGAATTAATGGTCACAAAATAAAATGGCAGAGGTTATGGAAACATTTGACATGGACAAAAACTGATCAATGAATCAAATTTTTGTTGTAAAATGTAAAAAAAATTTATTAAAAAAATAATTTTAGAAAAAATAAAAATTAGAGGAAAACTGAAAAGAGTTTAAATTATAAAATTTATCATGACATTAAATCAAATTTGATAGAGCTTACTCCACAATTATTTTCTTAATGAAAATTCACCAATATTAACCTAATTCTGATGAGGTTTTTTACATTCAAAATATTCTCATGGTTGAAACAGTGGTATTAAATAGTATTAAAATAATGGAATCAGAATACTTAATACTTGTCTATGAGATATCAAAGTGGAAATACTTGACAGGGTTGGAAGTTCTAAAGAGAGACAAAGGCTGGTGTCATTGATTTGAGAAACATCATCAATTAGTCCATAATAGAGGCCACAGCAATTACCTTACCATTATAAATTTTACTTCCCAGGAGTTACCATGTGACATATTTCTGGCCAATAAGATATAATGGAGGGCCAGCCAAGTGGCATGTAGGTTAGGAGTTGGCTTAGGACACCAGCTCTGAGCAGCAGGGGGCCCCGGTTTGGATCCCACATGAGGGCCAGTGATGCTGTGCCTTCTATAGCTAAGATGGTGAACAACAGCTTGACCTGGGCCTGGGCTGCCATGAGTCACCGGCGACAATGTAGGCTGCAGTGGGGCTGGCTGACAGCAGACGTGAGCTTTCGTGAGCTGCCATGAGCAGCCAAGAGCGGCCGTCCAATGGCCAGTGAGTGACTGCATCACCCGGGAAGAGTGCAATGATAATACCAACATGGGCCAGTGAAGCGACGTCCTCCACAACTAGACTGAAGAACAAAAGGACAGCAACTTGTCTGTTCCCCTCCCCCAATTCCCCAATAAAACCTTTAAAAAAAAAAGATATAAGGGAAAGTCTTCTGGAAGGGGCTCATGGGAAAGCAATTGCTTTTCCTGATTAAAGAAAGACAGGTGGGCAGACTTGGCTCACATATACCTTTTGCCCTTCACTCTTCACATTGCCTAGAATTCAGATACAATGCTAATGTAGCATAGACATCTTTTTTTAATAGGCTTTTTTTTAGAGCCATTTTAGTTTCACAGCAAAATTAAGCAGAAGACACAAGATTTCCCAAATACCTTTTGCTACCACACATGAATAACCTCTCCCACTGTTAATATCCCCCACCAGAATAGTAATTTGCTACAATTGATGAACTTACACTGACACATCTTAATCACCCAAAGTCCATCATTTACATTATGGTTCACTCTGGGTATTGTACATTATATTGATTTGGACAAATGTATAATGACATGTGTCCCTCATTAAAGTAACATACAGAATCATTTCACTGCCCTATAAATCCTTTGTGCTCTGTCTATTCACTCCTCCTTCCCACTAACTCCTAGCTAACAATGATCTTTCTACTGTCTCCATATTTTGGCCTTTTCAGAATGTCATATAGTTGGAATCATACAGTACGTAGCCTTTTTCAGGTGACTTCTTTCACTTAGGAATATGCACTTAAGGTTCCTCCCTGTCTTTTTATGGCTTGATAGCTCATTTCTTTTTATCACTGAATAATATTCCATTGTCTGGATGTACCACACTATATTTATCCATTCACCTACTGAAGGACATCTTGGTTTCTTCCAAGGTTTGGCAATTATGAATAAAGCTTCTCTAAATATCCACGTACCGGTTTTTGTGTGGGCATTAGTTTTCATCTCCTTTGGGTAAATACCACGGAGCATGATTGCTGGATTGAATAGTAAGAATATGTTTAGTTGTGTAAGACACTGACAAACTTTTTTCCAAAGTGGCTGTACCACTTTGCATTCCTACCAGCAATGAAAGAGTGTTCCTTTTGCTCCACATCCTTGTCAGTTCAATTTGGTATTGTCACTGTTTTGGATTTTGCATTTTCTTTATGACAAATGATGTGACATCTTTTCATATGCTTATTTACCATCTGTATATCTTTTTTGGCAAGGTGTCCGTTAAAGTCTTTGGTCCATGTTTTAATTGGGTTGCTAATTTTCTCATTGTTGAGTTTTAAGAGTTCCTTATATTTTTTGGATAACAGTCTTTTATCAGATATGTCTTTTGCAAATATTTTCTCCCAGTGTGTGGCTTGTCTTTTCAGTGTCTTTCACAGTGCAGAAACTTTTCATTTTAATGAAGTCCAGCTTACCAATTTTTTCTTTCATGGATTGTGCCTTTGGTGTTATATCTAAAAAGTCATCACCAAACCCAAGGTCATTTAGATTTTCTCCTGTGTTTTCTTCTAGGAATGTGTTTTACATTTTAGTCTATGATCCATTTTGAGTTAATTTTTATAAATGATATAAGGTCTGTGTCTAGATTTTTTTTTTTCATACGGATGCCCAGCTGTTCCAATACCATTTGTTGTAAAGACTCTCTTTGCTCCATTGCACTGCCTTTGCTTATTTGTCAAAGATCAGTTGACTATATTTATATGAGTCTATTTCTAGGCTCTCTATACTGTTACATTAACCTATTTGTCTATTCTTTTGCCAATACCACACTAATTACTAGTCTTAATAACTGTAGCTTTCTGGTAAGCCTTGAAGGCGGTAATGTTAGCCCTCCAGCTTTATTCTTCTACTTCAATATTGGCTATTCTGGGTCTTTTAACTCTTTCTGTATACTTTATGATCAGTTTGTCAATATCCACAAAATAACTCCCTGGGATTTTGATTAGGATTATGTTGAATCTATAGATCAAGTTGGGAAGAACTGACATCCTGGCAATATTCAGTCTTCTTATCCATGAACATGGAATAGCTCTCCATTTATATAGTTTTGTTTGTTTTTTTGGGGGTAAAATTTTTTTACTGGAAAACAAATATACAACTTGGAACGGATTTGAGGCAAATTGTGCCATAAGCAGATTTTAAGTGGCCAAACAAAGTTTAAAAAGCAAGTAACAATAAAAGAAATGTTTCTGGCACAGGACCAGTAGTACAAAAAAATAGTGTACGAGTACCTGGATAATACACCCGTTTTGCAATAGTGCAACTTTTAAGTACATATTGTTGACTGTCCATAGTCCACGCAGAGTTACAACTCCACACTTCAACAACAACATGCTGACAATTCCTAAAGAAAACTACTTAAAAAAAGGCATAACCCAGATGTTCCCTCATTTGACCAACTCCATCTAAGTTTAGATGTGCAGAAGGGCTTAGATATATCCAGAGTAAGCCACATGCAACATGTTACTTGATCAATTTTCTAAAATAAGGTTTCAGGACAATGACAGTAAGATAAGGGAAGAAAACATGGAGGAATGAAGTCCTAATTACTATACATGCATATTTTTTGACAGTAGGGGGAAACCTTTTACAGATAAGTTACAAACAAAGAAAAGGCAAATAAATAATTTTGTACAAGAAATTTAATACATTCTGTACAATGTCTTCACTTTGCTGTCATCATTTGTACAAACTCTTCATAGTTTACTTGCCCATCACCATCAATATCTGCTTCCCTGATCATTTCATCAACCTCTTCATCTGTTAACTTCTCTCCAAGGTTTGTCATCACATGGCAAAGCTCTGCTGCACTAATATAGCCATTGCCATCCTTATCAAACAGATGGAATGCTTCTCTAATTTCTTCTTCACTGTCTGTGTCTTTCATTTTTCTTGCCATCATTGTCAGAAATTCCGGGAAGTCAATTTTGCCATTACCATCAACATCCACTTCATTTATCATGTCCTGTAACTCTGCTTCTGTGGGATTCTGCCCAAGAGACCTCATTACAGTTCCCAATTCCTTTGTTGTTATAGTTCCATCACCATCCTTGTCAAATAGTGAAAAAGCTTCTTTGAATTCTGCAATCTGCTCTTCAGTCAGTTGGTCAGCCATGCTGCAAGTGCTACCGGTCTCTGAGACGTGACCACACAACCACTCAGCTCTCTCGTTCCATTCGGACTAATCTTTTTTTATTTCTTTCATCAGAGTTTCATAGTTTTCCTGCTATAGATCTTATATGTATTTTATTAGGTTTATACCTAAGTATTTCATTTGGGGGGGCATTAATGTAAATAGTGTAATTATTTTAATTTCAAATTCCACTTGCGCATTACTGGTATATAGGAAAGTAATTGAATTTTGTAGTCTGCAACCTTGTTATAATTGTTATTAGTTCCAGGAATTTTTGGTTTTGTTTTTGTCAGTTCTCTTGGGTTTTCTACATAGACAATCATGTCATCTGCAATCAAAGACAGTTTTATTTCTTACTGATCAGAATACCTTTTTTTTTCCTTTTCTTATGTTATTGTATTAGCTACGATTTCCAGTACAATGTTTAAAAAAGTGGTGATAGGAGACATCCTTGCATTGTTCCTCATCCTAGAGGGAAAGATTCAAGTTTCTCACCATTAAGTATAATGTCAGCTGTAAGTTTTTCTGTAGATATTCTTTTTATTTTTTTTTAAAGATTTTATTGGGAAATTGGGGGAGGGAACAGCATTGGAGAATCAAGGAAGGGGAACAGACAAGTTGCTGTCATTTTGTCCCTCAGTCTAGTTGTGGAGGACGCCGCTTCACTGGCCCATGTTGGTATTGTGATCATTGCGATCTTCCCGGCTGAGGCAGATCGGCCACCGGCCATTGGATGGCAGCTCATGACGGCAGCCGGCCACTCACGGTAGCTTACAGTAGCCCACTGCAACCTCACTGCAGCCTACGCAGTTGCTGGCGACTCATGGCAGCCCAGCTCTGGGTCAAGCTGTTGTTCACCATCTTAGCTGTAGAGGGCACAGTGTCACTGGCCCATGTGGGATCCGAACCGGCGGCCCTGCTGCTCAGAGCTTGCGCTCCCAAGCCATCTCTTAACCAACAAACCACTTGGCCAGCCCCTGTAGATATTCTATTTTATTTATTTATTTATTTGATATTCTTTATCAAATCAAGGAAGTTCCCCTCTATTCCTAGTTTACTGAGAAATTTTATCATAAATGGGTATTAGATTTTGTCAGATGCTTTTCTTGCATTTATTGATATGATAATGTGATTTTTCTTCTTTACCCTTTTGATATGATCTATTACATTAATTGATTTTTGAATTTTCAACTAACCTTGCACACCTAAAATAAATCACACTTGATCATGGTGTATAATTTTGATATACATTGTTGGATTCAATTTGCTAATATTCTGTTGAAGATTTTCACATCTATGTTCATGAGAAATATTGGTCTTTTCTTGTTATGTCTTTGTTTTTTTGTAATAGGGTAATGTTAGGCTCATAGAATAAGTTAAAAAGTATTCCCTCTGCTTCCAACTTCTGGAAGAGATGGTAGAGAATTTGTATAATTTCTTCCTGAAATGTCTGAGAAAGTTCACCAGTAAACCCATCTGGTCCTGATGTTTTCTGTTTTAGAAAGTTTTAATTATTGATTCAATTTCTTTAATATAGGGCTGTTCAGATTGTCTATTTCTTCTTATGTGAGTTTTGGCAGATTTTGTCTTTCAAGGAATTGGTCCATTTAATCTAGGTTATCAAATGTGTTGGCATAGAGTTGTCCATAGTATTCTTTATTATACTTTTAATGTCCAGAGAATCTGTAGTTATAGCCTCTCTTTCATTTCTGATATTAGTAATTTATGTCTCCTCTCTCTCTCTCTCTCTCTCTCTCTCTCTCTCTCTCTCTCTCTCTCGTTAGCTTGGCTAGTGGTGTATCAATTCTATTAATTTTTTCAAAGGCCTAGCTTTTGAATTTGTTGATTTTTTTCCTATTGATTTTCTGTTTTCAATTACATTGAATCCTGCTCTAATTCTCCTTATTATTTTTATTCTGTTTACATTGGATTTAATTTGCTCTTTTCTAGTTTCCTAAGATGGAAATTTAGATGATTGGTTTTAGATATTACTTCTTTCCTAATATATGCATTCAAATTTCCTTCTAAGGGCTGCTTTCATTGCATCCCACAAATTTTGATAATTTTCATTTAGTTCAAAATATTTTAAAATTTTTCTTGAGATTTCTTCTTTGACACATTTATTATTTGGAAATGTGTTTTTGTTGTTGTTGTTTTGGGTTTTTTTTTAGCTGAGCCATCCTGCTACCTGTTGGTAGCTCAGCGGCTGCTCAGCTCGGGCTGGACTCGAACCGCTGTTGCTCAGAGCTCAAGCTCTTGAGCGAGCTCTTAACCAACTGAGCCACTCGGCCAGCCTGGAAATGTGTTGTTTAATCTCCAAATACTTGGGGATTTTCCAACTTTCTCTCTGTTACTGATTTCTAGTTTAATTCCATGGTAGTCTGAGAGCAGACATTCTTTTATATGTGTACTGTATGTTTTATGACCTAGAATATGGTGTATCTTGGTGAATGCTCCATATGAACTTGAGAAGAATGTGTATTCTGCAGTTGTTAGATGAAGTAGTCTATAGATGTCCATGACATCTAGTTGATTGATAGTGCTACTGAGTCCAACTATGTCCTTAATGATTTATTGACTGCTGGATATGCTCATTCCTGATAAAGGGGAAATAAAATCAACTATAGTAGTGGATTCATCTATTTCTCCATGCAGTTCTATCAGTTTTGTTAACGAATGTTATGTTTTCTTGGAGAATTGACCCTTTTATCATTACATAATGTCCCTCGTCATCTCTGATAACTTTCCTTTCTCTGGACTCTGTTTTGTCTCAAATTAATAGAGCTACTCATGCTTTCTTTCAATTAGTGTTAGCATGGTATATCTACATGTGTCTTTATATTTAAAGTGGGTTTCTTGTAGACAACATATAATTGGGTCTTATTTTTTTGACCTGCTCTGAAAATCAGTTTTTTACTTGGTGCATTTATACCATTGACATTTAAAGTCATTATTGTTATAGTTGAATTAATATCTAACATATTTGTTACTGTTTTCTATTTGTTGCCCTTGTCCTTTGGTCTTACTTTTGTCTTCCATTGTTTTTCTACCTTTTATTATTTTAACTGAGCCTATTATATGAATACATTTTCTCTCCTTTCGTAGCATCAGTTATACCTTTCTTTAAAAAAAAAAAAAAACTTTTGCTAGTGTTTACCCTAGAGTTTGCAGTAGACATTTGCAACTAATCCAAGTCCACTTTCAAATACTCCCATACTGCTTCACAGGTAATTTGAGTACAAAATAATTCTAATTCCTGCCTCTCTTCCCTTGTATCTTGATATTTTATTTTATTTTCACTTATTCCTTTTCCAAAGCTCTTCCTTTCTTCATGTAGATCCAAGTTTCTTACCTGTATCATTTTCCTTCTCTCTAAATAACTTCTTTAGCATTTTCTGCAGGGCAAGTTTACTGGCAACAATTCTTTTAATTTTTGTTTGTCTGAGAAAGTATTTATTTCTCCTTTATGTTTGAAGGATCAGTTTGCAGGGAACAGAATTCTAGGTTGGGTTTTTTCTTTTCCTCTCAACACTTTAAATATTTTACTCCACTCTCTTCATGCCTGCATAGTTTTTGAGGAGATATTAGATGTAATTCTTATCTTTGCACCTATATCAGTGGCTGTTTTTTAACTCTGGGTTCTTTCAGGATTTTTTTCTTTGTATTACATTTTCAGCAACTTGAATATGATATGCTTGGTGTTCTCTGAGCTTCCTGGATCTGTGGGGTTTTTCCCTCTGTTGCTTTGAGTCCAGAATCTGTCATTTTTTTATAATCCTAGAAACTTCAGGACATATGAAGGCCTGAGGATATCACATCATCATAAAATCATAGCTTTCTCTCCTAGAGCCCAGAGCTGACTCCAACGGATTCAATTTCCCTTTGTCTACAAAGGTGAATTTTGGATTTCATCAGGAAGTGAAACACTGTTAGGAATAGGGAATTGACTACAGGCTACCAGTTCTTTCACTGAATAAATAGAACACACACACACAATTATAGAAAAACAAGGTACCATACATTTTATAGTAATTTAGCATCCAAAAGCACAAAGACTTTTTATAAAATAGAAAACAACTTAATACATTATTTCAAAATGAGCTATCTATCAAGTATGCAGAAAATAAAAATGAACACAAACTGGGGAAATCAAGGTTTAGAACTGAAATAAATATAAGAATACTTCATGATTTTTTGAAGTTTATAATGACATATAGATGTTAAGTGGCTCTAGGTAAAGAATACTACTACATCATTAAAAGTGGAAGGTTATTTTTCACCTTTCAAATATAGCAGACTTAGTTAACAATTTTCTTTCAACAGAAAAAAAAAAGTTTCTTTACTAGAGGTGTTTTGATGCGCCACACTGTGATGGTGGCAAATAATGGCTTATAAAAGGGAAAATCATTCATGCTACAAGAGTACAGGAATTAGGATATTTCAGAGAGAATTGAGAAAAGTGACTGACAGATGGTGAAGAACTTGTTTAATTAAAGTCGGAGAAACGAAATTAACCATGAAAGTACTTGGGGTTTTTGTTGTTGTTTTTTAAATAACCTGTTTAAAATCCCCTTTCCCCTTCTTCCAGTAACAGAACCTGCCCTTCCTTTGAGGAGCTGTTCCTCTTCACTATCCATTTTATGTGATTTTTCTGGAGTAACCCCATGGCCATAGGGGTGATGGGCACAGACGGCCAATTTTATATCTACTGAAATTTATATCTACTGAAGTAGAGAGATAAATCCTCTTTCCCTTTGGGGTTGCTAGCTGGGATAATGTTTGGCAGAAGCTGTGTGTACCCATAACTCTCTTCTTCTGAAACATTAAGAAGGACCAACTGGGGTTAGGGGAAGGGAGAAACAGAGAGTGGAGCTGAAAGATAAGACAGAGTCTTCATGTTAGGATCCAGGGATGCCTAACGCTAGCTCCACTTCTGTCTTTTTCAGGCACATAAACCACTAAATTCATTTTTTTTTATTGTGGTAAAATATAAATAACATAAAATATACCATTTTAACCATTTTATGTGTACACTTCAGTGGCATTAAAAAATTCACACTATTTTGCAAAGAATGTTTTCTACTTAAGCTATATTAAGACTGTTTTTGTCAATTACAATAAAAAGATATGGATTTTTCTTTCATTTTATTATTGTATTTTAGGAGTTCTATATATATCCTGAATATCAGTTCTTTATCAGATATATGTTTTGAGAATATTTCTCCCAATCTGTAGCTTACCTAATTATTTTTTTAAGGCTGTCTTTTGATGAACAGACGTTTTTATTTTGCTGACAACTAATTTATCAATTTTATCTTTTTGTGATTAATGCTTTCTCTATCCTAAGAAACCTTTTCCAATTTCCAAGTTGCAAAGATATTCTACTTTGTTTTCTATTATAAGCTTACAGCTTTAGCTTTTTGTTTTCATCTATGATGCATCTAAAATTAATTTTTATATTTGGTGCAAGGTAGACGTCAAGGTTGGTACCCCCCCGGATGGATATTCAGTTGTTTCAGCATCATATGTTGAAGAAACATTCCATTTCTCACTGGCTTGTTTTGGTGCTCTTGTTGAAAATCAAGTGACTCTGAGTCTATTTCTGGGCTCTTTAGTATGTTCCATTGATATCTTTGTCTATCCTAATGCTGGTACCACACACTCTTTTGGTTGCTGTAGTTTTGTAGTCAAGTCCAGAAGTCAGGTATTTAAGTTCTCCAAATTTATTCTTCTCCAAAAGAGTTTAAGCTAAATCATAAATGTATTGGATATTATTGTTTTATTGCTAGATAATATCCTAATAGACATTATTAGATATTAATATTAGGTGTATAGCTGCAGACTCTTCTTTGTTGCTCTTGTTATTCACCTTAGCAATATTTCTTCCATGTCAGCATGATAAAAGAAGCTTGTAGCAGATATTTGTCATTTTGAGCACTCAGCATCCAAATATCGTATTTTGTTTCCTTTGCCTGCAATGCCACATCCCCTTTCCCTGTCTAAGTCTTATTATTCTTCGATTCCAAGCTATGCTATAAAATGAAAACATTTATATTTGTATAAAAAATAAAATATTTAAGAATATGTATAAGACTTATAAGACCTCTACACTGAAAACTACATAACATTGCTGAGAGAAATTAAAGAAACTCTCTAAAAATAAAGAGATATACTATTTTCATAATCACAGCAGGCCTTTTTTTGGAAGTGGGTAATTAACAAACTTATTCTAAAATGTATATGGAAATGCAAATGACCTAAAAAACTCAAAGAATCTTGAAAAATAAGGACAAAGTTGGAGCACTTAGGCTATCTGAGATCAAGACTTACCATGCATAGCTATTCCTTTCTCTAGGATATCTTCCATGGTCCTCCCAGTTTGGGCTAAGTGTCTCTCTTCTGTACCTTCATTATATTCTGCACTACTGTCGTCCAAGCATTTATCACAGTGTATTCAATAATGTGTTATTTGTCTGTGCTTCTAAATTAGGTTCCTGGACCCAATTTGTGTGTGTGTGTGTGTGTGTGTGTGTGTGTGTGTGTGTGTGTGTGTAGTTAGGGGCCTTCACTCCACACAACATGAAGCAATTCTCAGACACCAACAGGATGTCCAAAAATTCAACTCAATTCTGATCCTATCTACCCAGAGATAGCATCAGATTCCACATATTTAGGGTTCAGTTCTACAAGACTACAACTCCCCCTTTCACATGCCAGTCACAAGCCCAGGTTGTCACCTGGGCTTCTGACCAAATGGCTACAGACTGGAGGTTTGAACAACCCCCTCCAACTCAGAATGCCAATTGTAAGTCCAGGTTGTTATCTATACTGACTGACTGGCCATAAATCAGAGATTTCTACAACCCCCTTCTTGGGTTTGATTAATTTTCTAGAACATCTCACAGAACTCAGAGAAACATTACTTACTGGATCATCAGTTTATTGTAAGAAGATTATATATATCAGAAACAGCTAGATGGAAAAGATGCATAGGACAAGGTATTGGGGAAGGGGCAAGGAGTTTCCATGCCCTCTACAGGTGCGATGCTCTTCCCGAATCTCCATGTGTTCACCAATCCAGAAACTCTCTGAACTCAGTCTTGAGTTTTTATGGAGAGTTCATTACATAGGCATGACTGATTAACACATTGGCTATTGGTGATTGATTCAACCTCCAGCCCCTCTCCCCACCCTAGAGGTCAGGGAGTAGGACTGAAGGTTCCAACCCTCTAATCACTTGGTTGGCTACCCTGGCAAACCAGCCCCCATTCTCAGATGCAGTCCAAAAAGTACTTCATTAACAGAACAAAAGACAACTTGTTGCACACATCACTTAAGAAATTCCAAGGGCTTAGAAGCTCTCTGCCAGGAACTGTTTAAGACAACCACATATATATTATGAGAAACATTTTTAGGTCATTTGAATATGTATTTCTTATAAACCTCAATATTGCAGCTCCCCACCTCAGGTTTCAGAAGGGCATGGACCAGAATCTATATTGTTTACCACTGAATCTACACCACCTAGAAGAATGCCTGTACCCTATAGACATGCAAGTATTTGCTGCATTAAATTGAACTTAAATGTTCATGTAAAAGAGTTAATATTTTAAAATAAAACTGACAAAAGTTCATCTTTTGCCTGAGAACTGTTTACACAGATGGCCAGTACTAGTTTATCGAACTTGGTTTTAAAGTTAATATTAATATTATGAAGACAGAGCTGAAAAGATTACAATCATGCAATTTATTTCTAAGAAATTAGTTCAACCCTTTGGAAACCAAATGTCCTAAACATTTCTAGTATAGTCCTCAAGAACTATACTCCTAAGAAGTTAGATGTATGGAATAATGCAGATTTATGGAATAATGCAGAAAAACAGCTTTATGCACAAAGATGTTCATTGTTATTATCTATTATAGAAAAAAAATGGAGACAAGCTAAGACTCCTACAAAATGAGACTCATTTAAAAACATAGCACAGTAGATCAACTTGATGTAATATTTTACAGAAACAAGATAATTATCAAAATAACAATGTTTCTTAAATTGGCTGACTAGGTTATTTGTATTAACCTCCCTTCTATAACTAAATAACAAATTCAATACATTTTTTAACCTTCTTTTAAATCACAGAGGAAAGGTGAGAAGCCTGCAAGAAATTACCAGGCCAAAATGAAGGGAAAATGTCATCTCAGAGAGGTAACTAGGGAAAATTTGGTGTTTGCCCTGAAAGCATTTGCCAACTTTGAAAATTTTGAACCTTAATTTTAAAACCCTGGTGGGCAAGAAACCCAGGGACTGCAAAAAATTGAGAGTCTAATGGGAAAAACTTCTCACAATATGTTGGGACCTCACACCCAGAGTGATGAATTAGCAGAGAAACATTTTACATACAATTACAGAATAAATCGATTTACAAGAGCACCAGAGAATTTTACGCCCTAAAGTAGTTGAACTCCCAGGCATTTGACAGAAGCAAATGCAAGTCCTCTCTGAAGAAACTACTTTTATTACAAATCTAAATTTATTCTCACAAATAAGTTGTCAAATATAGTGTCCAATGCACACATAAACACAAGGCGACAAAGAAAGCAGTCTATGAGCAATAACTAGCAAAACAATAGACAACAGAAAAAATCCACAAATATTTCAGATATTGAACAAGTATGCTGACTATAAAGAAGGGAAAGATGTTTAAAGATCTCTATCGAGAATAGGAAACCATAAAATGTGCTATAGAAAATTTGCAAAAGAATCTAAAAGAATTGCAGAAATAAAAAATACAAAACTGAAATTAAACCCGTAAAGGCGACACACCCTGAGAGGGCATGGAAGCTCCATGCCACTCCATCCCCCATACTTTGGCCTATGCATCTCTTTCATTTGGCTACTCCTGAGTTCGTAGAGGAAAAGTCCATGTGAAAACAGAGCCAGAGATTGGAGTTGTACAGTCATAAGCTAAGGAATGCTTAGAACCACCAGAAGCTGAAAGTGGCAAGAAAGGAATCTCCCCTTGAGTCTTCAACAATGGCCCTACTGACACTTCAACTTGGACTTCTGGCCTCCAAATTCTGAGATAGATTTCTGTTTTAAGTAAAAAACAAACAGACAAAAACTCCAAAAGGTCAGATCCCTGCTCTGAAGAGATGGCTCTCAGGCTTGGCTGCATATTGGAAACACCTAGGAGAGCTTAAAACAAAAAACAAACAAGCAAAAAACAATGATTATCATACTTCAACCCAGATCAGTTGAATTAGAATCTCAGGGGGTGAGACACAGGGGTCAGTTCCTTAAAATGTTTACATCCAAGGTTGGGAACCATTACTCTGGATCAGAGATGGGCACACTGTGGCCCACAGGCCAAATCTGGCCTGCCTCCTGCTTTAGTAAATAAAAATTTATTGGAATACATGCACACAACACAAAACCCAAGGCCCAGTTTAGTAGATTAGATTCTGATGAAAAGAGAATTAGGAGAGTGCCCTCGGCGGTCCCCTGGATCTGTCTCTTGCTTCAACAGTGTTTGGATGGAACAGACCCAGGGACGCCCCTTTTCCATCCTCTGATCACCCTCCAACTTCTTTTCCAGTCTCAACCTTCAGAACCTACCCTGCCATCCTTGGCCTCTGAAACCAGCCAACACCATTTTTTGAGTTTAACTCCTTATTGCTGAGCAACCATGAGCTCCCAAGTTTGTCAGAATTATTCCACCAAGGTGGAGGCTGCTGTCAACCACCTGGTCGAACCAGCATCTGCAGGCATCCTACACCTACCTCTCTCTGGGTTTCTGTTGTGACCACGAAGATGTGGCTCCATAGAGTGTGAGCTACTTCTTCCGCCAGTTGGCGGAGGAGAAGCATGAGGGTGCCCAGCGTCTCTTGATGCAAAACCAACGCAGTGGTGGCGCCCTTTTTCAGGACCTGCAGGAGCCTTCCCAAGATGAATGGGGTACAACTTAGGATGCCATGGAAGCCGCTGTGGTCATGGAGAAGAACCGGAACCAGGCCCTTTTGTATCTGCATGCCCTGAGTTCTGCCCGCATAGCTCTGTGCCGGGCTTGGCAAGTATCTCTTCAAAAGGCTTACCCTCAAGCACAACTAGGAGTCTTTGGAGCCCAGAGGCCTTTAAGGGGCCCTTCTGCATCCCCATGGCATTGGGTTTCTGCCTGAGCCTCTCCCTGAAGCCACTAGGCATCCTTCTAACCACCCTGGAACCCTCTCCCATGCCATGGACCAAATTGAAACAATAAAGCTTTTCGCAGCAAAACAAAACAAAAGAGAGAGAATTAGAAAACTGAAAGAAGAGAAATGATAAAATTAGAGTGGAAATTAATGCAATAAAGAATAGAAAAGCAATAGAGAAAAATCAATGAAACAAAAAATTCATTCTTTGAAAAGAGCAACAAAATTGATAAACATTTAGCTAAACTGATGAAAAGACTCAAATTACTAGAATCAGAAATGAAAGAAGGGACATTATTACTGACTTAACAGAAAGAAAAAGGATTATAAAGGAATACTGTACACAATTGTATGCTAACAAATTAGATAACCTTGATGAAATGGACAAATTCTTACAAAGACACAAACTACTAAAATTGACTCAAGAAGAAATAGCAAATGAATAGACAAATAACAAGTGAAGAGATTGAGTTAATAATCAGAAAACTACCCACAAAGCCTAAATCCAGATGGCTTCACTACTGAATTCTTTCAATTATTTAAGGAAGAATCAATGCTAATTCTTCACAAACTCTTCCGAAAGTTAAAATAGGATGGAACACTTGTCAACTCATTTTAAGAGGCCAATATTATTTTGATACTAAAACCAGAAAAATACATCACAAGAAAATTAATCTATGGACCAATATCTATTAAGAATATGAGGATTAAGAAAATTAATCCTCAGCAAAATACTAGCAAACCAAATGCAGCAACATATAAAAACAATAATATACTATGGCCAAGTAGGATGCAAGTTTGGTCTAACTTCCAAAAATCAATTAATGTAATACTTCATATAAATATAATAAAAAAACAAAACTTACATGAACATTTAATAGATACAGAAAAGAGTTTGACAAAATCCAACACTCTTTCATGATTAAAACAAAACAAAAAAAAACACTTAACAGACTAGACACAGAAGGGAACTTCATCAATATGAGAAAGTATCTACAAAAACACCCACAGTTAACATTATACTCAATTGTGAAAGACTGACTGCTGTCCCCCTAAAGGAAGGAACAAGACAAGGATGTTCTCTTGCTACTTCTATTCAATATTGTACTGAAGGTTCTAGCCAGGGCAAATAGGCAAGAAAAAGAAGCAAAAGCATCCAGATCTGAAAGAAAGACATGAAACTATTTACATATGACATGATCACATGTAAAGAAAATCCTAAAATGGGA
>NW_017731482.1:1694869-1696660 GCF_001890085.2 Hipposideros armiger | reverse complement strand
TCCATGTTCATGGATTAGAAGACTTACATTGTTAATATGATGATACTCCCTAATCTGATCTACAGATTCAATGCAATCCCAATCAGAATCCCAGCTGGCTTCTTTGTAGAAATTGACAAGGTGCCTGTAAAATTTATATGAAATTGTAAGAGACCTAGAATAGTCAAAACAGTCTTGAAGAACAAAGTAGGAATCATACTTTCAAAATTTATTATAAAGTAACAATAATCTAGACATTGTGGTACTAGCACAAGGATAGACACAGATAAATGGAATAGAACTGAGAGTCCAGAAATAAACCCATGTCTATAGTAAACTAATTTCAACAAGAATATAACCCTCGTACAAGGAAAGAATAGTCCTTTCAACAAATGGTGCTGGGACAACTGGATATCCACATGCAGATGAATGAGGTTAGACTCCTTCCTCACACCATACACTCAAAAGGGATCAAGGACCTAAATATAAAAGCTAGAACTATAAAACTTAGTAAAAAAACAAAGGATAAATTTCTATGACCTTGGATTTGACTAAGAATTCTTAGATATGACACCAAGAGTATCAGCAACAAAAGAAAAAATAAACTAGATTTCCTCAAAACTAAAAATTTTTGTGCTTCAAATGACACCATCAAGAATGTACAAAGACGGTACATAGAATGAGGGAAAATATTTGCAAATCATATATCTGATTTGTATAAGGGCCTTACATTGAGAAATACATAGAAATCTTACAACTCAATAATAATTTTTTTAACACCCAATTTAAAAAATGGGTATAGGATGTGAATAGATAGTTCTCCAAGGATGATATACAAATGGCCAATAAGCACATTAAACGATCCTTAACATCATTAGTCATTAGGGAAATGAAAATCAAAACCACAATGAGATACCACTTCACACTCACTAAAATAACTAGAATCAAAAAGTGAAATAATAATAAGTGTTGGAAAATCTGTGGAGAATTCTGAACCCTCATACATTCACAGCTGGTAGAAATGTACGTGGTGTAGCTGCTTTGGTAAACAGTCTGACAGTTCCTCAAATGATTAAACATAGAGTAACCACATTGTCCAGGGAATTCACTCTTAGGTATATATAAGTGGATTATATATACTTATAATATTATAAGTGTGTATATATATATATATATACACACTTATATATATATATACACACTTATATATATATATAAGTGTGTATATATATATACACACTTATAATTATATAAGTATATATATACTTATATATAAAATATATATATATATATTTAATATATATAATATGTTTCTCTGATCTATAGATCAGAGAGAAATGAAAACATATATCTACACAAAAGTTGTACATGAATGTTTATAGCAACATTACTCATAATAGCCAAAAGGCAGAAATAACCCGATGTCCATCAATGGACAAATAGATTAACAAAATGTAGTATACCCATACATTGGAATATTATTCAACTATAAAAAGAAATGAAATACTGATTCACGCTACAATATGGATGAACCCACCAAACATGCTGAGTGAAAGAAGCTAGTCCCAAGAGACCACATATTATATGATTCCACTTATATGAAATGTTCAAAATGGGAAATCTATAGAGGTAGAAAGTAAATTAGTGTTTGCTTAGGCCTTGGAGAGGGAAATTGGGGGTTGATAGCTAAAGGGCACAAGGTTTTTTTTGAGGTGATGAAAAACTGATCTAAAACTGATTGTGGTGATGTTTGTACATATCTGTGAATAGAACAAAAAATCATTCAATTGTGCAAATTAAATGTGTGACTTG
>NW_017731482.1:1690352-1693724 GCF_001890085.2 Hipposideros armiger | reverse complement strand
TTATATATTTATGCATGTGTGTATATACACAGCATTTTTCTGAACCATTTGAGAATAAGTTATATATATCTCATTTGAGAATAAGTTATATACATATATGTAATATATATATATATATAATATATACCTATAATATTAGGTATATTAAAACCAAGAGCAATATTATCTTTCACAATTATAGTGTCAGATTTAGCAAATAAAAATACAGGACACTCTGAGCAAATTCCAACAGAAATTAAAGCTTCTGGAGCTTTCCCTGACTAGAACTATTATACTCCCTCTTCCGGACAGACTTAAAAACTGTTCTTGGATTTGATAAATTCTGGGTCTCCTTGTTTACCCCTCAATTCCTAAGTCATAAGCTGAAGACTCTGGGCAAGCTTTCTGATAACCAGTTTGTGTCATGATCTTGCTGATAAAAGGGAGGGCTGATTGGCTCTGGTATTGAATTAACACTTGTATTTCTCCTGTCTTTTATACTTACACTATATAATTCCATCTCTTGAAAGTTACATTATTTAGTAGTGTTTCTCAGAATTGAATTAAATTGAATAAGAATTGTCTTACAAAAACCACTGCTTATCAAATTTCATATGCATATAAATCATCATTTGATCTTGTTAAAATGTAGATTTTGACTCAGAATCTAAGAAATTTTGTATTTCCTAATAAGCTCCCTGAGGACATGAATACACTGGTCCTATCACACTTTGAGTAGCAAGATTATGGCCCTCTATGTCACAATAGATGTTTGTCAAATCCCAATTCCGATGTACTGATTTAATCTCTGGGGCAGTGTCCAGGAATATACGTTTTAAACAAATTCCTAGGGAGATTTGAGAACCAATGGTATATCAGTTTAAAATGCCCTCTATCTTTTTCTCTACTTATTAATTTTTGCTTCTCAAAGACCGGGCTGGTTCCTCCTGCAGCTTGCTGCTTTTAATAACCACCTCAGGCTCTGAATTCTTTAACAGTTATCTGCAGCAAGCATTTGCCGTTTATCATGAGCTACCTTTTCTTGCATAGATCACGACACCCTAGATAGATTTTATTTTTTTGAAATGGATAATTGTTATATACGCCCTTGTAGCCTCAGGTCCTAGCATAATGCTTAGCACAGAGTAAATGTTCAATTAATGCTTGTCATGGACAATAATAGAGATGATGGTGAACAATGAATTTTTCTCCAGGACACATAATTGTTTCCCAGGCCTTACGTGATTAAAAGAACCTACTGACTCCATTAAAGGAAACACCCAATTGCTTAGCAAAAACTGTAACTACAAACTATGGTATGTAATTTTTCAGAAGTTGGCACTACGATCCATTTGCACCTTGGTAGTTTGGATTTTATTATGGCCAATGGCACTTCGAAGGAAAGAAAGTAATACTTTGAATTTATTATGTCTTTTATCTGTGAACCTCAAAGCACTCTAAAGCCATTTATTAGGTTACTGTAGCCATCGTGTGAATATCATTACGCCCTTCTTGCAAAAAAAAAGCTGACTAGGGAAAGAGTTGTAAGATACTGGTCAAAATCATAGTCATTGTAAAGAGACCAAGCCAGGAAACTCGGGAGCAAATGAGTGACAGGTAAGCACTTCTCAGCTTCTCCCAGACCTCAAGTGACTTGAAAGGTGAACATTCCATAGAAGAGAGGAGGCCAAAATTAAAAAAAAATTAAACTATCTCAATAATCTTTCTTCTTTGTCTGTATTCCAATCGTTATTGCTCTTTGTACCTTTTATTGTTATCTGTGGTTAAATACCGACCCATCTTTCCTCCTTCACAACTTCCTCTTTTTCAGTCATCTTGTTCTATCTCTTAGTCCACTGTAGCAGCAGAGCGAAAAGAACTGCCAGCTGAGGAGCTCTGAAACCAGGTTAGAAGCCTGATTCCATCACTTACGAACTTCGCCTCTGAAAAAGTCGGTTCACTCTCAGAGGCAGTTTACTCTTTGTGTGTAAAATGGGAATGGATCTCGCCCACCTACCTCACAGGAGGATTGAAGCGATAGAACGCGATTCGTAAACTGTAAAGCACTAAGTGGATACAAGTTGTCACCTTACAGAATAAGTCCATGTTTCGTTTAATTTAAGCCCAGGACCACAAGACGCAGAGTAACTAACAGGTACAGGGCGTGTTCGTAGGGAACAGCCTTAGGCGAGATCTTTTTCCTTGGAGGAAAAGGAGGGTGCAGAGCTGCTGGGAGTCGTAGTCCTTGCGGCGGTCTCCGCAGACCTTGGGGGGAAAAAAGAACTACAGCTCCCGTAGGGCTGTGCGGGACAGCCCCCGCTCACCCTCCCGCCAGGCGCGTGCCCCAAGGCGAAAGTGGAGGGCGACTTGCTCGCGCGCTGCGAGTGCTGAGGTGGGGGGCTTATGGTGGAGGTCTCGAGAAAAAGAGACGTGTGGGAATGTGTGGGGATTGTAACAAGGATAAAAACCGTGGCAAAAGGCAAATTAAAAAAACCCAAAACAGCCGTGCCCCATTTCTTCCCCACCCTGGCAGATCCTAACTCCCGCAACCGCTGAGACGTCGGGAACACTCCCTACCTCGCGCTTCACGCCCTGGAGGCTTAAGTCAGAGAGGCGGAAAGGGGCGGAGCCAGCGGCGCGGGGGCGGGGCCTAAGGTGGTCAAGGCGGAGGCGGCGGCGGCAGAGGCCACGGCCACGACCCAGACATCTGGGACTGTTGTTCTCTCGCTGTGGGACCGCCTCAGTGTATTCCTCCAGAGAGAGACCAGGAGCTGGTCTGGTGGGGAGCGGGCGGCCGCATATTCCCTTTCTCCTGCTTCCGGCACACACATCCTGCGGTCGGTCTCTGATGCCCTTCAGTGAGGAAGGGGCATCGGGACCCTGGTGAGAGCACCTCAGGCCCTCCCAAATCGGTGTCTTCGTCGGCTCCCCAGGCTCGCACACCCCAGCCTGGCTGCCATGGCTGAAAACGCAGAAGGGGATTTGAACTCCAACCTGCTCCACGCCCCCTACCACACCGGGGACCCTCAGCTAGACACGGCCATCGGGCAGTGGCTCCGCTGGGATAAGGTGGGTACCTGGTCAGCTCCGCATCCATCCCCTTCCGCATGCCCTCCCACACACAGTCCGCCCTTGCCCGTCCCCACCCGGTGCTCAGCAGGCTGCAGAGAAGATGGTTGAGGCCACCGGGCGGGAGCCATCGTAGCCGGGCGTTGCCCCCTACCTATGCTTGGGCTGCCTCCCTGGGGACCGTTTGAGATGAGCAGGGACGCCTTATAGTCGCTTCCTTTCGCAGTGCGCGAAATTGCAACCTCCCTCCCGACCCTCCTTTCACATGCATGTCATTTCTCTCTCAAAATAATAATAATAATAATAATAATAATAATAATAATA
>NW_017731482.1:1688026-1689922 GCF_001890085.2 Hipposideros armiger | reverse complement strand
AAAAAAAAAATGTTTTCCAGGTTTCATGTGATGCTGTTGATTCAGCACTGTTTTTGCTTTACCCATTCCTCCTCTGTTCCCCCCACCTCCTCCAAGTTTTGCGGTGATTTCATCTTGTGCAGGCATATGGGATGGATCTGTGAGAGCTAGAATTAAAATGCAGCTGGAGGCCCCTGGTGGCTCCAACAGAGGAAGATGATCCAAGCTTTTGCTTTGTCAAATGCATTAAATGCAATTGATGAAGTCGAGAAGGCAACATTTAAAAAATGTAATTAATAATACTGAATTAAAGAATTAGTATGGTAGTATATGAAATCATGTACAATTTCCTAAAGGATTAGCTTTTTGAAAAAGTTTTATTTTCACTTTGTTCAGTCATTCATGCATTCGGCAAAAAATATTTATTGAGCACTGCGTAATGTTCCTGGGCCTGTTAGGCCCAAGGAATACTAGTGGTGAGGAAGACAGAAAGGGTTCCTGCCCTCAACAAGCCTTCAATTAGCAGATAAGGAAGACCAACAAATAAACAATCACCTATGAGTTAGTAGTATTACTTGGTCATATGCATTTTGCACATCCTAATTCTTACTCTGGAGGCTAAACCAGTGCTTCTCAAACCTTTAAGTGCTTACAGATCACTTAGGGATCTTAAAATACAGATAATCTGATTTAGGAGGCCTGGGGTGGGGCCTGAGATTCTGAATGAGCTCCCAAGTGATACCAGTGCTGCTGGTCTGTGGGACCACTCTTTGAGTAGCAAGACTCTAGAGTGTTCTGATTGAAATACCAGAGAACTAACTCTCTTACTGTAGGACTTGGCCATATATATACATATCTATATCTATATCTATATATGTATATATACATATATATACACATACATATATGTGATGATGTGTATATGTATGTGTATATATATTTTAATCAAGTATGCAAAATCTGTGATATCTCATTAACAGGATGCTCAAAGTGCAAATAACTTTAAATTCAGCTTGCCAGTATTTATTAGATCCCTGCTATGAATATAGTTCCTTGCTGTGGAAGGATACAAGAGAAGTGAAGATGCAAAGATTGCTCTTCTGGTTTTAGTCTATTAGGGAGGAGGAAACCTAATAGAAATGAAAGAGTTAAGGCTTAGCATACTGTAAAATGATATATAATATAAACTGACTATGTAAATGTCTTCAGCAGGGAAAATTAACAAAATTACGAATGAATGGTATCCTTATATGTTTAATTTAGTCAACTGTTTTTGTTTAAAGCCATCTGCTTTCATTGGTATTGTCAGTAAATGAATGGGGTTGTACTTATGTCTCCTAAAAGTGAAAGAAAGATTTATGAAATTCAAAGATATTGCAGAATTCCAACACAATTTAATTTACTAGTAACTATTATGTATGTCAAAGCCTTTGGCCCTTCAACAATAGGTTTATTTTAAAGATTTTATTGGGGAATTGGGGAGGGGAACAGACAAGTTGCTGTCCTTTTGTTCTTCAGTCTAGTTGTGGAGGACGTCGCTTCACTGGCCCCAATAATCATGTTGGTATTATGATCATTGTGCTCTTCCCGGCTGAGGCAGTCAGACGCCGGCCATTGGATGGTGACTCATGGCGGCTCTCGCTGGCTGCCAGCCACTCACAGTAGCTCATGGCAGCCCACTGCAGCCCCAATGCAACCTATGCTGTCGCTGGCCACTCATGGCAGCCCAGCTCCAGGTTGAGCTATTGTTCACTATCTTAGCTGTAGAGGGTGCAGTGTCACTGGCCCATGTGGTAATCAATCCGGTGGCCCTGCTGCTCAGAGCTTGTGCTCCCAAGCCAACTCTTAACCAACTGAGTCACTCCGCTGGCCCCAACAATAGGAATTTGTTTTTCATTGCCATGGGTGAGATCTTTT
>NW_017731482.1:1681871-1684992 GCF_001890085.2 Hipposideros armiger | reverse complement strand
TGAGGCTTCAATCTAAGCCAGTGATTTTCAGACATCTAGTAGTGTAGTTATTTTCAATCACAACATAGCCCAGGTAAAAAAGTGGTGAATGAATTCCCTTTTAAATCACCATCGTATGATGGAAAATACACCCATGAAGCACCTCTACCAAGGTAGTCTAGTCCAATTTCATTGTGTAGAGACATAAAGAATTTGTGGAAATTATCCAGTTGTGGTGGAGTCTGGACCAGAGCTCGGATCTGCCACCTAGTTCAATCCAGTTTTCACAATAACAATTTATATTACATTATTTTGTTCACATTTTTCTAATTCTTTCCTTAATTTGGCATTTAATCAATGAAGAGTACAGTATACATATGGCTTTATTAATCTGGGTAAGTATTTGTACTTATTACTTTAACTGTAGTGTTTCCAATTTTGTAAAATGATCTAAATCTCATTTGACATTCACAGCAACTTGTGTGGTAGGTGGGCTAGGTAGTAGTTATCCTCATTTTTACAAGGAAAGAAACTTAGTTTCAGAAAAGGAAAATGACTTGCTCAAGGACATACAGCGTTTAAGTGGTAGAGTTGGAGCTAGAACCCAGGTCATTTGGCCTTCACTCTAATTTTCTTATCACTGTACTAGACTCTATATAACCTGAATACTTAGTAAATACTAGTGACGACATGAACCAAATTTCAAGGACCTCATTAAAACCATTTTATAGGCTTGTCTAAAAGCTGGAGTATGATGTAATATTCAGCAGAATAAATAAATTATCAAGAAATTTTTTTAGAGCCGAATTTGCTGCTCAACAATTGTTTTGGTATCCTTGGCAACAACCTTCTCCTTCTGTCCAAGAAATTTAGTACATATGACTGAGGGTTTGGATTTATTTTCTTTTTTAAAAATAAAGAAAGCCGTGTAGAGACCAGATCATAGAAAGGCTTTACATTTGACCCTTGAACAACATGGGTTTGAACTGTGTGGGTCCATTTATACGTGGATATCCACGTCTTTTTTCCTTTTATTTCCAAATTTCTTACATTTTTTTCTCAGTTTCTACTGTTTTATTTTTCATTTATTTCAAAGAAATACATACTTACGATAAAAATAGTACAAAAGGGGTTGTAATGGAAAGCAATGTTTGCCTCTTCTCATCCTCAATTTACTCTTTAGAAGCCATTTTTTACTGTTTTTAGTTATTCTCATCAAAACACTAAATATTAGTAATATGCTAGTACTACTAGTCCTTGATTTATTTCAGATATTATCTGTCAGATACGTGCTATGAAAAATGGAAGCTCATTCACACTATTCTCTACCCCTCCTAAATTTCATTATACTATTAGTTTTCAGTATTTTTTTTGAAAGTTTGCATAATGTAATTAGTGTTAAAGTCTGCAGAACAATAAGCTCAGCTCACAACACACGAGATCCCAGTTGGCTGTTCTATTTAGGAGGAGATTGGCAGAAAACATACCTATATATACAAAAACAGAAAACCCATACCAGCTTTCCAGAAAAATCTGTGGATATCAGTAACTAACCAAGGATCAAGTTATGTAATGAAAACAAGCATTATTTGCTTATTTAATTGTTTTTATTATTTTGTATGGCTGTCCTGTTTTTCAGGGATTTTTTTCCCCCCAAAGTAAAAGGTTGATTAGTAATTTAGTGCAGGTTTTACTAAAGGAGTAATTTTTCATTAGTCAGTTGCTCTCTGCATTAGTGCTAATTAGTACTGAGGCTGCTGCCCTCTGGTGTTGGGAATTAGTGGAGAAAATGATTAATGCTGGTGGGAAAAATGGACAGTAGTGTATATCCAATCCTGCTTGGGATCTTTTACACCAAATAATTTAGTGAGCACTGTATCTTAGCAAACAAAACTATGAAAATGGCCATATTTAATGCCCAAAAGAATATGAAAATTATAATATAAATGAAAAATACTGTGCTTCTTGGATACAAAGGCATTTAACTTTCAGCTAAGCAGAACCTTGTTAGAAAATCTCTTCAATAAATTCAATGTAAGTAGTGGTTTTATTTTGTGGTTTCTGCTTCAGAATAGTCTCATGTCATTTTCCCTCTGAAATATTTCATTATTAATGCAAGTAAAAATTAGAAAAAAAAACCTAAATGCCCATCAATAAGGGAAAGGATAAATAAACTGGAGTACTTTGCAGCAGTTGAAAAGAATAGCATAGATCTACATGTATTGAAAGGACCTCCAAGTATTGAAAGGACCTACATGTATTGAAAGGACCACATATTGAATACAATATGTGTATTCAGTGAAATAAGTAACTTCTAGAGCACCATGTACAATTTAATACCATATATATAGTAAATGTATCATATATATATATAGTCGGAAAAGTCATGACACATGTTTGCAATAGATGGCACTAGTTGATTTTTGGAAGTACTAGAGCCATTCGCATGTATGTTATTGCTATGTCATTTGACAGCTGACAGTTCTAGCTTCATTCTGAAAAAAAAAAAATTGAGTGATTTGGTTGAGTTTTGGAGATTTTACAAGTTGAAGATGGGAGACCAACCTGTGCATTTTTGCCATATTTTACTGTTTTACTTCCATAAAGGGAAGAATGCACGTCAAGCTTGTGAAAAGTTGTGTACAGTTTACAATGACAATGCTCTACAAGAACGTCAGTGCCAATGATGGTTCACGAAATTCTGTACTCGTGATTTTGATCTCAACGATGCTCCTCAGTCAGGGAGGTCCACCGAGGTTGATGACGACAAAATAAAGGCATTGATAGAGTCAAACCCACATTACACAACATGAGAGATTTCAGAAACATTGAACATCCATCATTCAAGCGTTCACGACCACCTGAAGATGCTGGGATATGTAAGCAAGCTCGATATTCGGATTCCACATGAACTCATTTGATGACGCATATAAACATCTGCAAGATGCTCATTAAACATGAGGAAAATGATCCTTTTTTGAAGTGACTGATAACTGGTGATGAGAAGTGGATTGTTTACAATAATGTGGTGTGCAAACACTCTTGGTCCCGACGTGATGATTCGCCTCAAACGACATTGAAAGCAGACATTCATCAGAGGAAGGTTATGCTCTCTGTGGTGGGATTTTATTATTATTTTTTT
>NW_017731482.1:1679404-1681836 GCF_001890085.2 Hipposideros armiger | reverse complement strand
GGGCCCTGCTGCTCAGAGCTGGCGTCCCAAGCCAACTCTTAACCAACGTGCCACACAGCCGGCCCTTGACTATACTTTTCTTAATAATTCTCTTGTTTGCTTTTTTTAAAGACTGATTGTCTATGTTGTGCCTAGATATTGTTGGGATATACTGAAATATAAAAAGACTATAAAATACATGTAAACATAAAAATATAATGCTAGAGTAGTATTGGTGGCAGTTAAATGGTTTATAGATAGTCAGTTCTTTTAGGAGTTCAAACATAAGAGTGATCTGTGGACTGGATGGTCAAGGAAGACTTTATAAGAAGATGGGATACATAGAAGAATGAAGACAGTCTTCATTGAAAGTGGGAGATAAATTCTTAATTTATATTTAAAGTGCCCTCTAGATACAAAGATGAAATAGATATGGATCATATCTTTAAAGAACATAGGATGGAAGATAAAACAAAAGCTCACAAATATAATACATGGAGCAAGTAATAAGTGTCCTTAACAGAAGAATAGATTTAAGTAATTTTAATAATTATTTAATAAAAATAATAAATGATTACTTAATCCCTCTCAATGGGAGAAAATATTTTTAATTGCTAAATAAAGGTGTATCTATGGTAGATTGATAGTGTAGGTAAGCTAGGCTATGTCCCAGGGTACTGAAATGGAGAGAGTGCAGAAATCTAAAATAATGGATCAGACATAACAGCATTTGTTACATTACACGTTGGCAGCATATGTAGTCTTTTAGCATAGAGCAACTGAGTTTAATAAGTGATTATTACCTAGTTAGTGAAAAAAGGAACCTATCAGATGCCACGATTCCTAATAACTCTAGTGAGGCACCTAATAAGTTATAAATATATCTGAGGGCCATTTGCTACTTGCCCAAGTCACCCAAATTGCTAGGTTTAGCCTTGGTGGTGTGATGTACTTTGAAAAGTCTTCATGAGAAAGTGTTATTTGTGCCAAACTTTCAGAATGAGTTAAAAATTTGATTTACCAACATGGAGAGGAGGACTGGTCCAAGTGGAGATTGAATCTTTATGTGTGTATTTAGAACATTTGTTTCTCGTATAGCTAAGGGCACATAGAGAGAAATTGTTGGAAAGGCATGTAGAAACCATGTCATAGAAAGGCTTTACAATTGATTCTTGAACAATATAGGTTTGAACTATGTAGGTCCACTTATATAAATTTTTCAATAAATACATACAGTACTGTAAATGTATTTTTCTCATGATTTTCTTAATAGCATTTTCTTTTCTCTAGCTTTATTGTAAGAATACAGTAAAAAATACATATAACAGACAAAATATGTGGTAATAAACTGTTTATGCTATTGGTAAGGCTTCTGGTCAACAGTAGGCTATTAGCAGTTAAATTTGGGGGTAGTCAAAAGTTATACATGGATTCTCAACTGGGGGGAGATGGGAGAGGGGTCAGTGCCCCTCTGTGTTCGAGTAAATTGTATAGTATGTTTTTAGTGGCCTTGAATAAATAAAGGTGTGTGTGTTAAAATTTGCAACCAGACAGGGTGTTTATTGGGGCAGTCTGGGGTATCCCATGTACTTTCTGTGGGGGGCATTCTGTTGGTAAATTTACTGCAGCCCTGGATCTGACCGTTGGTTCCTATGCCTTCAGACTCATTTGTTACTTTGACTTGTCTCAGGATGGACTCACCCTAGAAACTGATACTGAATTCAGAACGCTATTTTATTAATTTATGGTAGACATAATATAAGTGGATTTGTCTCTAGCCAGGGCATTCACTAGATGCACCATAAGAGTAGTCAAAGAATCAGAAGATTTTTAGTGATTACAAAATCCAATCACAAGTCAGATGTGTGGCATAAATATTTAACAGCATCAGCCTGTAAGTGAATGAATGCCTCCATCTCCATGATATGGGACTCGCCTACCACTAGAACCCAGCAGTCCATGGCCAAGGCCTTCTTCCTCCAGGCAGTGCACAGATGACTCTTCTACAGTGCTCACTCCCTTCTGTGCTCAAGGGCTGACTAAGGCTTCTACTTCCTTCCTCTTTCTGTTGACATTTTCATACATTCTGTCAAATTGCAGGCAAGTCTTGCTGGCCTACAAGCCAGGTTCTCTTTAACGTGTCAACTATCTCCTGTTTCTAATTTGTATATTTTAACTTTTGAAAGCAAACTTATGTCCAAGATATTAAGTACTGGCTCACTGGCCCAAGTTTGAGTGGGAGTGAGACGGGACACAGGGCAGAGCTGCTCAGCCAGCTGTAGCAGCAACAGCTATATACTCATATTGACCACAATGTGGAGGCAGAACTTGGCTGTGGCATTTAAAGAAATAGTGAGTAGAACACTCTAGTCTTACTTAGAATGTGGGTCAATGTTGAGAAAGAGTAGAATGTAAAGTTAAAGGTAGGTTAGGTTAGGTTAGGTTAGGTTAGG
>NW_017731482.1:1630746-1675309 GCF_001890085.2 Hipposideros armiger | reverse complement strand
TTCGAATGTGTACTGTCGGCAATTGGACAGTTTGAATGAATCCATCATCCAGGAACGTGCAGAGCTTGTTAATTGTAAAGGAGCTGTGTTCCATCGCAACAACGCAAGACCACACACAAGTTTGATCACCCGTCAAAAATTATTGGAGCTTGGATGGGATATGTTGCCACACCCACCATACTCGCCTGACCTTGGGCCATCAGACTGCCACTTGTTTTGCTCCCTTCAAAACTCCTTGCATGGTATAATGTTCAATTCAGATGAGGCTGTAAATCAGCACCTTGTTCAGTTTTTCACAAATAAATACAGGTCCTTCTATGAACGAGGAATTATAAAGCTCACCAAAAGGTGGCAAAAGGTTATCAAACAAAACAGGCAATAATATATCATTGATTGATCTTTGTTCTTTATAGAAATAAATGACCTTTGAAAAACAGACAAAATATGTGATGACTTTTCCGACAACCCAATATAAAATGCAAAGAAATAAAGCAAAACTGCATTTCTGTAAGTATGTAGATAGATGTAAGTCAAGTTCTGGAAGGATATATCACAAACAATATTGGTTCCCCCAAAGCACAGGGGTCTGAAAATGAAGGTAATAGTCAAAGCTTTATCTATATTATTAGTATTTTTTTAAAACAAGGAAAGTGTATCGATGTCATTTGTAATTAGCAATTAAAATTTAAAATATAAACTAAGAACAACTAAGTGGTCAACTGTCTGAGGCTGGTTTTTAAAACCAATAGGAGTTCAAAGTCAGGAAGACATATAAAAAGTAGAATTTGATCTGGACTTTGAAGGATGAATAGGATAGGAATAGATGATGGATAGAGAGGCAGAAAACTTAAGGTGGGAGAAATAAAATAATAAAGTGAAAAATGAAATGGATCAGGGAATTGAAACTGAACAGGGAGCATGCAAGAACAATGAAGAAATTTTCTTAAAATTCAAGTATATAGCATATGTTTTGGACTGCAATGGCGGTTAAGAATAGATGGAAGAAAATGTGTTCTTTAAGTGATCCATATGTCAGACATGGTACTAGATGCTTTCATGTAAAAAGTCTCTTTTAATCCTCCTGAGGATTGTTTGAGATAGTTATTACCATTTTTAACCTATACACAAACTCAGGCTGAGAGAAATAGAGACAGCACTTGAATCCAAAAAGGTTTGGAACTTCTCTGCTGTTTGGGACCTGATCTCATCCTGCCTAACCTTTACATGTGATGTAACCAGAATTGGACTCTATTGTTGTTTCCTGAATGATTAATCTGGCTGTAGTATGTAATTAGGATGCGGTGGGTTTAGATTTGTGGAGGGTGGCCTGGAAACTCTTCTAGAAATGTGGATATCAAAGCTTTACATTAGGATGCTTATAGAGCCTTCTAAAAAAATTAAGGAAGAGGTAATGAGGTAATGAGACTTATTAATAAATTGATTTCTCTCTTCTTTTTAAAAACATGGAGAACAATAAACTTCCCATTTTGTTAAATCATAACATTTTGCTAAATTTTAATTGAGATCTCCTTTTTAAAGAAATAAGCAAATTACAGATTCAGTTTAAATTCCCATGTTTACTTCCCTGATCCCATTCTCCTCCCTTCCTCCTTTCCCCAAAGTAACCACTGCATATATCTAGGAATACTAGGGTTTTGTCTAAATTTCCTGTTTGGTTAAAAAATTGTTTTGCTTTTCACTTAATCAAATAAAGATAACTCTGGAAGTTAAACAGTTCCTTTTTTAAAAACAAGAATCACTTAGTCAAAATTATTTCAATACCTGAAACCACTCAAACAAAATTGAAGAATTACATTTCTAATAATATATAAATACTTAATATGTAACTTTTGAAAATGTGAATACTATTAACTTATTTTTACCTGGTACACTATAAGATTTTCAGAAGCTATAGTTCCTTAACAGAATGAAAGCCAACAGTAAAATAACATCAAATACAGATTAAGATGTTCTCTAAGTAGAAATGTCATACTTTACAAAAATAAGAAGTTCCATTTGTAGTGTCTGTAAAATTAGATTCGTACTTATTATATATAAAATAAATGATTTAAATATCCTCTCTCCCAAATATCAAGGAACTTTTATGATGCGACGGGATTGTAATGGTGGCACTAAATCTTCTATTTTGGGATTTGGATCTCTGGTATAATTTGAATTAATAAGTGTAATTTTGCTTGGGACTTTCTGAAAGCTTTCTTTTCTTTCTTTTCCTCTTAATGGTTCTGCTTCCTATATATTTACTATGCATACCAGTTTCAATGTTTCTATTTACTTTGGCCCAGTGCTGGCCTTGTGACTTGGGAGAGGTTTTGCATCTGTATGGGATCACTCCTAGCTCCAATTTAAATCTACAAAACATATGCAATGGTTGCTACAACCAGTTTAACCGTACCTTCCCCACCCCCAACTACTGGCCAAAGCAATTTACATCCTGGTTAGAAAATATAAAACTTGAGACCAAATAAAGATTCTGATGCAGTAGTTTGCAGTAGTTTCCAGCAGACTCTGCCCAGCCGAACCTTTTCTTACTTTAATAAATCTTCCTTTTCCTTCTATATTTTTACCTGACTCGTGAATTCTTTCACGGCCCGTGAGTGAGCAGACAACATTTTACATAATTACAAAGAAAAACTTAACAGTAAGAGAGTTGATATTATACTACAATACAACTCACACCAACAGGTATTTACTTTGGTAATTTGCATGTCTTTAAAAAAAACACACACCAAAAACTCTGCTTCATAAAGCCACTGAGAATTCAAGCATCTTTCAAGTATTGAGAGTGCTTGATTTTTTTGTCTGTTTAAACAGGTAGTTAACTTGGTCAACTCAGGCTGCAAACTCTTCTGTTTCTTGAGAGTCCGAATCTCAATTTATTTTTTTATCCTTAGCCAGAGTCTGCCCCCCACACACCTAGTACAAGAGTCAGCCAGAGATTTGGGCCGAGTTTACGTGCAGAATGTGGGGTTCTCCCTGTCTAACTCTCTCCTTTTTAGACATATACTCCAGTGGTTGTGGTTGCC
Source organism: Hipposideros armiger (assembly GCF_001890085.2). Lineage (NCBI taxonomy): Eukaryota > Metazoa > Chordata > Mammalia > Chiroptera > Hipposideridae > Hipposideros > Hipposideros armiger. The sequence goes on along the minus strand of NW_017731482.1, from coordinate 1,672,265 downwards.
CTGAACTTGGTGCCCTAGTTCTTCAGGCCACAAGGACCATGGGATTTTCATTGGTGCTTTAGCCACAGCGCATGGCTCTGACTACTACCTGCCCTCAAATTAAGCCATAAAAATGGGAAACTCTATGTGCTGGTTCCTTCTCCTAAGTGTTCACTCCCTTGTCGAATTAAGCCTGCATTTGTTCACATTCCAGTACCTTCAGGTCTTGGTGGATTTTGGTTTTGTTTCTTTGCTTTTATATTTTTGTCTAGAGTCTATAGTTGTTACCTGTGGGAAGGTCAGATATTGTTGCAGTGTACTTGACCATATAGGAAACAGATAGTATATGCTTTTTTATGCCATTTAAAATTATTTATTTTTCTGTTTGTTGGTACAGAGAAATGCAGTTGACATTTGAATATTGACCATGTATCAAACAACCCTACTATATTTCTAACATTAATTCGAAAAATTATTTACTCTTTCGGATTTTTTATGTGCTCAATCATTTCATCTGCAAATATGTGAGCCTTATTTCTTCTTTTTCAGTTCTTGTACTTTTTGTCTCTTTTTCTTGCTTTACAGCTTTGGTTAGGACTATAGGTTTTTCATTTCTCCTTATTGCTAGCCATTTTCAGAATAGGAAGTTCCTTCCTATTCCTTGTGTGCTAAAAGTTAAAAGTATATACAATTGACCCCTTAAACAATACGGGTATACACTGTGTGGGTCCACTTATATGTGGATTTTTTCCAATAAATATACAGTCAGCGCTTTGTATCCTTGGGGCTTGCATCCACAGTTGGGAATCCATGAATATGGAGGCCAACTGTATGCCTTGTTCTACGTCATTTTATGTAGAGGACTTGAGCATCCACGGATTTTGGTATCCGCGGGGGTCCTGGAACCAATCTCCCACAGATACTATGGGACTGTAGTTAAGTTTTAGAGGACTCAAAATTTATATGCCGATTTTTGACAGCGTGGGGTTTGGTATCCCAAACCCCTGCCTAGTTCAAGGGTCAACTGTATACTTTTATACGTATGTTTCCTAGGTTGAGTTCCCTAGAAGCAGAGATTAGGAGTCTTGTGCAAATGATTTATAAAAGGAGTGCTCACAGGAGAATCCTGTAAGGGAGTGAGGGAATCAGGACAAGGAAGGGAAAGAACAATGTAGTGATGTAGTTTCAGGTGAAGTTTAATATCAACTTGACTCTGTGCCTGTCTGGAGTGCTAATTGCACAGCAGAGTGATAACCCTGCAGAAAACAGTCATTGGCTGTTGGCCATGGGGGAAGGTGTGTGTAACCCTCAGGTACCCTGCACAAGCTGGTTCTGTTCATCATCCCAGGACAGTTCTCCAGAGAAGGGTTGGATGTGTGAACTCATAGCAGTAGTACCTATAGCAGCTGGAGATGGACACAGCACACTAGTTAAAAGGATTTCTGGCAGAGGGACCTTAAACAGGATCTACACACACACACACACACACACACACACACACACACACACACACACACACACACACACTGAGTTTATATATGTTACTTGTTTGCTAATCAATGTTTAACTTTATCAGGCACTTTCTCTGCATCTGTTGGGATTGTCATGTGATTTTTTCCTCTTTTAACCTGTCAATGTTGTGGATAACCTTGGTTGATTTTCAAATATCATGCCAACCTTGTATTCTGGTAGAAGTCCAACTTTGTCATGATATATTATTCTTTTGTATATTGCTGGATTGATTTAATACTATTTTATTTAAGAGTTTTGCACCTGTGTTCATTAGTGAGTCTTATGATTTTTCTTTCTAATCATGTCTTTCTTTGGTGGTTGTATCAAGGCTAAGCTAGACAGATAAAAAGAGTTGATGAGTGTACCTCTCATCTTCTCTCGAAGAGTTCTTATAAGATTTTAGTTATTTCTTTCTTAAATATGCTTTGGAACTTGCCATTAAAACCAACCGAGGCTGGAGCTTTTTTTGTGGGAAGGTGTTATGATTCATTTTCTTTCAAGTTTATAATTCTAATCAGGTTTTATATTTTTTCATGAACAAAATTGTTTTCCCATACCTATATAGTTAGCCTGACAATAATAGAGACACTATTACTAGTTTTTTGTATATAATTCCACAGATATTTAACCTGCCCCCCTACTAATATTAACAGTATACTATCCTGCCCATGTCCTGCCCTTTGCTCTTTTTTCCACTTAAAATATTTTTATCAGTGTATATATAGGACTGCTCCATTCTTTAGAACAGCTGGGTGGTATTCATTGAATTGATATGCCAAACTAATTGACCAATCTCTTATTCATAGGCGTTTACAGTGTTTTTGTTTGTTTGTTTGTTTTGTCTGTCACAATCAAGGAATTGCTTTTAGCGCACACATTCAGACCTGTGTGTAACTATCTATATGGGACCAATTCCTAGAAATTGAATTATTGAATCAGGTTATACGCATTTAAAATTTTGATAGATATTGCCAGATTGCCCTCCAGAGAGGATATACCAATTTATTCTTCTACCAGCAATGTATAAAATTCCCTGCTTTCCCCAATTTTGACTCTACAATGTAGTATCAAATGTTTTTCTTTGCCACAGTGAAAGTGAAAATTATATTTTATTTTAGTTTTAATTTCCATTTTTCTTATAAAGAGGCTGAGTATATTTTCATATATTTAAAAGACACCTGTATTTCCTTTTTTTGAATTGTCTTCACATATTTTACCCATTTTTCTCTAGTCATTGATCTTTTATTTACTGTTAAAGAAATAAACCTTTGGTTTACTTGTCACATGTCACAAATGTTTTTTCTTCAGTTTGTTTTTTGGATTTATTTATGTAATTTTTATCATGTGGAACATAATTATAATTTTATTGACAGTATAATATTTGGTAGATATATCCTATTTAATCATTTCCTGCTTGTTGGACATCTTATAGTGTTTCTGATCTTTAAAAATGATTTTAAATAATGCTGAGAGCATCATTTTACATATAGGTAGCTTTTATTTCTTTTGGATTATTTATGTAGCATAGGTAAAGATGACATGTATATGAGAGATATTTAATTTCTGAGAAATGCAGTCAGATCATAATTAGCATGATTATGCATTCCATAATTAGCATAATGAGTAGCATGACTTCAGGAGAATATGAAAATTGGGCCTTATTAAAAAAGAAAAAAAAATGTTATTGTTTCTTTTGTTGGTAGTTTTCATGCTGATGGGCAGGATTCTCCTGATTAGTAGCATTTTTACCATTCTGAAACATATTAAACATCAGGCCTTGAATCTTTGTCTGGTAAAAATTAAATTAAATATAGGTTTGTAGAGTCTCAGTTGACAGGGGCTTAGATATCATCCTGTTTAAGCTCCTACTCAAAATAAAAATATGTCTGTAGCATCCCTAATAGGTAACTTCAGTGTCAGAACATTCCTGGTATAATGGAGTCCTGTCTTTCTCGGGAAATAGATTCTAAAGTCAATTAATAATGAAAATCTCATAAAATAAAAAGATACCCTTGGAAACCTTTAAATTGCCCATGGAACTTAAAGAATATGTGGTTTTAAATATCTAACCTTAAACAGTAATATATGATAATACATAATCTATATATTAATTCACCATATATGATAGAGTACATGCACAAAATACAATTTTAAATACTGCTTTGGGAGGGCTAAGTACATATTATTGAATATGTGTAAGTTAAATGTATAGAAAGCTATACTATATGGTGCAATATTATATGGGAGAAAGACTTCTGGTTCTAGTAATGACAGATAAGGTGATTTGGACAGCTTTCCTCCAACAGCTAGAAAAAATAGACAACATATAGATTTAAAAATCTATTTGAAGGTATTGAAGACACAACAAGTTAGTCAAGAATTTCCAGTTCAAACTCTGAAAGAAGACAGAAATTCCAAGCCACAATTCTGAAGAAGACAGAAACTTAGATAGCTGAATTTAGCCTCTAAGTGCCACTTTTGCCCTGGGCACATTTACTGATCCAGGATAAAAGGCCTAGAGGTTTAGCAGTCTTTTTGTTAGCTTTGCTGGGATAGAGGGTCAAATATTGAAATTTAGGGCCTACTATGGATGGGGACTCTGAAAACACTTCCACTTTAAATTTGGGACTCCAAAGGGCTACCCTGTGAATACTGGTGAACTCCAAGTAAACATCACTCACACAGACTACATCCCAGCTTTGAGACATTTGGAGCCTGAAAAGTGGGTTAAGGTGAACCTGGATTACTAGTGTCTTCAGGTGCTTGGGGTAAGCAAAAAAAGCTTCCCTGAAGGAGGTACCTTCACCCCAAGTTTCAAATTATTCCTACTAATAATGTTTCAAATATAATATTAAGTACAGAGTCAAAGGTAACCAGACACACAAGGAAACAAGTCAACATGAACAAGAACCTGAAGAACCAACAGATAATAGAAACTGTGGAGACTCCTAATACTGCAGTTATCAAATGCAGACTTTAAAATAACTTGCTTGCCAAGTTCAAGAAAATAAAAGAGAAGATGAAAAATTGGGCAGAGAAATGAAAATGATACAAAAATGGCATTGTGGGGCCGGCTGAGTGACGCGATGGTTAAGAACTGGCTTGGGATGCCAGAGAGCCCTGGTTCGGATCCCACATATGAGGGCCAGTGACACTGCCCTCCACAGCTAAGATGCTGAACAACAGCTCAACCTGGAGCTGGGCTGCTGTGAGTCGCCAGCGACGGCTAGGCTGCAGCCCCTGTGGCAGTGGGTTGCCATGGGCTACCGTATGTAGCCAGCAGCCAGCGTGAGCAGCCAGCAGCCGCCTTGAGCGGCTGTCCAGAAGCCGGCGACTGATCTGCCTCGCCCGGGAAGAGCGCAATGATGGTGCCAACTTGGGCCAGTGAAGCAACGTCCTCCACAACTAGACTGAAGAACAAAACGACAGCAACTTGACTGTTCCCCTTCCCCCAATTCCCCAGCACTGTTCCCTTCCCCCAATACCCCAATAAAAATCTTAAAAAAAAATGGCATTGTGAATTTTTAAAAATAAAAACTATGAATCTGAAAAATTGCAATAACCAAAATTAAGAATTTAGTTAATGAATTTAATAACATTTCAAACAATTTAAGAGAGAATTAGTAAACTAGAAGACAGGCCAGTGGTAAACAGTCAGAATAAAGGATGGAATGCCAAAAGGATGAAGAAAATATAAGACATAAGATAATACAGTGAAAGGTTCTAACATACATTTAATTGAAATTTCTTAAGGAGAGGAAAGAGCAAATGAGCCAAGAGCAATATTTGAAGAGATAATGGTTTTGAAATTTCTTAAACTGATGAATGAAATCAATCCACAGATTAAGAGTTCGTGGTTAATTTGTATTCTGTAAACTTTTCTCCCTGATTACATAAGTCATTCTTCTGTATGAGTAAATAAAAGAATAAAAAGATTAATCACCATTAATGAAGGACAGTTTGTTTCTTTTTAGTTTTATTTTTCTATGTGTATGTATGTATCCATTTTACAAATTTGGAATCTTACTGCACATATGATATATATACTTCTAAGTGTTTTCCCATTAAAATTCTAAAGTAATTTTGAATATACTATTCTAATGCATTATTATTTTTTTATTAGTTTCAGGTGTATGCAACAATGTAATAGACATTTTCACCCCTCATAAAGTGATAGTCCCCCATCTACTAATCTGCTACCCCTCTGACAGTGTATATAGCTGTTAAAATTCCATTGACTATATTCCCTATGCTGTACTTCACATCCTGTGACTATATATGTATAGTGTGTGTGTATAAATTATAGTTGACATTCAATATTATTCAACTTCAACTTCAGGTGTATAGCACAGTGGTCAGGTATCTACACAGCCTATGAAGTGTTCTCCCTAATAAGTCCAGTACCTATCTGGCACCCTACATAATCTTTACAACATTATTGATTATATTCCCCAAACTGTATTTCATAGTCTCATGGCTATATTGTGACTTCAGCGTCACTAGTCATTAGAGAAATGCAAATAAAAACTACAATGAGACACCACCTCCAGTCAGAATGGCTATCATCAATAAGTCAATAAACAACAAGTGCTGGCGAGGATATGGAGAAAAGGGAACTCTCGTGCTCTGTTGATGGGACTGCAGATTGGTGCAGCCACTATCAATATGGAAGTACCTAAAAAAATTGAAAATGGAACTACCTTATGACCCAACAGTTCCACTCCTGGGTATCCATCCAAAGAAATCCAAAACACTAATTCAAAAAAATATATGCACCTCTAATGCATTATATCATACATTTTATTTAACCAGTTTTCTATTGGACATATAGTTTGCTTATAATTTTTTATTATAAACATTATTATAAATAAATTATATATCCTCATGACTAAATTTTAACATGCACCCATGATTATTTCTTTGGAATAAATTTCTAGAAGTAGAATTGCTGGATCACAGGCTATTTAATATTTAAGTTATTTATAACATTGGCAAATTGTCATCTGAGATATTGTATCAATTTATACTCCCTCTGTGGCAAATTGTATTTTTCAAAGATGGCTGCATACATACATATATACATATACAGTAATACCTAGGTTTGCGAACATAATTCGTTCTGGAAACAAACTACTTGTATGGCAAGACATTGCTCGTTTACCACGTTAAAATGTATTAGAAATGTTTGCTCGTCTTGCGGAACACTAGCAAACCAAGTTACTCGCAATCCAAGGTTTTACTGTATATATATATATATATATATATATGTGTGTGTGTGTGTGTGTACATATATATATATATATGTACAGGCAGGCCTTTATACCTGCCCCCAAAAATACGGTTCAGTGGAAGTGAAGCTTCCTGACTTCCATGGTTAGGTCATAAAAGGTAATATGGCTTCCATCTGGCTTGCTTGCTCTTTGGGCACTTGCCCTTGGAACCCAACATTGTGAGAAAGCCCAGGCCACATGGAATGACCGCCATAGTTATTTCTGTTGACAGCCCATCTAGGCCCCAGCTATCATCACTGCCAGATATATGAGTAAACAAGCCTTCAGATGATTACAGCCCCCAATCTTCGAGTCTTCCAGCTGAGACACCAGATATTGTGGGACAGAGACTAGCCATCCTGTTGGTGCCCTTTCTAAATTCCTGACCCATAGAAACTGTGAGAGGTAATAAATTATTATTCATTTAAGCCACTAAGTTTGGAGTGGTTTGTTATCTCTGCCATAGTAATTAATATAACCTCCCTTCCCAGGACTGGTTTTAATAATTTTGAAAACTTAATAAAATTTGGGGACAAAAAATAGTATCTTATTTTAATTTTCATTTCCTTGGTTACTAGGAAGAGGCTGTTGGGTAGGGAAGTATTAGCTGGCTTGTTGGCTATAAATATCATTGCAAACTTAATAAGTTTAATACTGAACTCATCATCTCTCTACCCCCAACCTGTTTCTTACCCCTCCCACTACCACCTCCACACACACACACACCCTCCACCCTCCAATTCCTACTCACTTTTTAGATCAGATATTACTTCTTCCAGTTAGCTTTCCCTGACTAGGCTCTCTATTCTTCAGTCCATTCTGGGTTAGAGACTTATCCTGTGTGCTCCTGTAGCACCCAGAACTTATTCCTAATTCTAATACTTCTCAGATTCTATGTGGTAATTTCCCTTTTACTTATCTTTATGCCTCATTAGATCTTGAGCTTTGTGAGAGCAGAGACAGTGTTCTTGTTCCCTACAGTGTTTCCTGTGCTTTATAAATATTTTCAATTAATTCAACAAACACCGGTGGTGTGCCTGAGTGCCAGGCTCTGTTCTCAGTACTAGAGATATAGTAATAATCAAAACAAAGTAATATTTTTGAGTGATTGCATAAAGTGTATATTTGTGATTTAATTTAGTCTAGAAGAAAACCATGAAATTATTTGTCCATAGGCCTTTATCTTAAAAAAATATATATCCACTGAAAAATTCATTTCAGTTGGGAGTTATGTTCGATTGCCTAATTTAAACTTACTCTAATATTTTCTTTCTTTAATATTTACTTTTCTCAACCCCCCCCCTCCCGAAAGAACATGGCTACTTTGTCACTATTACTGACTCATAATCAATTGACACATATTAAGCATCTTCTGTGTACAAGGTACAGGTTAGGGACTGTAGAGGATACAAAAAGGTTTAGAAAATAGTCTCTCCTATTATAGTAATAATAGGAGAGGTAACCCTATTATGGGAGTAATTGATTACTGTTTTTAAGGGTATTCCCGCTATCATCTGTTAACTTGTTTTCTAATGCAGTAGTCCCACCTTATCTGCAGGGGATATGTTCCAAGACCTTTAGTGGATGCCTGAAACCTCGGATAGAACCAAACCCCACATAGACTATGTTTTTCCTATACACACATACCTATAATAAAGCTTAATTTATAAATTAGGCACAGTAAGAGATTAACAACAATAACTAATAGTAAAGTAGAACTATTACAAGTATAACAATAAAATAAGGGCTACTTGAAGTGTAATCATTGAAGTTTTATATGTAAACCAATTTAATTTATGCCAGTTTCTACAAAATTTTAAAGATTAATAAATCAAATTTGGAATTACGCAAAGATCCTTTAAATGGAAAAAAAATTATTGGCTTAGCAAGAATATATTTTGGACTCAATAAGGAAGCATCTGGTCCTGAAAACATTTTCTGCTTCAGGACTCGATACTTGGATCTTCAAGCTGGCTGACTCAGAAGTAAATGTCAGTTATGTTTGCCCTTCAGAGTTTTAAATCGCAGTTCCTATTTTAGCTTCTGTTTAGAAATAAAAATTTTTTTCTTTTATAAAACTGGTATTTATTGTATAGACACCAGTCTCTACCATTTTAAAATGTTATTTACAGTTTTGCAATTTTAGATATATTTGACTTACTTAAAAAGTCAATTTTGTAATAGTGTTGCCTCCTCTTTAGATGTATAACAATATTAGGATTTGGGATTCTTAATATATAATTATATTATTTCAGATCACTTCTAATCTTCTAAATAATGAGATTCATATTTTAGATTATTTTTAAGCTCTTAGGTTTTTTTTTTGTGTTTTTTTTTTTTTTTTAGCTGAGCCATCCTGCTACCTGTTGGCAGCTCAGCGGCTGCTCAGCTCGGGCTGGACTCTTAGAGCGAGCTCTTAACCAACTGAGCCACTCGGCCGGCCCTTAAGCTCTTAGGTTTAATACTAGAATATTAATAGAGTAGATTCAAGTTGTACAGGAATTATAAAAATATTAGGTCTATAAGAGAAGTAGAAAAGAAAATTTACAGGTGAATTCCTCATTGACAAACCTGTTTTATCTCAGGATGATTCATTTTTTTATATACTTTTATACTCATTCATATTTATGATACATAAATAATACAGAAGCCCGCTAATTATGAACAGAATAGGTTCAGAAAAGCTTAGGTGAGTCCAAAATGATCCTTCATAAGTGAATGCTAACGCTTTGATTTGATGGCAGGCAGAGTTGATAAAATTTTGGTCTGTGGGTAGCTTTCTTTACGTCTATAAAAGTTTGTAAGAAGTTAAGTTTGTTAGAAGAGACACTTCTACATATTTAAAGTGTTGCACTTTTTTTTTTTTTTGGTAAATCAATTCTTTCATGTTTTCTTTGAATTTGGGTCATACTGAACCTACAATAGGGGAGAAAAAAAACAAAACTCCACAGAGTATTATGTAAGAAGACACTTTCTTTTCTTCATTTCAGCCACATAAAGTTGCAGCAATCCGTAGGATTAGAACCTAAAGGAAAATGTTTGTTTTACAGGTAAAATTTGAAAATAATGCATGGCTTTAATTCTGTATTCTTTAGTTTACTGATTTCATACTAAACAATCAGCTTTATTCCTGATGAAGTATAAGAAATGCCAGTAGTCACTAAAATCTCTTTGTATTTTCTGCAGGATTACTTTTCTGAGGGTACTAAAATTATTAGGATTCTAAAATATGCTAGTTAAAAAAGCAAATTTAGTTCAGATTGAATGAATTTACTTTCTAAATAATTAATTTTCTTTTTATATAGTAGATCAATAAGTATATTTTCAAAAAGTATGTAAATCAAATAGCTTTCCTACTGACACTATAATTTTAAAGGTGCTTTTTTTACAGTTGGCATTAGTTGAACAATTTTCTTTTTTTGCTGATTAGACTTCTACCTTCAAGTAGTGAATGAGTTGTAAATAAGAGAGCACATTTAGAAAGCAAACAATTTGTATTTGAGAAAGCTCCAATAGATGTCTTATAAATTCACTTCTTATTAATGGCTTTCTGTAGGTGGGTAAAAGAGTGGTTTGTGAGGTAAAAAGTATTCACATAGACACACAACTAAGTAGTTTTTCTTAGCCATCACAGATACCTAACTAGTTTTTACCATAAAATAAATAGTAATACATACTTAAAATCTCCGGACAGTACCAAGACTGTGCAGTAAAACTACCTCAGACTTCGTCCCTGATTTCCTCATCAGAAGTATATCATTATTTTTAGTCTCTTATGTTTGCATGGAGTATTTCTGGAATGATATATAAGTATACAAATACCTCTTTTTGTACAAATTAAAACACTTTATATATTCTTCTGCTTTTCTTTTCATTTAGTATATCTGAGTTCTATGTGGAAGTCGTATTTAGAAAATAATTTGTAGTTCTTTAGACTCTTCATATAGTTTATAAAAACTAGTTTTTGAAGATTTTAACAAAATACAACTCTAATTTTGTCATCTGAATGAAAAAATAGATGATAATCATGGCTATACAGATATCCATTTAGCTATATTTTTAAACTTTATAACATCAACATCAAATTTAATGTCTAGTTATGAAATAGTGGAGAAATCTGAGTTTAAAGTAGACTACAAATGCCTGTCACAATAATCGCTTAATTCTTTTTAAAATTTTTATTTTAGACATTCAATATTATATTAGTTTCAGGTGTGCAAAATAGTGATTAGACATTTGTATAACTTATGAAGCAATTGCCCTGCTAAACCTAGTACCCATCTGACACTATAATTACAATATTATTGATTATATTCCTGTGCTGTACTTTATCACTTAGTTCTTTTTACCATAAAAACTTACTTACATCTAATGCAGAATGATTCTTTATCCATTTTTATTTTTCTCTAATTTACATACTTTTTCAGAACCAGGAATTAGGTTAGTACTAGTTATAATGTTTATAACAGGGAATGGAATTTTTAGACCCTTTCCTACTAGCTGTGTAGTTAAACATTAGGAAGTATACTCAGAAACCTAATAGCATTCATGTCTGGTGGATCATTTTTATATTTATGTAGGTATAATAAAAGGAATATTGTTTTGCTCTGTAGCTAGAGTTAATTTTTATTAGATGCATTATTAACCTACCCTACATCATTATCTTGTTTTTAGTGAGATGATTCAGGCTTTCGAGCCAGACCAACCTGGATTCAAATTCTGCTCAGACCTCCAATATTATTAGCTCAGTGTTACTAGGCTCCCTCTCTGAATTTTAATTTCTTCATCAATACAATGGTTATAATAATACCAGTAAGATGCTGCAATGAATATTTTGTATGAATAAATCCTTTTGCTCATGTGAAGGCATTGCTGTAGACTGAGAAATCTGTGGGCCAAAAGGCATATGCAGTTTTAATTTTGATCGTTGCTGCAAAATCACTTTAAAAAGACTATCTCAATTCAGGGCCACTAACAGTGTATTACAGTGCCGTGTACTCTTTATAGTACTGAAGTTTTTCAGTCCTTTCAATTTTGGTCATTCTTATGCCATTTGTAAACATTAACCCTCTCCAAGTTTCTGACTTCTGTATCAAATCTGGTGGTATCTTAGACATTGGAATAATACGATAATATTCCAGATAATCTTACTGTTTAGATTTTTCTCTTAATAGCTATTCGTATGTTTATGTAGCTTATGTATACTATTTATAAAATGGAGATTCCTCGGTCTAGGCATATATATATATATATGGTATTTAAACATCTGTCCATTTTAAGCAGATTATAATTTCAGTTAATCATAATTCCATGGCTTCTCATTAGTTTGTGGCATACACTCTGGTTACTTTAATTCAACTATACCAGAAAACCTTTTTGTTTAAATTATATATTAATGTTTTTATTTCTTTACAAGTACAAATATGCTCTAATATTTGGTACCTTTCAGGTACCTTGGTATATAATTCTGAATATTCATTATCAAGGTATGGACTACAGATTTAGAAGATCTAAGCAGGTATTATGGTTCATCTATTTTCTTAATATTTTATTCTTTCTCCTAGAAAGAAAATACTGGGAAAATCCATTTAAGTTTTATTCTTATTATAATTGCATTACTATTTGAAACTTGCTACTTTTTTGTGAAACACTGTTTTTAGCAACAGGTATCCTTGAGATTTATGAAAATAAGTTAAAGTATGTGCTAATGAAATAGATGATCTTAAAATATACATAGATATTGGCATCCTCTGCCTTACAAGCCTTGTTTGGACTGAATTTTCATCCTCATTTCCTCATTCTTAACCAAGTCCACATTTAACACCTAAGACCTTTTTATCTTACTATAGATAAATTGAGTGGTTTCTGTGAGTTTAAAGAGCAGACTTATCTGGTAATTTTGATTTGCACAGGTTTAGATAGGTAATTGGTAGACATGTTTTGATGGCATTTATCCCAGTAGCTTCTATACGTTTTTGGGTTTTTTTAAGATTTTTATTGGGGAATTGGGGGAGGGGAACAGCGCTGGGGAATTAGGGGAAGGGGAATAGATAAGTTGCTGTCCTTTTGTTCTTCAGTCTAGTTGTGGAGGATGTTGCTTCACTGGCCCATGTTGGTATTATCATTGGGCTCTTCCCCGGTGAGGCAGTTGCTTGCTGGCCACTGGATGGCCTCTCACAGCGGTTCTTGGCAGCTTACGCCGGCCACACACGGTAGCTTATGGCAGCCCACTGCAGTGGGGGCTGCAGCTTACACCGTCGCTGGCGACTCACAGCAGCCCAGCTCCAGGTCGAGCTGTTGTTCATCATCTTAGCTGTAGAGGGCACAGTGTCACTGACCCTCATGTGGGAGCCAAACCGGGGCCCTGCTGCTCAGAGCTGGCGTCCCAAGCCAGCTCTTACCAATGCACCACTGGGCTGGCCCAGCTTCTATACTTTTTTTTAAAACATAACATAGACTAATTTAATTGATGTCATTTTTTTACTAGGAGGCTTATTTTGGATCTGTAGCTCTTTAAGTTTATCAATTTGTTTACAAAACATTCTTGAGTATGTTATAAAAATATGACAATTAGAAATAATGTAAATCACTCTCAATAGGGCCTGGCTCCTTTGGGGACGCAGTAAATGGCAGGTATTGTTTTATTATACATGCTAATATTAACAAGTAGCACTGTGGAATTTAGAACCTTGTGATATATGCATAGTACTTATTGGCTCCTCAGCAGGTCTTCATATTAGGACTCTGCTTGTGGTCCTGAGTAAGTTTTAATACTTCTTTTTTATAGAATCCCAAAACAAAAGAACAAATTGAAAATCTGTTACGGAATGGAATGAACAAGGAATTGCGAGATCGTCTTTGTTGCCGAATGACTTTTGGGACTGCAGGACTTCGCTCTGCTATGGGGGCAGGATTTTGCTATATTAATGACCTTACAGTAATACAATCAACACAGGTATTATAAAGTATACATACACTCGATTACTTTGGGGTTTTTTTTTGCCTTATAAACTAGGTAGAGCCTTTCTAAAAAACAAAACCAAAACCAAAATCTTTATCTTCAGGCTCTTTTTTTTTTTTTTAAAGTGAAAAAAATCTTTATTGGAAAAAGCAATGAAAAAGATACTTCAGTCTTAATTGTAGCTCATTGCTATCTTGAATTGATATGAATGTATTCCTATGCTGTCATCTAAAAAATTGGAAAATTATTTTTCACTCCTCTTGTCACCTACTCATTCTTAGCACTTTATTTTTATTATTATTATTATTTTTTTTATTGTTAGTTTCAGGTGTACAGAACAATGCAATAGTTATCCTTTTCACCCTCACAGAGTAACAACCCCCTTCCCCACTTCAGGCTCTTGTAAGTAAAAAAATGTAGAATAAATTCTGACCTTTGATTTATCTTAGAAGTCATTTATGTATCATAATTTATGTATCTTATCTTAGGTCACAAACTAACTTTCTGACTAAGAATTATTTTGGTTGCCATTGTCAACTTCTTGACAGTGTTACATTGCATTTGAACCAGGAAATGGATATTGACATTTGCAATCAATACAAAGAAACAAGTTTAGATTACCCATATTGGCATATGGCCATTGATAAGGTTAACCAGAGTATTTGGAAAATGTAGTTGCAAATATTTCCATTTAATATGGTTCTCCATATACATTTGAGAATTCTTTAAGACAATGTATGATGTGATACAACTTATTTTATTTCTCTCCATTTTTATGCAACTTAATCTGGGAACAAATTAACTTCTCTTTCCAGTGAATCATCCTTACTACTTCAAGGAACTATACTTTGCTTAAAGACTAAAACTCATTTAGCATACAATAAAAATAGTTCTGGACTAGAGAAATGTTCAGTAGTCATAATTCTAATCGATACTGCCACACAGCAAATTATCTTTAGCCTCTGAGGGAATTCTCTAAAGCCAAGGGCTAAAGCAAGGGACAGGGATAAAGGGATAACAAGATGACTGAATAGATAGGATATGTGCCACTTGCCCCAACCCCACACCCCTCTCCATCTCCTTTGTTCCTCATCCAGAGATGCTTCAGTTCATTTTTATATATTGGGTTTCCTCTTTAGCTTTCATTTTATGACTTTACAAAAAAAGGGTGGAAGAGGTGTTTGAAAATCAATTTCTATAGAAGTGCAGGTTTTTATAGCAGTTGAGATTCTACTGTGTGAAATGAAAAAGCCAGATGGAACCTCATTCTTAAGCCCTATCCCTTTTCAGAATCTAGGTATAGGGAGATAAAATAAAATGGATTTTCATACAAGAGGATAAGATGAGGTTCTGTGAGGTTTTGAGGTTTTGGAATAGTATCATCATTAGAAATAAGTTTGTGAAACTAGACAATTTGGGGACGTGCACATGTGTGCGCGCACACACACACACCCATAGCTTGGATGTTATTGTGATGTTTTCAATATTAAATATTTATTTCATTTTTTTCCCTCACCCTTGACTGCAAATTTTCCTAGTTTATGGGATTTTCTTTCTGTGAGATTTTAAAACAAAGGAATTACAAATGGGATCAGCCATCTTAAATGTTCTAAACATTAAAAATGTTTGTGTCATAAATAGGTGAAATCTTTTGGTCAGCTTTGTTCTTAGGATTTAGCAAGGCCTAAAATGGTCAAAACTCTGTTCTTTAGAGTCTTAAGGCAAGAAACAATTTCTTTTGGCGTTTCTAATAATTTTCTTTAGCACACTGACTCTCATGTCCCATCTTGGTTTTCTTTCCTCATGTTTTATGCATGGTACTGGATTTAATAGTTACTTAATTGATATTTCCGTGGTATTAAATGTGTCTGAAATTCCAGGAAATAAATGTTTTTCATCTTACCTTTGAGGATTGAACGGTATTGTTCCCACATTGGTAAACATGGGCGGAAAGGCGGAAGCCAGGTCCTCAGGAGCCCATCATCTGCACACTACACATAAAAATAATGGATTTTAAGTCGTAGAAAAATGCAGGCATTAGTCAGGAACTAATGTTTTGTGTTTATCTGCTTCAGGGGATGTACAAATACCTTGAGAGCTGCTTCTCAGACTTCAAGCAGAGAGGCTTTGTCGTTGGGTATGATACCCGGGGCCAAGTAACTAGCAGCTGTAGCAGCCAGAGGTACCGTGTTCATTGTTTCAGAGATTAAGATGGATTGGAATAAAACCTTAATTTTTTTCCCCCCAGTCATAGGATTTCTGAAACAGGAAACTGTCAAATAGAAATGCAATCACATGCTAATGTTTAGTTTAGTGCTGAAATAGAAGCATTTCAAAGATAAGCTTGGTAGAAAGGAGTAGCATTTAAAAACATTTCGAGTTAGTATTTAGAATGGCATCATGGCTTATGTTATGACTTTAACGTTTTGGCAAAGGCACTGGGTGGGAGTAATGATATAGCTTGTATTTTCTCATTATAGTCCCATTTGATTAGTTTGAGGGTATTTTCACATATAGATAATCATGATATGCTGATACTTTTTTTTCAGGGGGTAATTATGCATATTGTGTTTATTAAAGTCTCATTTACTTTTTTACATTCTTTTTGCTTTTGGGGGGTTTCTTTCTTAGTTAAAGAGCTATCAAAATATGAATGAGAAAAAAAGAAGAAATTAAAATGTCAATTCTCTTCATTGTTAAGCTCCTTTTAAAAAAATCTTATTTATTAACATTTTTAAGTTGGAGCATGAAGCTTAAATAACCAGTGATTATAAGAATTGGTTGTATCAGGCTACTATATATTCAGAGTAATTGTAATATGAAACATTAATTTTGTGGAAGGTTTGTTTTTTAAAAGAATGGTAAAACTAAGTGATCTCTCTCTCTCTCTCTTTTTTTTTAGGCTTGCTAAACTCACTGCTGCAGTCTTACTGGCCAAAGATGTTCCTGTGTACCTCTTTTCAAGATATGTTCCTACACCTTTTGTAGTAAGTGTGTTGTGTAATTGAGGGCAAGAGACCTATATTCTACCCTTGCTTGCATCTTCTCCCTTCTGATTGTATAATGTTGGATAAACCTCAGTGTAAAATATGATGAATTAGGTGATTTCTAAATTTACTTCCAGCTCTAATATTTTATGATTATATTACCACTCTTATCTCTAGTCTAGTGGAGTGCCTGGCAGATAGTAGGTGCTCATTAAATATTTGTTAAATAAGCAAAATACTAAGAAATGTTTATAGGACTGAGCTAAATGAGATTGGGGGAAAACCATTCAGTCTAATAGTTAGGTGGTTATTGGTAAACTCTAATTAGAAGTGAGCCCCACCCAATGAACCTGGAGTTGATTTTTGAGATTTTAGGCTATTTATATCCTGATATCTGTTCCTATTATTTGTTCAAAGGTATTCTCATGTCAAATATATGAGTAATCTAGAAAGCAAAATGGAATTATGATATTATTGTTTTTTCAGCCATATGCAGTCCAGGAGCTCAAAGCAGTTGCAGGTGTAATGATTACTGCATCTCACAACCGCAAAGAAGACAATGGATACAAGGTAAACCTTGGACTCCTGTTCTTATTCTATTTAAATAATATGTGCTGAGTATCTATTCTACACTGAGGAATAGGGCTAGACACTGGAGAGAAAGATAACACCATTGATGCCGACCCTCAAAGAATGTGTATCTCTGATGGCCCTTAACTTCTCAACACGTACTATTACAAAAGTCTCTTCATTGGACTCTTTACTTCTATCTTACTGCCCTTGATTTCCTTATCCTATCCCAAATCCATCCTCTCAACCATTTCAGAGTCATATTGTACCAAGAATTTCAGGAATGAATGGGAGTTTGCAGGAAGAGAGCCAGAGGAATAATACCTTGACCTCACGCTTCTCTCCCTTCAACCTCCTACTGGGCTTCCCATTGGTCACAGGACATTTGGTGTCAGCCTCTGTGGCAGAAAGCAGGGTGGCAAAGGGTGAAGAGTGGCTCTGGAGGGACAAACGGAAGATACCCAGCACAGTATTGAGCCAGTGTCTGGGGCTCCTGAGTGATGAGTCCATGATCTTATGTTTGTTTTTCTTCTTGTGTGGGAGGTCTCCAGATATACTAAGTTCTGTTCTGGTGGGGAAAATAAGATTTAATACTAATCTAAGATTTTGGCTCTGGCCAGCTAAGTGGGTAGTGTGTTACCATTCACAGAGGCAGAGAAGCAGCATAATTAATTCAGTTTTGGACATATTAAGCTTGAGATATTTGTGAGTCAACCAGGCAGCAACATCCTGTAGGCAGTTGGAGCTATAGACCTTTGGCTCAGGGGAGAAATCTGGGCTGATGTTATAGGTTTTGTGGTCACCATACTTGTACATATTAGAGAATTTCAGAGTATTTGGAAGCCCTTTACTTGGATGAGCAGACCAGAGACAGTATATAATAGAAAAACAGGTCCAAAAGGGACCCCTACGGAATATCAACTTTAAGGGAACAGAGAGGTAGTGCTGGAGATAGCAGAAAG
This sequence comes from Hipposideros armiger, assembly GCF_001890085.2. Lineage (NCBI taxonomy): Eukaryota > Metazoa > Chordata > Mammalia > Chiroptera > Hipposideridae > Hipposideros > Hipposideros armiger. The sequence goes on along the minus strand of NW_017731482.1, from coordinate 1,654,024 downwards.
AAAAGAAGAGACTGGTGTCATAAAAACTAAAGGGATAAGAGAATTGCAAGGACAGAAGGTCAACTGTGAAGACAGCCAAGAACCCAGATCTCCTCTGAGCATTGGATTCCCATATCCAGCTGCCTACATGATATCCACTGGGACGTCTAGCAGACATCTCAAAATCAGTGTCTGTAGCACAGCGGTCTTGATTCCCCCACAACTTGCCACCTATACACCCAAATGTGCTTCTCCCAGCCTTCCCCATCTCTGTAAATTGATACTACCACCCACCCAAACAAAAACCAAAAATCATTCTTGATTACTCCTTTTCCTTCACTCCTAACATTTAATCCACTAACAGGTTCTACACGCTCTACATCTAAAATATATGATGAATATGTTTACTTCTGTCCATGTCTTCTGCCTCCACCATTCCAAAGCATCTGTGTGAGCTAACCATCCTAGCCTCCAAGCTGGTCTCTTCCCTGCTTATATTGTTCTACTCTGCAGTCCATTCTCCACCAAGTGGCCAGATGATCTTTGAAAATATAAATAGGTCATGTTACTTCCCTGCTTAAAATTCTTCAGGGGCTTCTCATTCTTCGATTAAAATCCAAGCTCCTTACCCAGGGGCTTACAGGACTCTGTCTCCTGCCTACCCCTTCAAGCTCATTTCAACCTTCATTCCTCTCCTGTGCTCACTACGTTCCAGTCATCTGCCTCTCCTTTCTGTTCCTCCAATTCCTCCAGTATCCCAAGCCCTTTCCCACCTCTGAACCTTTGTGATTGTGTTTTCCTCTCTTTGGATTGCTCTTCCCAAAATCTTGCAGACTTGCTTATTTTCATCCTTCAGCTTCCTGTCTGGATGTCGCTTCCTTGAAGAGACCTTCCCTGGCCACCTTATCTGAAGTAGCTTGTTTATTTCCTTCACAGAACTTACCACTATCTCTATCTATCTGCTTTCTTTATGATGAATTATCTTGTTTGTTTATTGACATGTTTGTTTGACCCTCCCTACCCCTATTCCCCAATGTAAGTTCATGGGTGGAGGGACTTAGTCTGTTTCGATATTCGTTGCTGTTAAACGTATTTGTCACGTAGCAGACCCTCAGAGATTTCTTTTTGTTGAAATATAAGCACAAGGTAAAAAGTATAAAAGTTAAACAGCCTAAAATGTTAAACAATATCTCTCCTATCCCTTTCCCTTAGTTCCCCTTTCAAAAGCAAATACTGTTTCCGGTTTTAGTTTCCTTCTAGAGATAATCTATGCATATGTAATCATATACATATACATACTCATATATGAGTATATTTGCCACTCCCTCTTTTTTTTCCATAAATGGTAGACTATATACAGTGTTTTGTACATTGCTTTTTTCATACAACAGTATGAAATAGTCTTGGAGATCATTCTCTCCATTGATCAATAGATAGATATGTCTGCCTCATTCATCTTTAAAAACATTCATATATATATATATATATATATATATATATATATATATATATATATATTTTTTTTTTTTTTTGGGGAATTGGGAAAGGGGAACAGCCAAGTTGTTGTCCTTCAATCTTAGTTGTGGAGGGCACAGGTAGCTCAGCTCCAAGTCCCGTTGCCATCCGGCCACCTGTCAGCAGCTCGCAGCCGCTCAGCTCAAGGTGCTGTGTTCAATCTTAGTTGCAGGTGGGCACAGCCCACCATCCCATGCGGGAGTCCAACCTGTAACCTTGTTGTTAGGAGCACATGCTCATCAGCTGAGCCATCCTGCCACCTGTTGGCAGCTCAGTTCGGGCACAGCTCACTGGCTCAAATGGGAATCGAACCGGTGACCCTGTTGCTTAGAGCTCGCGCTCTTAACCAACTGAGCCACTCGGCCAGCCCTAAAAACCTATATATTTGAATCCTAATTTATTTAACCAATTCTCTATTAATGAACTTTTCATTTGTTTCTGATCTCTGCTACTTATGAACAGTGCTACAGTGAATATTCACCTATATACATCTTTGTTCATACATGCCAGTAGATTTATATCGTCAATACAGAATAGTAGCTAACAGTATGGGTTGGGTTTGAAACCTACCTCTGCCACTTAGAAGCTCTGTGACTGCAACAAGTTACTTAATTTTTCTGTGTATTAGTTTCCCCATCTACTAACTGGGGATAATCATAGAACCAACACCATAGGGTGAGAGTGAGGGTAAAGGGAGATAAGGTATATAAAATGCCTAGTTTAGCATGTGGCTCTGATACATGCTCAATAAACGTGAGCTATTTTTGTTCTTATTATCTACAGCTGCACTGTCCAATATGTTAGCCACTAGCCCCCTATGGCTATTGAATACTTAAAATATAACTAGTCTGAATTGAGATGTGCTGTAAGTGTAAAACACATACCATATTTGAAGACTTAGTACAAAAAAAGAATGTAAAATACCTCAAAAATTTTATATTCATTACACATTGAAATGATAATGTTTTTGATATATAGGACATATAAAGTATATTACAATTAATTTCAGCCATTTCTTTTCATCTTTTTAAATGTGGCTACTAGAACATTTTAAATTATATAAGTGGCTTGCCTTTGTGGCTCATGTTATATTTCCATGACACTGCTGATCTACAGGATAAATTTCTAGATGTGAAACTCCTGAGTCAAGGGAATATGAGAGAAAATATGTCATCCTCTATTCAAGGTAGTTGTACCAATTGATACTTTTTTTTTTAAGATTTTTTATTTTATTTTATTGGGGAATTGGGGGGATGGGAACAGCACTGGGGAATTGGGGAAAGGGGAGCAGACAAGTTGCTGTCATTTTGTTCTTCGGTCTAGTTGAGGGTGTTTGCTTCATTGGCCAATTTGGCACCATCAATGCGCTCTTCCCGGGCGAGGCAAATCAGTCGCAGGCTTCTGGACGGCCGCTCACTGCGGCTGCTGCCCTCTCACACTGACTGCTGGCTACACATGGTAGCTTATGGCAGCCCACTGCCACAGGGGCTGCATGCAGCCTACACCATCGCAGGTGACTCACGGCAGCCCAGCTCCAGGTTGAGCTGTTGTTCAGCATCTTAGCTGTAGAGGGCAGTGTCACTGGCCCTCATATGTGGGATCCGAACCGGGGTCCTCTGGTGTCCCAAGTCAGTTCTTAACCATCGTGCCACTTGGCCTCTTAACAGCGTTATATAAGGGTCTCTATCCACACCTTCCATTATTATATTATCAAACTTTTTGATCTTTGCCAATTAGATATGTAAGAATGTTATTAGGTTTAATCTTCACCTGCCTTATGAGTGAGATTGAGCATCTTTTCATGCATGTACAAGATGTTTGTGTTCCCTTTCCTAAGAAGTTCGTTAAGAGTTTTGCCCATTTTTCTCTTGGGTTGTTGCTCTTTTTCTTGTTGATTTGTGGCAACTCTTTATATGCAAAAAGTAGCTCTCGTTTATTTGTTTTGCAGATATTCCCCCTCCATATTATCGTTCACCTCTTTGACTTTATATTTTTCCATGCATGGTTTTATGGTGTTTTTTTCCATTTTGAATAAAAGTTATTTTGGCATTTATATTGGTATCACATTTCATTTGTAGATTAATTTAGGAAGCTTCAATATTTTTCTAACATTATTGAGTCTCCTTATTCATGAACAGGATGTATCTTTCTATTCTTTCAAGATCTTTTAGATCCTTTAGTAACATTTAAAAAAATAGATCGCATTTCTTTTAAAGTTTATTCCTGAGTGTATTTTGTTGGATGGATTTTTTTATTACTATGTCAGATAGGGATATTTTCTGCTGTAGGTTTAGAAAACCCAGAAAAGTGGCATAAGCTAATAGGAGTTCATTGCTCTCCCATAACAAAGAAGTCTAAAGGTAGATGGCTGCTGACATGGTTCTGTAGCTCAATGATGTCAGGCCTAGCATCGCTGCAGTTTTCTTGGCCTTTCCCTCAAGCGTGGTGATCATATGTTTGCTGTACCTCTAGGTATCGTGTCCACATATAAGGCAAGAAAAACTGGGCACAGAGAAAGGCCTGGATTTTTTTCTCTTGTTTTATAAAAAAAGTTCATTGTGAGCTTTCAGGGCTTACGGATAGAATCTTTTATGTGGCTTAGAATATGGGAACATCCCTTCAGAGCAGTTTTTATTTGTTTTTGTTTTAATTTCTGCAGGAACCTTAGGATTTTCACTGACTGGGAGTAATTTCTGTGTTAATTTATACTTCAGATTTGAAATGTTTTTGTCACCCAGAACCCAAGAAAAAAACAAACACCTTTCCTCATCATCTTTATATAATAGTGGGCAGAACTTTTTCTATTCCGTATTTCCACTGAGAGTGGGATCTCTGTTCCAGCTTCCTACCTTCCACATAGGAATTACAACTCAAGAACCAGATAAATGGACAGTTCCCAAGCCCTAGGCAGCTGCATCATCAGCCCACAACCTTATCACTCTGGTTTTCAATTATTTCCTTTGTTTTCCACTGCCTGGAGTTTTACCTTTCCTTCTTGTGAACTAAGCTATTCATTTTAGATAGTATCTTTTCTACTTTATCTAACATTTTGAGATACATTTTGAGGTGTTTATAGAGTGAGAATTCTCAGGTCATCTAGTCTACCATATTGCTTGGCACAGAGCTTACTTAGTACATAATACGTATTCAAGTATATTCTTCTTTCCTGCATTCAGGGTGCTATAGAGGGGATTCATGTCATATACATGGTAGAAGTCAGTACAGATATTCTCTAAGTAGAGTCCTTCTAACTTTGAGATCATGTGAATTACAGAAATACATTTTCTTGCTTTTTTTTGTTAATTGTTCCTAATGTCTTGTTGGTCAAACTACTTGACAAACTGACAACTTAACGAAGTGTATTATCATTAAATACTGAAAATATATACATTAAAATGTATATTGGATAATTAACACATTGTCTTCCCTGATATAGACTTTATTTGGTGTGACATAAATTCCACTTGAACACTGAAAAATAATTTCTTCTTTATCACATAACAGAACCACTTTATAATGCTAAAATTTCATAATAAGTTTTATGGATATTCCTTGGTTGCTTAGATTATCTTTAGTATATAGTTATATACGAGTATGATTGGATACTATGGTATATGCATATTATAAAGTTGTCATAGTGATGCCCTGATTACATTTTACTTGTATTGTTATTAAAGTATACTTCTAAAAGAGCAAATAATACATGATCATTTTGTTGTTGAGTCCCTGTGGCATCATTACCATCAGTATCCTTTGGTATTTATTAAGTTAGTCCCATGTTGACATTTTATGCTTGGTTAATTTGGTATGCTTCTTTATAAAGTCAAATATCTCTACTGTAGCTAAAAATATATCGAGCCAACATTTCAAGTATTTATAACTGCATTTACCTATTTAGGTTTATTGGGAAACGGGTGCTCAAATCACATCTCCTCATGATAAAGAAATCCTGAAATGTATAGAAGAATGTGTGGAACCCTGGAATGGTTCCTGGAATGATAATTTAGTGGATACCAGCCCACTGAAGAGAGATCCTCTGCAGGACATTTGCAGGAGATACATGGAAGATCTGAAAAAGATCTGTTTTCACAGGTATCCAAGTAGGAATATAGGAAAGTATTACCTAAGAATAAGACTAACAAATAAGGGAAAGAAATAGGGATAAAATTGTATTGGCTGTTTATTATATTACAATTATAGCTAAAAAGAACTATTCATAGTAGACAAAAATTGGAAATAATCCAAATACCCATCCATGATGAATGGATAAATAAAATGTGGCATATCTATACAATGAAATATTATTCAGCAATAAAAAGAAATGAAATATTGATGCATACTACAGCATGGATAAACCTTGAAAACATTATTCTAAGTGAAAGAAGCCAGTCACAAAAGATCACATATTGTATGAGTCCATGTATATGAAATGTCCAGAGTAGGCAAAACTATAGGGGCAGAAACAGACAGAAAATAAATGAGTGGTTGCCTGTGGCTGGGAGGAATGGGAGGGTTAGGGAGTGGCGGCTATGGGGTATGGAGTTTCCTTTTTGGGGTAATGAGAATGTTCCAAAATTAATTATGATAACGGTAGAAAAACTCTGAATATAGTGAAAGCCATTGAATTGTACGCTTTAAATGCATGAATTGTATAGTATACTTATTACCTCTTAGTAAAGCTGTATTAAAAAAATGTATAGCTAGGACCGGCTGAGTGGCTCCGTTGATAAAGAGCTCGCTCAAGAGTGCGAGCTCAGAGCAACAGGGTTGCCGGTTTGATTCCCGGCCCAAGCTGAGCTGCCGCTGAGCTGCCAACAGGTGGCAGGATGGCTCAGCTAAAAAAAAAAAAAAAAGTGTGTAGCTAAATATATGTATTCCCTCTATATAAGATCAGGAAATTTTCTAAATTTTTTAATAAAATTTTATTTTTCCTTCTCTATTTCCATATTTCCATAACTATTTCACAAGTAACTAACACTATTGCTAGAAAGCATCTTGGCTTGCTGAGTATATTTTCCCTATCCTACAAAATAGATTTTAGCTTTTTCTCTAGCTTATTTTAATTATATCACACACAAGTAATGAGTTTTATGATTGATTGGATGGTAATTTTCCTTTACAGGGAATTAAACTCAAAGACCACCTTGAAATTTGTACACACGTCTTTTCATGGGGTCGGACATGACTATGTGCAGTTGGCTTTTCAAGTGTTTGGTTTTAAGCCTCCAATTCCAGTACCAGAACAAAAAGATCCTGATCCAGACTTTTCTACTGTTAAATGCCCAAATCCTGAAGAAGGAGAATCTGTGCTGGTATTTTTTTTCTTATATTTAAATTATTATTAGAGTATTAAAACTTCATCAAATAGATAAAACTCATTAACAGTTCATAAATTACTTACAGAAGCAAAAATCACTTTAGTTTACATCTTTCAAATTATATTGGAGCCATATATTCTGTTTTGTTTGAAATCTCTGGTGGATATCCCTACCTCTAGGCTTAACTTAAATTTAGCTGAACTGTATTTCTTCTAAAATTCATATCACTAGCACTGTGCCTACACTTAGGAATACTAACATTGAATTTAATGTCTTCGATACAAGTCAGTTTTTTTGCTCACTGTTTCAGGAGCTTTCATTGAGACTGGCAGAGAAAGAAAATGCCCGGATAGTGCTAGCCACAGATCCTGACGCAGACCGGCTGGCAGTGGCAGAGCTTCAGGAAAAGTCAGTAGAAAATGTTACTCGATTAAAAGCCTAAACTTTGAAAAATAATTTTTGATTTTAAGTCTCACAGGCTCATTGGAGGTAATAATAAAAAAAAAAGAAGAAGAAGAAAAGAAATCTCCTGTAAACTCAGAGAAAAGCACCTAGGTTGATATTTTAACCTTTCCTTTCTATATTTTTTTCTACTCAAATATTTAAGATATATTTATCTTTATAAAATTGTTTTCATACTATATATAATTTTATATCTTCATCATTGTCCACTTAATATTGTACTGTGAGCATTTTTCCCTGTCCTTAAATATTGTTTAAAATACTAAATTTCAAAATGGCATAATATCCCAACAGATTTCTTGATCAATGTAATCATTTCCTAATCTTGGTTCTTTGAGTTGCTGTGTATTTTTGCCATGAAAAAGTTGTGATAGATGTCCTTACATAGAAAGGACATCATATTATTAACTTTTTTTTCTCATTCAGTAGGAGAATAAAAGTAACAATGTATTAAGTTTTCCAAAGACATGGCTTCTATTTCTACCCTAAGCTTACCCCTGGTCAGTTAGAAAAGTAGTACTAAATGTTTTCTCAAAAATCTCATACAGTAATTTTTGGGTTCTCCTATGTGAAGGATGATAATTGTAGGTCTTAGGGTCAAGAAGGTTTGATGAGAAGTTATAATGACTTGAATTTTCATCTCTTTTCAGTGGTCATTGGAAAGTTTTCACAGGGAATGAGTTGGCAGCTCTGTTTGGGTGGTGGATGTTTGATTGCTGGAAGAAAAGTAAATCAAGAAATGCAGATGTGAAGAACATTTATATGTTAGCCACCACAGTCTCTTCTAAAATTTTGAAGGCAATTGCACTTAAAGAAGGATTTCATTTTGAAGTAAGAATAGATATTATTTGTGTGCTACTTTTCTAAACCTATTTCTATAAATTAAAGCCATGTCTCCACCAAAACTGACTTTTATTGATTTCATTTATAATTCCCACTTTTTCCAATTCTGCTAACACTTAATCTTTTTTGTAGTTTAGACACTTGAGCCAAATTCATGCAGTGTGTAAATTTCTGAAACTAAGATAAGATGTTCTTTAAAAATTGCATTAATGCTTATTCCATACAACAATATCTGGTTTTCACACTGAAAAAAATCTGGCTGTTGGTGACCTCATGAGTAACATGAACTCCATTCCAAAAAATTGTAGTTGTCATCAACCACTTGTTTAGGCTCTTCAAGTTCAATCTTAAGAAACTTTAAGTAGTCTTCTAAGTTGGAAATTGAGACCCAGTGATTCTGCATCCAAAAAAACAAATAATGCCTCTTTCTCAGCACAAATCATTAATCTCTGTGAGCCTTAGGTAGTTAAGTTGACCAGTTTTACAGCTTCTTGGACTGATGTCAATGAAGTTGCTTTTCCTCTGCCATCTTTGCCAAATTCAGTGAAAATGTCACCTCTGGGCATTTTTCTTGTGCCATAGTCAAGCTACAGGTCTTAACACTAATTGACTAAATACAAGAAAATCATACCTGTCTTAATGAAATGGAGCTTTCAATCTCAGGCTTTCTAAGATACAAATAGCAAAATAGAAGAAATTGAAAATTTATTCAAGCCTAAGATTCTGAATTACAGTAATGTTAACATTTTTCTCATTGATATCTGTGGCAAGAAAAATGTGTAATGAGCACAAAAGAGAGAAAAGAAATGATTCTAAAGACCAATGTTATAAATTTGCTTCCTTGTTTTTATTGTTGGAGGTGGGGCGGCAGATGGTTTTGGCTTTTATCCAGTGAGAAAGTAGAGAAATGAATTAGGAATCTTAAATTAGTAATGGTCAGTGTGTATCACATGCTCTTTCTGTTGACTGTAAAACAGTTCATGTCTATAAGTGAACAATAGCTCATCAGATGAAAAGTCCTTAAATCTAATTACCAAAGAAGGACTTGGTATTATGGTCAGGAACACTTGGTTTAAGCATATGCTGTGATAATGTTGAAAGTGCATCATTAAAAAGCTTTGTGGCCTTTGATTACTCAGGGATACTAAATCACAACCTTCATAGTTACTCTTATATTAGTGCTTATAATACAGCTTAAAGAACAGTTGCTTAGAAGCAGTGTAATTGAGCCCTACCTTCATCTCTTATTGCAGCATATTCTTGGGCAAATTTACTGAACCCCCCAGCCTGTTTCAGCAACAGAGTTTTTGTGAGCATTAAAAAAAGTTAATGATATAAAGCACTTGTTACAGTGTTTGATAAATAGTAGATGATCATAATATATATGCATGTATTACGTTACTTTGTCACTATACACATCACCACTTATAAATATTGGATTATATTTGGTGTAAATCACCTATTATTGTACTTGGTAAATAGTAGGTCATCAGTCATGTATATGTATCTAGGCACTTTATGACTATATGTTTACCACTAGATAAATCTTATGGACCAAAAACCTAACAGAAGATCACTATAAGAGTGTTAAGTAGTGCATTTAGTGCTTAGTGATAGGCTTTTCTCTAATGTCTATTTATGAGAGAGTCACTTAACTAGAGTAGCCTCCTCTGCATTTCAGGAAACATTACCAGGTTTTAAATGGATTGGAAGTAGGATAAAAGACCTCCTGGAAAATGGGAAAGAAGTCCTTTTTGCATTTGAAGAGTCTATTGGTATGTAGTAAATATTAAAATCTTTGAAATTTGAATGAGAGCATTTTTTTTTTAATGTAGTAATTCTATAGAAAGGAATTTTGTCTTCTGGTTTTGCATTTTGAGTTGTGGTACAAACCACCTAGAACTCAGAAATATGTAGATGTATTTCGCAACAGGAAAAAAAAAAAAGGGCCCTTAAAGCTCCCCTAAATACCTTCAGTATCAATGGGTTCCATCTCTTAGTAGGCTTTTAAATTCATTGGTCCTTTTGTAAAACCATTGAAATTATTTCAGGCTTAAGTTTTCCTCAGTTTTATAGGTGTTTTTGAATTCTCAGGTTTTCTGTGCGGGACTTCTGTTTTGGATAAAGATGGAGTGAGTGCAGCTGTTGTTGTTGCTGAGATGGCATCTTACCTGGACACGATGAATATAACATTGAAACAGCAACTGATTAAGGTTTATGAAAAGTAAGTCCTACTGTTATGAATTTCACATGCTAAATTTCTAATTTTTTGTCTTACTTTTAGCTTTCTAAATCTGTTTTCAGTTCTTTCTAAAAAGTACTAAAATTGTCTAAATTAAGGACTGCCACTTTGTACATAATAGTATAATTGACTTATCTTTAATATACACGTTTCTAAAGAATTATCTGAAATCTGATTTTAACACTTTAAATCTTTGTGCAGATATGGTTATCATATTTCAAAGACTTCATATTTCTTGTGTTATGATCCAAGTACCATCAAAAGTATATTTGAAAGGCTTCGCAATTTTGATTCTCCAAAAGAATATCCGAAATTCTGTGGGACATTTGCTATATTGCACATACGAGATGTTACCACTGGATATGACAGCAGCCAGCCTAATAAGAAATCAGTAAGTACCTATCCTTTTTTAAAAAGTTTTCAATAATCTGTAATAATTCATACTGTAATAAAATAGCGGAAGTTCAAGCCTGTGAGTTTCTCGAAACTAGGATCCATTGTTTTTCTCCAGAGCAATTGTAAGTCTGCTAACTGGCTCTTTGCCTCTAATCATGTGCTTGTTATCCTCAAGCGTATGCTACCCCCTGGGGGTTAGGGAGGTGAAAAATAATGAGAGAGACAAAGAGAAAGTGAAGGAAGGAAGGAGAATGTGTGATGATGCTAAATAAATAATGTTGAAAATAAAGTTTATAATTTAAAAGCTACACATCTTTCTAGTTGTAACCTTCCTTTTTCAACTTTATTCCTTATACCTCCAGCCAAATAGAACAACTTATAGTTTCTTATCTGTATATTTTTAAAGTTTCTTCTAGTTTTGCTCAAGCTATTTCCTCAGTCTACCTTTCTTCCTCTGGTTGCAGGTCCACACATTATCCATTATTCAAGACATAAGGCAAATGTCACCTCCTCCATATAACCTCCATGTCTCATAATCAGATATTTTTTTCCTGAGGTTATATATTCACAATATGTTGTGCCTCCCTCCTGTCCTTCTTCACTGTCTATCTTACGTTATCATTGAGTTGTACATGGCAGATCCATTTGTGATATACCTTTATGCCTTTCAGAGCTCCTGCCTCCATGGTAGGTGCTCAACAAATATTTCAATGCCACAGATTGCTGATCATATTTAGTTATTGTTATGATTATTATTAGCCTAAATTTTCATTTAATGATGTTGTCATAAGATTCTAGGCGCATGATATAGTGTGAGAAATCTACAGTCTCTTGTGTAGAATACCACCCACATGCCCTTTGTGTATATTCATCCAGTCCACAAAGTACTGCTTCCCAGTTATTGGTATTCTGTGTAGGTTCCTCTATGTGTGTATCTATTTTTCTGTCTTTGCAAACTACTTGAAGAGAAGAACCAATTGTTTTGCTTTTTTAAATTTTTCTAATGTTGCTATGCTTAGAGTAGTAGTTCTTGGTGTTGTGGTTTTCTTCCTCTTAACTCCCTTGAAATTTTATGATATATGTTATTCAAAGCGCTTTTCTATCTGTTCCCCACTGATGATTACAACGGTTTTGTAAGGCAGGTAGGATGGATATAGTTAATCCCTTAGGGTCACATACTAAGTGACAAAGACATCTTGAGTTCTTTCTTTTTCACACTTCAGATAGACAGTCATCTGTGTGTTCAACAGGCATTTATCAAAACCTTTCTGTGCTACAGGCACAGGCACACTGGGGATGCAGCAGTGACAAAGGCACTATTTCTGCACTCAGGAGTCCAGTGGGGAAATGGACAACAGTGATTACTTTACAAAATGATAAGTGCTACCAGAGGGTGCAGAGGGTGCCATGGAAGAGCATAGGAAGGACCCTTACTCAGTTTTGGGAGGCGTATGGAAGACTTTTTAGAAGATTTTTGTGAGCTGAGTTCTAGAGTATGAGCAGGAATTATCCCGATGTAGGAGAAACTGAGGGTGTTTTGGGCGAAGGAAGTAGCAGATGCTAGGTCTGGAGATGAGTAGGCATGCTTTCCTTCAAAGAATGACAAGTAGTTCTCTGCAACTGTAGTACAGAGTGCAAGGAAGGATGGCACGTACGGTGAGTGGGTTAGAGAGGGGTGAACTTCCTGGTAGAAGGATCAGTGAGTATGCTGTGATAGTAATCGAGAAGAGATACTGGGAGCCTGAACTTAATATAGTAGCAGTAATGATGGAGAGAATTGGGTCGTTGGGAAAGTCATGACGTATTTTTCTATGTTTTTCGTTGCAAAATTGCGTCATGACTTTTCTGACAACCCAATAGTTGATTTAAATAAAGAATAGAATATATGGAACTTGGTAGTTGATGGTCTTTGAGTGAAAAGAGGGGAGGAATGTCTCTGTCTTAAGCAACTAGTGTATGGTAGCACCACTGGCCAAGTGAACGGTCTCAGGAAGAGGACCAGGTTCGGGACACTTGAGGAAAGGCACCACTGTCCACCCTTCTATCCTACTACAACCCCCACAGCTCCCTCGAGATGCCTTCACAGACTGATCTGTGGTCTAGGAACAGCATCAGTGTTAATCCATACATTTAATGTCAGTAAAGCTTCATTTTTTTTTTTTAATTTTTAGGTAAAAAACATAAAAATTTTTTTTTTGCACCCCAGTGGCTATTTTGCCTATCCTCTAGGATATGTGCACTCTCCTTTGGAGACTACTGATAAACCGACAGCGCTTTGGAATTGTAAAGCACTTTGCAATGTAGAGGCAGATAGTCCTGGCTTCAACTTCCTGCTTTGCCACTTAGCTAATGCCCTTGAGCAGGGGTCGCTGACTTTTTTTGAGCCTTCTCCGTAAATTGGCAGTAATATTTACTTTGCGGGATTATTGTTGAGGCCCAGAGATCATGTGTTTAAGGTATGTAACTCAATGCCTGTATTATTATAAATGTTAAGTAAATGGTATATTTATGAATTATTATATATGTAATCTTTTGTATTTTATAAATCTTTTACAGATTTTTTTTTATATTGTGGTAAAAAACACAAAACATGAAATTTACCATCTTACCATTTTTAAGTACACAGTTCAGTAGTGTTAATTATATTCACACTGTTGTGCAGCAGATCTCCAGAGCCTTTTTCACCTTGCTACACTGAAACTCTACTCCCATGAAACAACTCCCCATCTGTCCCTTCTCCCAGCCCTTGGCAACCACCCTTCTACTTTCTGTTTCTATAAATTTGACTACTTTAGATACCTCATGTAACTGGAATGTATTTTACAACTCTTCAAAATGAAAAAAGTTACCAAGAGTAATTAAAGTGTTACAATTTTGTATAGGTGCTGCCTGTGAGTAAAAACAGCCAAATGATTACATTTACTTTTCAAAATGGATGTGTTGCTACTCTTCGGACAAGCGGGACAGAACCAAAGATAAAGTATTATGCAGAGATGTGTGCATCACCTGACCAGAGGTGAGCATTGACTTTATTTATTTATTTATTTGTTTATTTATTTATTTATTTTAAAAGATTTATTGGGGAATTGGGGGATGGGAACAGCACTGGGGAATTGGGGGAAGGGGAACAGACAAGCTGCTGTCCTTTCGTTCCTCAGTCTAGCTGTGGAGGACGTTGCTTCACTGGCCCAAGTTGGCACCATCATTACGCTCTTCCCGGGTGAGGCAGATCAGTTGCCAGCTTCTGGACGGCTGCTCACGGCAGCTGCTGGCTACACACGGTAGCCCATGGCAACCCACTGCAGCAGTGGCTGCAGCCTATGCCATCGCTGGCGACTCATGGCAGCCCAGCTCCAGGTTGAGCTGTTGTTCAGCATCTTAGCTGTGGAGGGCAGTGTCACTGGTCCTCACATGTGGGATCCAAACCAGGGCCCTCTGGCATCCCAAGCCAGCTCTTAACCAATGCGCCATTCAGCCACCCCAAGCATTGACTTTAAAAATACATATATATGAACTTTGACATAAAATTCATATACCATACAATTCACCTATGTAAACTGTATAATTCAATGGTTTTTAGTGTATTCAGAGTTGTGCAATCACCACAATTTTAGAACATTTTCATCACCTGTAAAGGAAACTCCAAATCCATTAGCAGTCACTTCCCGTTCCTCTTCCTCCCAGTCCTAGGCAACCACCAATCTACTATCTGTCATAGATTTGCTCCTTATTCTGAATATTTCATGTAAATGGAATCATACACTATATGGTCCTTTCTGACTGGCATCTTTTACTTAGCATAATGTTTTCAAGGTTCATGTTGTAGCATGGATCAGTACTTTATTCCTTTTTTTTAAAAAAAAAATTATTTTCATGGCCCTATAATTTTCCATTGTATGGATATTCCACATTTTAAATCTGTTTATCAGGTAATGAACATTTTGGCTATTATTATAGTGGTGTTACAAACATTTGTGTACAAGTTTTTGTGTGGACATATGTTTTCATTTCACTTATATATACATATCTAGGGGTAGAATTGCTTGGTCACATGGTAGTTCTGTTTAACCTTTTGAGGAACTGCCAGACTATTTTCCAAGGCAGCTATATTACTTAGGAATTGAATTTTAAAATTTTAGTAAATTTATATTCCTGGGAAAGCCCTCTGAGCTTTAACTATTATGTGATGAACATAGACAATCAACAAATAATTTGTTTTTTGCCAAATTTTCATTTTCTATATCTACTGTGATTTGACACAATCTGCCCAGTTTGTTTCCTTTTAAGAGTATGAATGGTGACTAAATTAACTTGACTTTAATAAACATATTTAAAGACTATTTAAACTTATTGAAAGTAGTGCCTCCTATAATGTTGTCATTGATCAATATATTTTGGGGAAGGAGATGTTTTGGAATTGTCTTCAGAGCCCAATGTACATTATTTTGTATTTCCCTAAATCTTTGCATCTAAGAGTAGATTTTATTTCCTTTGGGGGGAAAAAAGGAGCAGAGTTTAAAGTAAACCAAATTGGGTAATGCTATATATGGTTTAAAATGAAGCATGATTTGGGTGGCCAGTTGGCTCAGTTGGTTAGAGCATGGTGCTCGTATCACCAATGTTTCCAGTTCGATTCCCACATGGGCCATTGGGCTGCACCCTCTACAACTAGATTGAAAACAACTTGACCTGGAACTGATGGGTCCTGGAAAAAAACACTGTTCTCCAATAAAGTTAAAAAAAAACAAACTGAAGGGCCAGCCGAGTGGCACGATGGTTAAGAACTGGCTTGGGATGCCAGAGGGCCCCGGTTCAGATCCCACATACGAGGGCCAGTGACACTGCCCTCTACAGCTAAGATGCTGAACAACAGCTCAACCTGGAGCTGGGCTGCCGTGAGTTGCCGGCGACGGGTGTAGGCTGCAGCCCCCTGTGGCAGTGGGTTGCCATGGGCTACCATGTGTAGCCAGCAACCAGCGTGAGAGGCCAGCAGCCACAGTGAGCGGCCGTCCAGAAGCCGGTGACTGATGTGCCTCGCCTGGGAAGAGCGCAATGATGGTGCCAGCTTGGGCCAGTGAAGCAACGTCCTCCACAACTAGATTGAAGAACAAAAAGACAGCAACTTGTCTGTTCCCCTTCCCCCAACTCCCCAGCGCTGTTCACATCCCCCCAGTTCCCCAATAAAAATCTTAAAAAAAAAAAAAAAACTGAAAAAAAATGAAGCATGATTCTTAAAGTAATAAAAACTGATTTGTTGGGTAGTAAAATGACTGTGAAGGCTGTTTAAAAGATGCTTTCCTAGAAATGTTTTGGGCAACACTAGCTCTTCAGGTGTTGACTTTGAAGGACATATTTGTAAGTGTACCTTTATTTTTTAAACATCTCATTCTTTTTGTCACACTTCCCTCTGCTACCTGAAAAATACATTGTGTCATCCTGTAATATCTGTACAGGATATTCTTCAAAGTATTTCAGGAAGCCGTTTTCTCATATTACCTGGTATTGGTGCTCTTAGCCATTCAATCACCTGACCCAGGAGAAATCTTTAGATATACTAGAACTTATCCATGTACCATGAACCAAGGATCTCCTCGTAATGCTGTTCAGCTTCAGTTTGTATGTGATATTGATGTTTTTTGTGTGTGTCATTTTTTCCTCTCTTTGGTCCTTTTTGTTTTAACTGAGTGAATTTCTCTTTTGATTACACATTGTTTAATCATTCCATCAGGTATACGCCCTCTTAAAAAAGTATAACAATTGAAACAAATTTTGAGGCTATGAAAATTAAGAATTTTAAAACTCTTAATCTTTTCCCTCAGTGACACTGCCGTACTAGAAGAGGAATTGAAGAAACTCATTGAAGCTTTGATTGAGAATTTTCTTGAGCCCAGTAAAAATGGACTGACCTGGCGTTCTGTTTAGCAGACACCAGTACATCATTGCTTTGTGCTGGCATATGGAACAGGACAACCAGCAACACCACGCATTGACCTCGTGTTAGCATTCTCTCTCTATCTCATCTGGCCAAGTATCTTTTTCCTTTTATTCTCTTTCGTTGTAGTTGGCTGACTAAACAAACTGTATAAATTTGAAATGAAATGGTCTGGAGAGAGATGCTTCAAATTTTTTCGTAATCTTGAACAAAAGTCATTACATTAAAAGTTGTTAGTGTAACATCATTCTTCCTTAACAGAAACAAAACAGTGCAAAAGTGTGTTTTCTTATTAAAGTGTGCATAAGCTTAGTTCCGTATTCTTGTAATTGTGTATAGCATGGTTTTTTTAAAAAGGCAGATAAATGTTATCTAATTGTAGAGTTAGTTAAGGAAGTTAATCCATAAAACTGGCAGGAAAACAGCACTGCTCTCAGAATATTGTGGAAAAGTGTCATTGTTACATCACAGGTATTAACTTACAAGTTAGAGTATTTGAGATAGGATATTTAGCATTTCTAGTTTAGAACAGATGTTATAATATGTGATTTCCAGTTCTTCTGAACCATTAAAACATGGTTCAGGTGCTCTTGGTGCCGTGGAAATTTATTGTATGTATTTAAAATTCCGACGTTTACTGAACATGAAACAATAGTGGCAATGCTCCTAGTGACTTTGTTCTTGTCAAATTTCTGAGTGCCTTCTCAGGGTACGGTATGAATCGAAACCGTGTTTCTGTATCAAATATAATTTAAGCAGTTCATTTTCAAAGAGTTAAGGAAAACCTCCCAAACTATATAGGTGCTTCCCCTCTGTATTAAATAGGTTTGCTGACTTTAAAATCTTATGAATGTAAATAAAAATCTTAATAAAAGCAGCTCAATGTAACTGTAGTTAAGGATCTTCATGTTAGAATTAAGTGTCAGGTATCACAGCCTTTAAGAAAAAAATCTGAACTGAAAAAAGAGCTGTGAATTTCTTTAAAAGTCTAACTGTTGAATTACATTTTTACAAGTAGATTTATTCCTTTATCAGGTAAAGTAATACTAATTTTACTAAGAAATAAAACATTCAGATTTTAGGTGTTGTGAAACACTAAAACTAAAGCCCAGTTTATCTTAACATCTTGCTGGCTTCTATAGAATTTCTGATGACAAGATTATTCTATCTTTTCTAATGTGGGGAGGGGGGGAATTGGAAGGTCAGTTGGGTTGATTCTGCAGTCTTCTAAAAAAGACAATGGAGGAGGTCTGTTTAATCTTCTTAAAGTGTGTCCTGTCATCTATAGCTACATAATACTTAAACACATGAGGTATAGTTATATGAGGTAACAATAACAAGGCCTTAGGTGCAATCATACTCATCAAATGGAGATAACTGGCATTAGAGAATTTGTTTCCTAAAAGAAAATAATAATAATAATAATATAAAATTTGAACTGATTAGGATATGAAATCACGGTTTGTTGCAGCTATCAGCTAAAATTTGATTGAACCCATATAATCAAAACACAATTTTTAAATTATTGTATTGCCACTATTGTTAATTTGTTTCTTCCTTTCTTATAGCTGGAACTTGTATGACTGTAGATAATAGCTATCTAAATGTAGAGCACCATATTTCTAGACGAGTTTGTCTTCAAAGACTTTGCACTGATGAAGAATTGTGTAGAATTTTTTGCTTTATTTGCTTTTAGGAATGTAGACTGTAATTTAGGAAATGGCATATATTCTACAAAGTGTATGAACAGTGCTATATATATATATGAAAAATATGTATATTTGGTTTTAGTATCTGTGTTTCATTGACTGAAGAACAAGGGGAGCTAAAATGATGCAATAGCCCATTCATAATCCCTAAAGCCACGTTATGATTGTCATTCTGTCATAAAGAGAACAGTTTTATTGGCGTGCTTTAGTACAATGCAACATTTAAGTTATCTTAATCAAGGTGAAAAGTTATTAAAGCTTGGATTCTTATCTCAAAAATTTGTAAATCTGAAGTTAAAATTAACAAAATTTTACAAACGTTCCCAAAGTATATAGACAGAGAATCATTTGATTCTAGCCAAGCTCTCAAGTCTGTCGGAGTGTGATATTTAACATGAACTTGACATAGCAGGTGTACACTTGTGGAACAGGATGAGTTCAGTAGCCCAAGTCAACTTGAGAGACAGATGGCTGGCCAATACGTCTCAGCCTGGGGCTCTGCATTGTTTATCTTTTTATTTATGAACAATAGCATGGAAATGACTATACCCTCACTGAGCGTGCAGATCAAAACTGTGATTTTCTAGAGCTTTGGGGACAAGGAAGAATTAGTGGGACAAGATCAAAGCTTAGGTTGGAAATAAACAGTAGAAATAAGCAATAGAAAGGTCATTAAGAAGGGCTGGCATAGTGGCTCAGTTGGTTAAGAGCTTGCTCAACAGTGTGAGCTCTGAGAGACAGTGGTTCGATGCCCGGCTCCAGCTGAGCTGCCACTGAGCTGCCAACAGGTGGCAGGATGGATCAGCTAAAAAAAAAAAGGTCATTAAGGTGTCACAGGAAATGCTTCTTGTGAAGGGCAAACTTATCACCCTAAAAATAGGGAATAAACTGACTGTGGGCAAGTTTTACTTGTGTTTATTTGTTGTTATGATGAGCGAATAGTGAACCTTTTGTTTTTCTTTATTAGTGACTGCTAATGAGGCCAAGTTTTAGAAGGTGAGAAAAAGAGCCCCTTTCACTGATTCAGTTCCTGCAAGGATGTTGTGTCTTAGGATCACATGGGAACTGGGGAGGGGATCTAGCAGAAATAAAAAAGGAATTGCATGCAGATTGGAGAATAAGACCTCTGAGAAGAAGTCCAAAGAATTAAGATCATTTAACTCTGGAGAGGAGAAAGCTGTTGAAATAGTTTAATAAATCTTAAGTTATAAAGTCTTTTAATCAAAGGACTCAAAGTAAGAAGTAATATGACAAACTGTTCTCTATCCATAGCAAGGACAAAATAAGAGAATAAGGATCTTAAACAAACAAACAAACCCATGAAAAGTGTAAGTTAAGATTTATAACGTTGGGCAGGAATCATTATGAAGGCTTCTATTTGAGGTTTTTTTATTTTTACTCTTTAAAAACTTTAATATTAAGGGATATACTGAATGGTTTTTACAGGTTCTTTCCAAATCTTTTTTTTAAACTCAGGTTGGAACAAAGATGTCATAAAGAGCACAGAAAGTAACATTTGAATTTCACTCCACATCTAGAAGAATTTAGCTCACACGATAGGTTTTGTATGTTGAGCAGTAGATGCATGAGCACAGTGAATAAAGACCTGGTTAGATGTTATTTTTAATTTAACCTGACAAATTAAGTGAGACTTGAACACAATTTTGTTCATCTTGAAGAACGTATAGCATTATAGGCTATTTGAGAGGTTTGTTTGAAATATGAAGTATTGTTGTTTGGATGTAGTAACTTCAGCAGACAGAGAGGTTCTAAGAGATTGGATACTGTGGAATATCTTTACACAGGAAATAGAACTGTTTTTTAAGCAGATTGCTTCTGGAGTTGATGCAACAAAGATATTAGCTGAAGTTTAAAGGAAAAATTGTTCTGTGAACTGCTGCTATTGGTATTTCTTTCAGATCTTTTCCATTGTTGTTCGTGATGCTTGAAAAATCCAAATTCTGCTTGGATACATTTAATTTTATGCCTTTTTATCCCTACCTCCCTCTTTCCCCACATTTCATTACTGTGATATGCTATTGCCCTATTACCTCACTGATAAGAAATCTTAACTGTATCTTTCAGAATGCTTTAAACTTGTTCTTAAACTAAGTTGGTTTATGGACTTTTGGTTATTTTGTTATTGTGAGAATATTTAAGACATTGTAAGAAGTAATTTGAAATCTATTTCATAACTTTTTTGGGTCTGTTTGGATACTGTATGTTAATTTATTATGGCCTTTTACAATTCACTTGTTTTCTGAGATTGCTCTGGAAACTGATGAGGAAAGAATCATACTAACCAAAATGAATGGTCAACTGATCTAGCATTTTATTTTCAGTTTCCTTGTACTTTGGGCATCCAAAGCACAAGATTTGAGGAAATATTTTTTTCGTATCTGCCCCTCAAAGCATCTTGACATAAGCCATAAGGAGTCTAGGTAGAAAGAAGAGAATCTCCCCTTGCCTGACTCTATGCCTCATGACTTTAGTTCTAGTTGGAAACGAAGTTATCATTGACCATTGCTTACTTTAAAATATTCATCATACTGTTATATTCATGATGCCATCTTTTCTCTTTATTCATTAAAGACTATGTACTTAAAAAAGAGGACATACAAGAAAGAGTAAGGATACCAAGATAAGGGCAGAGTGACAGAGCTAAAGTTTGCTTCTCAGATTTTCCCACCAGCATGACCCTAAAGCAGAAGAGCGTGAGTGTGTAGGGGAAGGGGCCTCAGAGCCAAGTCAGAAGCAGACTTACATTCATCAAATTTTGTGTTCTGTCTTTAAAATGTAAGTGGATTTTGCATAATAAAACTTTTAACATAAAAATGATTCCTTCCATCTTCACCGAAACTAGTGTTGCCTGAAAGGAGAACTGTGTATCACATGGCCTCTCCGTGCTCTCCCGCAGTGCCCCTACAATCGCTGCATACCCCGGGGGGTACACACCTGGGCTAGTGTGAGAAACCTGAACAGAATGTATCTAGGACATTCCCTGCCCTTTAGAAGCTGACCTTTGAGAGTATTAATGCCAAGTTAAACTGACCTGAAAGTTATGTTACCACTGAAATTTATAATGTAGTGAAAGGTGTTGGCCAGTTTGTTCATTTAATTTATTGGCATTCCTTGACTGAGCAGGAGCACCCAGCTATCAGCTCCCTGAGAGCAGGGATCATGGTTTATTATTTTTCATATCCATACCACCTAGTATAGTACCTGTTATAAAATGCTTAATTGGTGATGATAGTAATGAAGTGATTTTATTTTACAGAAACAGCTAGTTTAAGAAAGAAAAAATATTAATGTTCTAATTCAGCTTCTAAAACAATACCCATTACTGAAATTTATAATAAGTCATGCTCTTTAAGGAGGCACACCCTTACATATTCCATTTCTTTGGAGAAAGTAAAGCATATTCCTATTTGGAAATTGTGTGTAACATCTAGTATGTTACACTCAAAGCAAGGTATTGGCCAAGAAAGCTAAGAAAGTGTCCGGTAGACTCATCACTAGTAAAAGGGCCATTTTGAGCCTACTAGTGCTACTTTCCAAGTGAGTCACAACTAATTTGATACTATTTGGTATATTTTTGTTTAGTGTTATGATTCAGCATATATCTGACAAGAGCCACACAAGCAGAAGTCTGCATCCATGTATGGTGAGGTCTTCTTGTTACAGGCTAAAATAAACTCTTTGTCTACATCATGAATATTCCAGATAAAATATATGCAGTTAACAAGGAATTATTTTTCTGACTGTGTAGCAGTAGTTCAAAATTGTGCCCTTGTTTTAACGGTTTCTGTCAACATCTTCCCATTTTTTTCCCTACAAAAACACCAGGGTGTATCATAAGTACTGCCTGTGAGAATTTACACTTTAAATATTTATGTGTGGATTTCTTGCGGTTTTAGTCAAATGAAGTGTTATCAGTAATAAACAGATCTCTTCATAGGCATGAGTTTCTGTGTAATTTTTGTATCTTAGATACTGTGTAGTTCATAAAGTTTGCTATCCAAACTGAAAATGTTTTTGAAATATGTGCATCACATTCCCTAGAATCTCCTTTGAGCCTAATAAATATTCTAGCTCATTACTCAATAAATATTTCTTGATTGGTTCGTCAGAAATCCCAGAAGAAAGAGTTAATATTAAAGTTCTTTCCATCTTATTTTTCTCTTTTTCTCCTTCAGCTGTCCTAATTTGTCTGCCCACAATAGCATCCACTAACATAATATTACTCCTCATGGCACACAAGTGAACAAATAAATTTTAGTGGTGTCATTATCTGTCTTCACTACTTCACCACTGTCTAGAACAGTGCATGGCACAGAGTAAGGACCCAGTTAATACTTATTGAATGAATGAACCCATGCTTTTGCTTACAGAAGAAAAACACTAAATTCTTGATTCTGCATATGCATAGAGTTGCACATGTTATGAAATATGCAGTAGTGATAGCACCATTGGCCTGAGACCTACCTAAGAGATTTATAAATCCATTAACCTCTCATCCAGGCATCACCTACTTCTGCTGCCTCTGGGTCATCTCTGCCCACCTCCTGCTGAAATCTCAAGCTCAGCATTTTCTTCCTGCCTTTTCTTAGTGGAACTCTATCCTGGTTTGAAGCCTCCAGGTCATCTTTGATTGTTCCTGCCAATGATATGTGCTATTTGACAAGCTCTTTAATAGTCTCTGAGGGTAAGGGCAAGGCCATTGGCCTGAGACCCACCTACACAGGGACTAGAAGTTAACCTAAAATAATAGAACTGTTGGGCCAGCTGAGTGGCACGTTGGTTAAGAGCTGGCTTGGGACGCCAGAGGGCCCTGGTTCCGATCCCACATATGAGGGCCAGTGACACTGCCCTCTACAGCTAA
>NW_017731482.1:1622901-1628286 GCF_001890085.2 Hipposideros armiger | reverse complement strand
CCCAGCTCCAGGTTGAGCTGTTGTTCAGCATCTTAGCTGTAGAGGGCAGTGTCATTGGCCCTCATATGTGGGATCCAAACCGGGGCCCTCTGGTGTCCCAAGCCAGCTCTTAACCAACGCGCCACTTGGCTGGCCCTGAGCTGATGTTTTAAAGGCAAGTAGGCTGTGAATAAGCAAATGGAGGGAGCACACATGATATGTGAATAAATTCAACTCAAAGCAAATAATATGGGTGAAGACGGGGAAGCAGGAGTACTTGAGACTTGCTAGAGGCTTCCAGACTTCAGCTGCAGCTGAAGGGGGGTGGGGTGAGGAGTGGGGGTAACTGGCTAAATAAGGAAAACTAAAGGTGGGGAAAGGTAGTGAGATTTATTCCCACGTGCAGGGAGCAAGGGCAGGATCTATGTAATGTAAGATACAAAGAAGAAAACATACCTACCACCCATGGAAAGCAATGGGATTTTACCGATGTGTCTTAAACTCCCTGGGTGCTCCTCCTAACCAAACATTTATTTCTCACCTGGACAAGCGAATGGCTTCCTAACAGGCCTTTCTACTTCTGGTCTTGCCTCCTCCACTGTAGTGAGAATGATCTTTAAAGAACAAAAATCTAATCACATCATTCCTCTACTTAAAACTGTTCAGTTGCTTCCCATGGACCTTAGGATAACATCCGAGCTTCATCTGGCTCCTGTTTACATTTCATGCCTTGTTTTCTTGCCATCCATCCCTCAATGTTCCAT
The DNA here is from genome assembly GCF_001890085.2 of Hipposideros armiger. Taxonomy (NCBI): domain Eukaryota; kingdom Metazoa; phylum Chordata; class Mammalia; order Chiroptera; family Hipposideridae; genus Hipposideros; species Hipposideros armiger. The sequence continues at coordinate 1,627,543 of NW_017731482.1, read as the reverse complement.
GCTTTTTCTCTAAACTGATAGTTGGGTTTTAGCCAAAGAAATTACTTCCATAGGTCCCTGCACCTCCTCCTCCATGGCATACATCACTATTGTTATTGGCTATTTATTTGTCTGTCTCCACTACTTGACTGTAAGAGCTCTGAGGGTAGGGACACCATCGGGCTCCTCTGCTGTATCCCTGGGTGCCAAGCACAACACCTGGCACCATGGCTGCTCAGTACTGTTGAATGAATGCATGAAAGAATGAATGGTAAGCTCTGGGGACAAAGAGAATCTTCACAAAAAGCTCCTAGTCTAGGGCTGGCCGAGTGGCGCAATGGTTAAGAGCTGGCTTGGGACGCCAGAGGGCCCCGGTTCCGATCCCACATATGAGGGCCAGTGACACTGCCCTCTACAGCTAAGATGCTGAACAACAGCTCAGCCTGGAGCTGGGCTGCCGTGAGTCGCCGGCGACAGTGTAGGCTGCAGCCCCTGTGGCAGTGGGTTTCCATGGGCTACCGTGTGTAGCCAGCAGCCAGCGTGAGCAGCCAGCAGCCGCAGCGAGCGGCCTCCAGAAGCCGGCGACTAATCTGCCTCACCAGGGAAGAGCACAATGATGGTGCCAACTTGGGCCAGTTAAGCAACGTCCTCCACAGCTAGACTGAAGAACAAAATGACAGCAACTTGTCTGTTCCCCTTCCCCCAATTCTCCAGCACTGTTCCCTTCCCCCCAATACCCCAATAAAAATCTTAAAAAAAAAAAGCTCCTAGTCTAGGTGGAGAACAGATATACACATTGATATATTAACCTCTCTGCAAAGCCAACAGCAAATAGGTGACAAGGATGGAAGATTTGAGTTGGCTTCTGAGTTCCACCAGAGGGCACTGTGGGAATGCCTCATATTTTTCCTAAAAACATTTTTTTTTCTTGGAAAGACCCTACCTACTTTAAATGGAAATATGATTTTCAGACGTGGTGGTGGTTGTCTTGTTTTGTGTTTTAATAAACCCCTTATTCAGTCCACTTGAGAGAGCTATAGCTGAGCCATCTGTGAGTTTGAAGGACGGAAGTAACCCGTTGGTGTCTGTTTTATACCTGTGGTGGTTCTTCAACTTGAAATCATCTTCAACTTGGAATCAAGAGCTTTCAAAAACATGATTTAATTTATCTTCCACATCAACTATTGGGAGCCAGAATAGGGATTTTTATTATTATTTTCATCTTTAAAGTGATAACTCTAAAGGTCAAAGAGGTGAAGTAATTTTCCCAAGGACTCGCAGCTGGTAAATACCTAAGTAGGGAATTGAATTTGTCTTCCAAATTCAAATATATTCATTCACTAAAACCATACTGAGTTCGAGGCTCCATCAAAGATGATGGAGAGACAAAGACATATCCTCCAAATTTAACGTCTTAGACGTGAAGACCATCAAAGCTGGAGGGAACTTTGGGAAAAATCTAATGAAGTGTTCTCAAGTTAAACATGCTTAAGCATCACCCAAGAGCCTGTGAAAATGTAGATTCTTGGACCTTGCCTCCCCTTTCCCTACATTTTGATTCAATGAGTCTGGCTGGAGCTCTGGAATCTGAATTTTTCAGAAGAACATCCACTCTTCCCCCCATGATTCTGATGCCAGTGGACTGTGGACCACACTTTTAGGAACACTGGTCCATTGGTTGAATTCTTTCATAATACAGAGGAGGCAACTGAGGAGAAGTGAGTGGAAGTGGGTTCATTTCCTTGGATACAGTAAGGGAGGCTGACTCAAGGACAAATAATGAGTAGCCTGAAGTAATGATGCAATGGAAAGATTACCCCACTGAAAGTTAGAGGACCTGGGTTCAATTTCAGACTTTACCATCTTGCAGCTGAATCACTTAACCTCAAGGAACTACACTTTTCTCAACTAGAAAATGCAGAAGAAAAATACATACCTCATAAGCTTATTCTGAGGGTAAAAGGAGATAAATATTATAAAAGATTTGGCAGAGGACTGGCACATAGAGGGCCCTTGATAAAGAGATTGATTGACGGAATTCTTTTGAATGCTCTTTTTATTCCCTTTATTCTATTTTTTTAAGTGAGTACCTATTCTTTTTTTTTTTTTTTTTAGATTTTTTTTATTGGGGAGTTGGGGGTATGGGAATTGGGGGAAGGGGAACAGACAAGTTGCCGTCATTTCTGTTCTTCAGTCTAGTTGTGGAGGACGCTGCCTCACTGCCCCAAGTTGGCACCATCATTGCGCTCTTCCCAGGCGAGGCACATCAGTCGCCGGCCTCTGGACGGCCGCTCACTGCAGCTGCTGGCTGCTCACGCTGGCTGCTGGCTACACACAGCAGCCCATGGCAACCCACTGCCACAGGGGCTGCAGCCCACACCGTCGCCGGTGACTCACGGCAGCCCAGCTCCAGGCCGAGCTNGATCCCACATATGAGGGCCAGTGACACTGCCCTCGCCAGCCAATGGCATAGGCTGCAGCCCCTGCTGCAGTGGGTTGCCATGGGCTACCGTGTGTAGCCAGCAGCCAGCGTGAGCGGCCTTCAAGCCACCGTGAGCGGCTGTCCAGAAGCCAGAGACTGATCTGCCTTGCCCGGGAAGAGCGCAATGATGGTGCCAACTTGGGCCAGTGATGCAATGTCTTCCACAACTAGACTGAAGAACAAAAGGACAGCAACTTGTCTGTTCCCCTTTCCCTAATTCCCCAGTGCTGTTCCCATCCCCCCAATTCCCCAATAAAAATCTTTTTAAAAAATAAAGAAATAAAATAATAGGACTGTTATCATCCCCAAAGGAGAAGAGTTGATGTGTATATAAATTGAGATGTCTTGAGGAGGGTATACAAAAAAAATTTTTAATCACCATTCTTCTTCCTTGTCATCCCTAAACTGGCACTTCCTCGTTTCTGTTAGTGATGGGACCATTCTCTTTATTTCCCTCTGGCTCTAATCATTATATGATCCAACTTTGCATGTAATTTGCTTTAAATTAAGTCTTTGACCTGTATCCTGCTTCATTCATTTTATAAATATGTATTGACCTGCAAATGCATAGGTCCAAGGGCACCCCAGAAGGCTAGTAAGAAAAACAAAAACCAGCAACCATGTTATTGCTGGAACAGCCTGTTCAGGACATCTTTGTCACTGTTCCTGCATCACCAGATAAATCACCTTTAGCTATTCCTCATGTCTTTGGATTCTAAGCACCTGGAGAGCAGTCCCAGTTGGCTGGACTTTTGTTATATGCCTTCCTCCTAGCTGAAACTAGAGACGGATAAGGGAAGGATTTGACCCCTCAACTTCCTTCTGAATGGCAGTGGGAGGCAGGCCAATGTTTACCCTTTCATCAAAACAGTGGGAGAGAATTAATTTACCAATGAGAAATTATGCCACAGACAAAAGGTGACAAACATCCACTACAGTGGCAGAGCAGAGTGTTGGAGAATAAGTGAAAGCTAGGTAAAGGAAGAGGGGAGGACATCTTAAGCCCAGAGCACAGCATGAGTATGCAGAGAACCATAAGTGGCTTGGTATGGCTTTGTTTTGGGGTGGGTATGTGGGTGGAGACTTGGGAGAGGGCCCTGTGTGCCATGCTGTGGAGCCTGGACTTCAGTCAGCAGATGACAAAGGTTATGAAAAGGTTTAAGCAGAAAGTCTCTAAGAGATGATGATGGGGGTGAAGAGGATGGTCTGAGACAATCCAGCACTGGGAAGAACCTTAAAGGCCATTTTATCCAACTCTCAGCATTTCCTAAACATGACTACCAAATGGGGATATAGATAGTTGAACCTCTCTAGTGACAACCGGCCAAGACAAGTTCTCTTCTAAAGAAGGGCCGGTTGAGACTTCTTTCTTGTGTTCAGCTGAAAACTGCCTCCAGCAGCTTTTAACTTTTGGTTGCACTTGGAAACTCAGTGTTACATAAAAGTTCATTTCCTTTTCACTCAAAATCTTTTCCCCTCCATCTTAATATGCCTAATTCAGCTACTGTTCCTTGTATGACCAGTTTTAGGTCCCTCTCACCTTCCTGATCACCCTACAGACAGTTTTCAAAGAGCTGGATCCAGAGTTAATATAATGCCCTAGAAATAGGGGTACCAGCCCAGAGTAGAAAATGTGGGCTTTCTATCTGACATGGGGCTATCTACCCAGCATAGATATGGCAGGAAAGGGGCTCTGCCTGCAGCACTTTGTAAACAACTCCTCCTTTAACCCTCAACTCAAGCATCATCCCTCCCAAAGAGCCTTTCCTGCCTGCCCCCCTATCCCTACCCCCACCAACCAAGCAGGGCAGCCCCCACCCCCCCCAGCGCCCTTTGCTGACCTCTGTTACAGCACTTCCCCCACCAGGATGAAATGATCTGTTTGTGTGTTGGACTCTCCCAGTCAGTTGTGAGTTTCTAAAGGCTGAAATTGGCTGGCTTGGTGCAATACCCCCAGTGCCCCAAACCAAGCCAAGCAGATAATAAGCCCTCAGAGGGAAAAAAAATTCAATTGAAGTGAACTGAATTGGAATTTGAGCTGATGTTTTATTATTTATTTATTTATTATTATTATTTTTTAAGATTTTTATTGGGGAATTGGGGTATGGGAACAGTGCTGGGGAATTGGGGGAAGGGGAACAGACAAGTTGCTGTCCTTTTGTTCTTCAGTCTAGTTGTGGA
>NW_017731482.1:1615997-1617986 GCF_001890085.2 Hipposideros armiger | reverse complement strand
AAAAAAAAATGAACAGAGGGGCCAGCCGAGTGGCTCAGTTGGTTAAGAGCTCGCGCAAGAGTTTGAGCTCTGAGCAACAGCAGTTCGAGTCCCATTCCAAGCTGAGCAGCCGCTGAGCTGCCAACAGGTGGCAGGATGGCTCAGCTAAAAAACAAAACAAAACAAAAAATGAACAGAGGATTAATGGCCTGTGCAGCAGTACCCAATTTATGTCATCAAAACTCCAGAAGAACTTTTAAAAAGAAGTATTTGAAAAAATAATAAATTAATATACTCCAGATTTGACAAAAGACAGAAACCTACAGTCCAAGAAGTTGAGTGAACCCCCAAACTCAAAGAAATCCATGCTCACATCATAATCAAACCTCTGAAAAACAAAAACAATGACAAAATTCTTGAAACCACCCAGAAAAAAAAAGATATGTTGCTTATAGAGGAATAATGATTTGAAAGTGGATTTCTTATCAGAAACCATGAAGGCATTTTTAAAGTATCAAAAGAAAAGAACTATTAACCCAGTGAAAATATACCTCAGAAATAAAATTGAAATACATTCTCAGATGAAAGAAAATTAAGAGAATTCACTACCAGCAGACTTACTCTAAAAGAATTGCTAAAAGAATTGAATCAGTAATAAAAAAACTTCCTACAAAGAAAAACCCAGGCCTAAATGGCTTCTATAGTGAATTCCACCAAATATTTAAAGAATTAACTAATCATTTGCAAATTCTTTCAAAATATATACAAGGAGGGAATACTTCTCAACTCATTCTGAGTCCAGTATTATCCTGATTCCAAAACCAGACAAAGACATCACAAGAAACTATAACTATACCTTATTAATATAAATACAAAAATCCTCAACAAAAGATTAGCAAACTGAATCCAGCAACACATGAACAAGCTTTATCCCAGGAATTCAAGGTTGGCTCAACAAATAAAAATCAATCATTATAACACATCATATTAAGAGAATAAAGGAGGGCCTGCCGAGTGGCACATTGATTAAGAGTTGGCTTGGGACACCAGCTCTGAGCAGCAGGGCCCCAGTTCTGATCCCACATGTGGGCCAGTGACACTGCACTCTCTACAGCTAAGATGGTGAACAACAGCTCGACCTGGAGCTGGGCTGCCATGAGTCGCCGGTGAGGGCATAGGCTGCAGCCTCTGCTGCAGTGGGCTGCCATAAGCTACCGTGAGTGGCTGGCAGCCAGCGTGAGCAGCCATCGAATGGCCAGCGTGAGCTGCCGTGAGCCACCATGAGTGGCTGTCCAATGGCCAGTGAGCAACTGCCTCACCCAGGAAGAGTGCAATGATCACAATACCAATATGGGCCAGTGAAGCGATGTCCTCCACAACTAGACTGAAGAACAAAAAAAAGGACAGCAACTTGTCTGATCCCCTTCCCTGATTCCCCAACACTGTTCCCCTCCCCCAATTCCCCATAAAAATCTTTAAAGAAAAAAAAAGAGAACAAAGGATAAAAACCACATTATCATCTCAGTAGATGCAGAAAACTTGTTTCATAGAACACTCAACGAACTGGAAACAAGAAGGGGACAGACATCATACCTAATGGTGAAAGACTGAAAGCTTTCCCCCTCCAAATCTGGAATAAGACAAAGATGTCCTCTCATTGCTTCTATTCAACATTATACTGGAGGTTCTAGCCAAGGCTATTAATCAAGAAAAAGACCTTGTTCAGTCACTGAATGACTATAATTGCCACCTTAAAAAACTTCCATTAGATTTTCATAGAGGACAGGATAAATTTCTAAGTATGACATGCAAAGCCCCTAACAATCTGACAGTCCCAACCACAAGGAACTTCTCATCATTTCTGGAACTCAAAACTATTTTCCACCTCCAAACCTTGGTATGACATCTGACAGTTAAGTTTGTGAACTTGTTGCAATGATGTTTCTAACCTTTTTTGATATCAGAGGGATTATTCATTATGAATTTGTACCAACTGGACAAACAGTTAAC
>NW_017731482.1:1609751-1613982 GCF_001890085.2 Hipposideros armiger | reverse complement strand
TTGCTTTCAGCTCCACTTTCTCTTTACTCATGTAAGAGCTCTGTAAAATCTAAGTAAATGATAACTGAGATGTTATGTGTGTATGAAAGTATTTGATACCAAGAAAACACTGGGCAAAACCATCCTTGATGTGAGAGTAAACGGAGTGTAAGCGCACATAAGCAGATGCTCAGCCAATATTGTTTTGCTATATCATCAATGAACCCTAGTGTTACACACTGGGATAAAGTACTGTAGACTTGGAACACTGGGGCACTGTACTCCTGTACTGACTCTGTCAGTGTCAAACTATGAAAGATGAATGACTGTATATAATATGTATATGAATATGTGTTGTGCCTTCTCTGCTTGGGACATTGAGAAGCCCACAGTGAGAGAAACAGTGGTGTAACCACATAGTTATCTGACTATATTAATACTGTGCTTATGTCACGTGACCCTCTGCAAAGCTGAGACATCAGAGGGCTGCTGCACAATGTACTGTTTATGAAACTTTGAGTGTACGTGATGGTAATACCAATTCTGGGGCACATGGGAAGAAGGTGTGTGGGACACTGTGGCCGTGTGAGTGAGTCCATGTAGAAGAAAATCAGTTTGTGTGTGGAAATATAGGTGACAAATCTTGTTTGTGACTCAGTGGTGACTGAATGATGATGCAATTTGGAATGTGCTCCTAAGTATGTAGCTTGCATATTAGCTTTTATATGCATGTTTAAATTTACTGTTAGTTTGAAATAGAATGACAATACACACACGTGCATGCACACACACACACACACACACATAAGGTACGTGAGTGTGTATTAGTTATCACAATAAATGATCATAACTTCAATAATTCTTGTTATTCTTTGGAATAGCATAGTTGTTGCCTAGTGTTCTATGGGCCCACATTTACAGAGCAGAATGTTTTAATTTTTTTCTTACTCTAGACTCATTGGAGTCCAAGTTCATTGATAGAAATAGACAGACTTTTTTCTCCTTGATTTAAGATCCCAACATGCTCTCTGCTACCTGTGTGCTTGTTCTCTCACCCCTAATCTCTTTATTTGGGTGGCCCGGATGGAGATAGGGCTCCGAATCCTGATTCCCATGCCAGGCCTCCCAGGGAACAGGCTCAGAAGAGAACACTTGCAGCGTTGATTAAAGCAGCTAGCCAGAGCTTCACTGTCTTATCACCATTGCCTTTGTCACGGTGGGAGGTCTTGCACAAACCTGATCTCATTTGATTCTCTCTCACACAGTGCTTTGAAATAGGTTTGTATTACTCTCTTAAACAAATGAGAAGTGATTTAAAATATGAGAAAACTAAAGGTTAGTACCTTATCTAAGATTATAAATCTAGTAGGTAGCAAATCCAGGACCAGAACACAGTTCTTTTGATTTTTTTTTTGTTTTTCCATCATGCTATAATGTTCCTACTGCTTGCTTATCTGATATGCAAGGGCCCAGAATAAGCCCCATAACTTCTGAAGTTTTAAGAGCAGCCAGAGTACATAATGGTTAAGAATCTGAATTCAGGAATTTAACAGACCTCTATTTGAATCCTTGGCGCTGACCTTGGGCAAGTTTCTTTACCTCTTTCAGCATTCGTTTCCTAATCTGTAAAATGATGATAATGATGGTACCAATCCCATAGGGTGTTGGAAAGATCAAATATTAATACCATGAAAAGGTATGTATTCTTGTGCTTGGAATGTAATAATTGCTCATTAAATGTTAGGTCTTTATGATTATTGTTTATTTTAAGACTGGCTGGTGGAACTAGACCCCACATTTGGCTTTAAACAGTAACTGGGATTGTGAGAACCCAGATCAAAAAGAATTAGAAAAATTCTAGATTCTCTTCTTATATGACTTATGGACATTTTATTTCAGAAAATTTAGTTTGATATTTTAGAGACTGTCTGTTCTCTAGTCAGTACTCTTAAAACCTAGTGAAATGTTTGCTTTTTAAAGCAAGAATTTTGGCAGTTCCTGCTCATTTTCCTAAACTCCCAATCTGGTGATTTTATGTAACTTGAGATGTTATTTCTAAGAGCCTCCATTGGTATTCTTCTTTGAATTTTAAAATTTAGAAATGAAATATTTTTTTTGATGTTGATACTACTCCCTACTCCATGTTAATAAANGGGCCCTCTGGCATCCCAAGCCAGCTCTTAAGCAACGCGCCACTCGCCGGCCCTACATATAACTTATGATCATGGAGCAGATAGCCATTAACTATAGAAACAAGGAACTATAACTGTAATAAATGCTACCAAGCAAAAATATAGGGGTGTTTTGAATGATATGGGGATTCAAACCTAGTATGAAGACAAATGAAAGGTCCTTGAGGAAATGACTCAAAGGATAAGTAGGAGTTAGTAAAAAATTGCACATAAATCAGGAAAGAGCTTGGCAGGAGCAGGAAATGAAAAGGCCGAAGGCCAGCGTGTCTGATGTGGAGTGAGCAGGGGAGAGTGACATGACATGAAGCAGAGAATGATAATTACTTCTGAAAAAGCCTTTCTTTTTTTCCTGACTTGATATTTATTTGAAAACTTTGATCTTTTCCCTTTTTATTTCTACTTCAATTTTCTTTCTGTGTTTGCATGAAAAGCCTAACAATAATAATATTTCTTCAAAGCTATAATACATTTTTTTTTGTTTTTGACATTCAGAAATAGGGGTTATCTAATGATACAGGTCAAAAAACAAACAAACAAAAAACCTTGGTAAATACCAAACAGGAACATAAGTGGAGCCCTCACAAATTTAGCCGTGCTTGGAAAATATCTATTCCATTGTCACATAATTATTCGTACTTGTAGCATAATCTAGTTAAATTTTAGTTTGGATTTAGTTAAACTTGGAATCCTCTTGTTACTTAGAGTGACTTCAAAAATTCCTCTCTGATGCATAATTCCAACAAAACAGTATAGTATAGGAAGTTCTTCTTGTGGGAAGATAATTTACCCACTGAATGCAGCTATAAAACCTGGGCAGAATGTACAGGGCAGGCATTTAAGGAGTCTCAAAAGTAAATAACAGGTAGATTGAGGGGAAAAAACAGAATTTCAAGCACCACTGAACTGGCAGTGAGTTTCCCCTTTTCTATAGTGGCCCCAGCCCTAAGGGGAGGACTGGGAAGCTGCAGCAGAAGCCCTCTAGCTGTGGCTGCAGGAGAGGAAAGAGGACTCTTCCTACTGAGGTGAAGGGCTACCCCATGTTTTCCTGTCTTTGTTCTCTGTTCTCCTGCACCCCTCCCACCCCTGGCAATCCCGCAGTGGTGGCTTCAATGGCAGTGATGGTAGTGAGGGCCTATGGCTGCCTAAAACTTTGCATTACCTTATGTATTACATCTACATACACTGAAACCATATCAAATAATGCTGTAACGTTTGCTTTTGACATCCCAAAAGGGTGGGGCAAACACTCACTAATTTTTTTCTCCCTCTATTTTCCTACAACTTGGCCCCCAGATACAAGAAATACACAGCCGAATAGGGTAACTGAAGGCCCAGGTTTTGGGCCAGACCACCAAAAAGTGGGGCTTCAGAGGACTGGAAAGTATCGGAGAGATGGCAGAGAGGGAATGCGTTCAGGAGAGCAACTCCATAATTCCTGGCCTCACCCCTGAACTATGCATGCGTACATATATCTAATGCTAAATGGCATATAATACACTTGAGTACTTAGGTATGGGATAGACCACTGTCCAGAACCAACATTGGCCATGGGGCAGTGCACAACTGATGTGAATAGCATTGCAAAAGCTTTTAAAACTGAACTGACATTGGAACCACAACCACAGAACGAAGGTTAGGGCTTCTGAATCTAACTGGGTCAGCTGCATGCTAAAACAAAAATATTACAGTTCTCCGTAAGATTTAAACAAGATCTAGGCACTTATAATATCCAAAATGTCTAGTACTTAATTCAAAATTACTTAGTATACAAAAACCCAGGAAAATGTCAATTAGTATGAGGAAAGACAATCAACAGATGTCAGGGAAAAGATGACACAAATGTTGAAATTGTTGAAGATTATTATAAAATAATCCAAGAAGTAAGGGTAACACTTGAAATGAATGGAAAGGCAGAAAGTATAATGAAAGAAATAGAAGGTATAAAGAGGAACCCAGTGGAAATGTTAGAACTGAAAGAAAGTTCAATAACTGAAACAAAAAAAAGTCATTGATAGACTCAATAGCAGAATAGACCTGACAGAGGAGAGTCAATGAACTTG